>NC_136968.1:28223541-28258541 GCF_032717465.1 Coenobita brevimanus | reverse complement strand
CTTTCATTTCGTTCCCTTGCGACAATTATCACCGTCGTCATACCTGTTATTCCCTAAAGCGCTACGACATGGCATCATCCATCTATATATATATATATATATATATATATATATATATATATATATATATATATATATATATGATCAGGTATTTAATTTTTTTCAGGTAGGACGGAGCCAGTTTGAGCTTTGTTGTATAATAAATGATAATTTGGTTGTATATATTGTTTTTATTATCTTTGCCTATCATTGCCATGATGAGAACATAATTCTGAAGTTGAGCATAAAGCACTGTTTTCAATAGCCTATGGAGAGATTCATGAGAATCACGATGACTACCAGTATTGTCCTTGTGGTCCTTAATGTGTTATACATGGCGTTCTGCACAGTAATGCTGGACGTAAGGAGGTAATGCATGAAACCTATCGTTCTTCTGTTTTATGAAGGCGAAATGCTGTGGCTGCGATAATCACGTCAAGAATGCGTATCTGCAAACACTTTCATTCAAATTAACTAATATCGTAACCTTCGCCATAAATTTTCAGTTATTCTTTTCCCGATGGCAGTTTTTTCCACTTTCATGTAGTAGGACTGTGGGTGATAAGGGAGAAATTCCTATGGCATTAAAAGTTTGTAAGAAGGAATGAGGTTAAAAATATGAGAAAGAATAGATAAACAGTACTACAAAAGGAAAGGAGGGAACGGGTAGCGAGAAGGACAAAGCAGGGGGGAGGATGTGTGAGGTTGCCAGCCTACTTGAGAGAGACTGCAATATATGCGTAAATTTAGACCAAATTTATTCAAAACGTCAAATAGCGGCGCCAATTAAGGTGTAACACCCATTATTAGACAAATGCATATTGAAAGGAAACAGGTAATTAAATAGATTAATGAAAGGAATATTTGTTGACAAATATGGTTATTTAAAGAGAAAGTTAAACTGCCTTATGGCTAAAAAAAAAAAATAGGTAGGGCGTAGGAGAAAGTGATAAAAAGGGGGAATTCAAGCACGAGGGATAATAGGAATACGGAAATAGCTGAAGAAAAAAGTTATGAAAAAATTGGTTCGGGTCCGAAAGACCGTCCAATATCTTTATTTATTGCCTAATATCCAAAAGATAATAATAATGAGTAGGATACCCAAATACGGTGGTGAATAATAGACAGTGTTTTTATTTATTAGATAAAATGCAATATATGCAGCAGATATTATAATAATTTATTTTTTGTAATTTCTTTTCATCTAATCACACTCACCTGTCTCACCCTCCAGCAGACTCTCGTCTCCTCTACCCAACCATTCGTCTCCCCCTCCCACCAGCCAGACCGTGGTGCTTCTTCACCCTCCCACACTACCCCCTATATAACTCCGCCACATTTCTCCCCTCCTCACCCTCCCACATCCCCCCTCCCTCCACCTGCAACTGTTACCAGAACCACTGAGACCCAAACCAAGTCGCTGGTGGATGGGGTGTAGCCGTTTCATCTGTCCGGAGCTGTACGTATACACGGGACACCTTCCTCTATTCTTCTACAAGATGCCAAGCAGGGACAATGCCTTACACCGCATAACCTCCCCCACCCACTCCCTCAGCAATTCACCTGTTACCAGTGACCTGGCCAATAAAGACATTCAGGGCCAGAGTGATTCCCCAATCGTTGACAATGTAGAGGACAAAGTTTACATAGCATTAGAGGAAGAAACAGTCAGAAATGATGATCAGGTAATGTGGCAAAAGAAGGTCAGAAATGGTGATGAGTTAGTGAGTGAAACAATGCTTATAATGCCTATACTGCTGTTTGAAAACCAATATACTCTCGTACTACATATAAATTCGTACCAAATAAATAAATTCCGTTTATGAGTGGTGTGGAATAGTTATCCTCCCATAGAACTCGTTTTCTTTGCAGCCAGCCTGATAGAAAACCCTGTAAGGTAAGGAGGTACTCCTACCTGTATTGAGTATTTTAAACCTCAGGTGAGCGATTTCTCTATGAATTTTCGATGTTTTCACCAAAAGCGGAGGTTTTAGCCAAAAAAAAAAAAAATCAAAAAATGGTCGGGACTGGGGGGTGTCAGAGGTGCGAAAGCGCTCGGGACGTGACGGGTTAAGGTACTGGATAACATCCCAGATTCGTCGCCGATCCGCCTCTGGCCTCGGGTATTGCTAAACACGTGGAATCCATTACATCTTCCCTTTATTGTTGTACTCCAAGACCGGTGTAGCATTCAGATCTGACTCGTTCGCTGATCGTGACTCCTTGTGTTCATTGCGCATGCGCCATTGGCTGCCATATGTATGACTCATTCGCAGCAGAAGCCCTGCAGAGAGAAGAACTAGCGGGATGATTGGTTATTTCGTACGTCAGTGGACTCAGGAATTTTGCCAACTAAATCCATGCTGATTTCACAATTCAGTTCCATAATTTTTACCACTTACTCTTACTTGCCATTATAAGGTCTCTTTCTCCTCTGAATCGTGTACAATGAGCCTAATTCGGTGGGCCAAAAATAAGTTAAGGACGAGTCCTCAGTAAACAAAAGTAGTTGCGTGTTGAGGAAGACAGATTACCCAATGATATTTTCATTTTGATTGTAGTTATGACCCTATTAAAGCTATTACAAGAGATTTACATGGCTTACATGTAGTTTCTTCGAAATTATGTGTGAATGAAATCAGTGGTTTCGAGATGGTTAAGCCATTACCAATGATAACGAAGTTGGATAAGCTGTTGATCATGGTGAAGCATACGTAGAAATGTCAATCTATACGAAATAACAAACAGGTTACATATGGTATTTAACCCTCCCCATCCCGACGTTTTCTGGGCAGTGGTACGCCCCAGTCCCGACATTTTTGGACCTTTTTTTTTTTTTTTTTGCTCAAACATCCGCTTTTGGTGAGAAACATCAAAAATTCATAGAGAAATCGCTCACCTGAGGTTTAAAATACTCGATCCAGGTAGGAGTACCTCCTTACCTTACAGGGTTTTCTATCAGGCTGGTTGCAAAGAAAACGAGTTCTATGGGAGGATAACTATTCCACACTACTCATAAACGGTATTTATTTATTTATTTGGTACGAATTTATATGTAGTACGAGAGTATATTGGTTTTCAAATGGTAATATAGGCATTATAAGCATTGTTTCACTCACTATCTCATCACCATTCCTGACCTTTTTTTGCCACATTACCTGATCATCATTTCTGACTGTTTCTTCCTCTAATGTTTGTCCTCCACATTGTCATCGATTGGGGAATCACTCTGGCCCTGAATTTCGTACCATGGCATGACATGGCTTTACTGGCCAGGTCACTGATAACAGGTGAACTGCTGAGAAAAGGGCATGCAGGGGGGGGGAGGAGGTCATGCCAGGTAAGGCATTGTCCCTGCCTGGCATCTGGTAGAGGAAGGTGTCCCGTGTATACGTGCCAAAAATCACTCGCGAAAATTGAAAATTGTGCAAATTAAATTGAAAATTGTGCAAATTAGGGACCTTGCAATGTTGCCGCATTAATTTACGTCTCCGGGATATGAGTGCACATCATTTGAGGACGTGAATTCACGTCTCCGGGACGGGGCTGGTTAAATGGAATTCCAAGAGATTTTGTTCAGAAACCATTTGACAGTCGATTCGGTGATTATAATTGTGGGAAACATGCAGAAACCACGAGATATTGCACTGTTAATAAAGCATAATAACCAGTGAGTTTTCTTGTCATTGGCTGCCATCCCTTCTACTCACACACCCCATTTCATATATTTCTCTCCATTCCATCCCTCCAGCTCATTCTTGGTCTCCTCCTCTTATTCTCCAAGTCAGACTCTCAACTAACTTCTTATCTTGGCCAAACCATCATATTATTTGTACTATCATTTTCATTTACATATTTTTGTTGCAGGTAAAAATAGCAACAGTTATACGTTTGGAAGGCCTCTTTATTTAAGCTGAATTGAACAGGTAAGAACCATTCTGATTTACCATAAGTGGGTTACTTAAATAGATGTAGGGGTTAGGGTGAAAGAAATTCATGGTTAAACACTAATACTAGTTATAATTTTTGTAGTGGTTGCATTTTATAATTGAACTGTAACCCACTCTTTGTTTCACCTAAAACAGTATTCCTAAAGTTCATGCCAAGCACTATTTGTTTACCATTGCCAAGGAAAGAAATGTATCATCTGCAAATAATTACATTATTTATGAAACAACACTTTCATTTACTTCAAAACTCTTGTCTGTTTCCTTCCATTTATATTTTTTTACTCTTCTGTGTCCTTCCCTGTCTCCTGCAGCTCCTGCGTTCATTTATTAGACTCTTTGGAGCTTCATTTAATCTAAAAGTAAGCAGTGGTGTGCCTTACCATATCAAATCTCCAATACTTATTTCATTTAGTGAAAATGTTGGCCAGAAGTGAACAGTCTATGCGGAAAGGTTGAAGTTCAGCAGTGCTACCAGTTGAGTACTGTTTTAGGTGAAACAAAGAGTGGCTTACAGTTCAATTATAAAATGCAACCACCAAAAAAAAAAAAAAAAAAAAAAAAAAAAAAAAAAGTATTAGTGTTTAACCATGAATTTCTTTCACCCTAACCTCCACATCTATTTAAGTAACCCACTTCTGGTAAATCAGAATGGTTCTTAACGTTCAATTCAACTTAAATATAAAGGCCTTCCAAACGTATAACTGTTGCTATTTTTACCTGCAACAAAAAATATGTAAATGAAAATGATAGTACAAATAATGAGATGATTTGGCCAAGATAAGAAGTTAGTTGAGAGTCTGACTTGAAGAGTAAGAGGAGGAGACCAAGGACGAGCTGGAGGGATGAAATGGAGAGAAATATATAAAATGGGGTGTGTGAGTAGGAGGGATGGCAGCCAATGACAAGAAAACTCACTGGTTATTATGCTTTATTAACAGTGCAATATCTCGTGGTTTCTGCACGTTTTCCACAATTATAGTCACTGAATCGACAGTCAAATGGTTTCTGAACAAAATCTCTTGGAATTCCATTTAAATACTATATGCAACCTGTTTGTTATTTCGTATATATTGACATTTCTACCTATGCTTCACCATGATCAACAGCTTATGCAACTTCGTTATCACTGGTAATGGCTTAACCATCTCGAAACCACTGATTTCATTCACACATAATTTCGAAGAAACTACATGTAAGCCATGTAAATCTCTTGTAAAAGCTTTAATAGGGTCATAACTACAATCAAAATGAAAACGTGTGGGTACTCTGTCTTCCTCATCACGCAACTACTTTTGTTTACTGAGGATTCGTCCTTAAATTATTGTTGGCCCACTGAATTAGGCTCATTGTACACGGTTCAGAGGAGAAAGAGACCTTATAATGGCAAGTAAGAGTAAGTGGTAAAAATTATGGAACTGAACTGTGAAATCAGCACGGGTTTAGCTGGCAAAATTCCTGAGTCCACTGACGTATGAAATAACCAATCGTCCCGCTAGTTCTCTCTGCAGGGCTTCTGTTGCGAATGAGTCTTACGTCTGGCAGCCGACGGTGCATGCACAATGAACGCAAGGAGTCACGATCAGCGAGGGAGTCAGATTTGAACGTAACACCGGCAAGCCGGGCACACTTTCCAGTATCAGTGACATAATAGTATATGTGACATAACACACTTGATCCTTTAACATAACAAAAAGGAGAATCGATATAATAATACTTAATTCTGCAGGGTGAGTTTTGATCCTCTTGAAATACTCAATGGTTCATAGAAAACTAGGCTTGTGGAGTAGTACTAAATGAAACATACTTTTGGGAAGACATGACACTTCCTCTCCCCTGTAAAAAGTTACAAAAATATACTGCTAACTTAACATATGCCTTACGAATCTAATCTTGTCGGAGGGATTCCTCTAGTCTTCCTTTGGGGAAGAACTTCTGGATTCTCTCCTGGACTCTCCTCAACCTGGATATCAGTTTCACTGGGCAGACTCAGGGTAAGTCCTGGTATTGGATTACCCTGAGGTTCATGTGGTGCTCTCACTGTGTTTTCTACATCAGCTGGAAATAGTCGCAACTGATCAACATAACGTCATGATACTATGCCATCTACATTGACATCGTAATGCATGTGACCAATGGGCTTATCAATGTACCCTGGCACCCGCTTATTTGGTGTGCTGTATGAGCAGACCATCACTGGCGAAGAACTCTCATAGTGATTTTCTTCTTGATGTCTTTCCACCTGTTTCCACTGACAATTATTTTGTTTTGTCTGAAAATCTGGTAAAAGCAGTTCAAATTTATTTCTAATCCCCCTATTCATAAGCATCAGTGAAGGAGTCTGGCAAGTGACACGATGTTCAGTGGTTCTATATGACAACAGGAATTTACTGACGTGAGAAATTACATTGGATGGTACTGCACCCCTGCACTTCATGTTTTGCTTAAAGGTCTGCATGAAGCGCTCTGCCTCACCATTTGTACTAGGGTGGTAAGGGGCTGATTTAGTATGCTGAATCCCATTGACTTAAGAACTCTTCAAATTCGTCCGAACAAAATTGAGGAACATTATCTGTTACAACACGTACTGGTAAACCATGTGTAGCAAACGCTGGCGTTAACCCGAGACGTCCCGTCGACGTATGGGTACGTTGTAACATTTTGCATTTGCCAGTCCCATCGACGTATGGGTACGTTGTAACATTTTGCATTTGCCAGTCCCATCGACGTACTGGTACGTTTTGCAATTGCAAGGTCCCTAATTTGCACAATTTCCAATTTTCGCACGTGATTTTTCGTACGTATACACGGGACACCTTCCTCTATTCTTCTACAAGATGCCAAGCAGGGACAATGCCTTACACCGCATAACCTCCCCCCCCCCGCAAGCCATTGTCTCGGCAATTCACCTGTTACCAGTAACCTGACCAATAAAGACATTCAGGGCCAGAGTGATTCCCCAATTGATGACAATGTGGAGGACAAAGTTTACATAGCATTAGAGGAAGAAACAGTCAGAAATGAAGATCAGGTAATGTGGTAAAAGAAGGTCAGGTATGGTGATGAGTTAGTGAGTGAAACAATGCTTATAATGCCTATATTACTGTTTGAAAACCAATATACTCTCATGCTACATATAAATTCGTACCAAATGAATAAATAAATACTGTTTATGAGTGTTGTGGAATACTTATCCTCCCATAGAACTCGTTTTCTTTGCAGCCAGCCTGATAGAAAACCCTGTAAGGTAAGGAGGTACTCCTACCTGTATCGAGTATATTAAACCTCAGGTGAGCGATTTCTCTATGAATTTTCGATGTTTCTCACCAAAAGCGGAGGTTTCAGCCAAAAAATTTTTTTTCCAAAAATGGTCGGGACTGTGGGGTGTCGGAGGTGCGAAAGTGGTCAGGACGTGACGGGTTAATGCTGAAATTGTGGCTTTAGATGTTGTTGATGACATAGGTATTCAGGCCACTTACTGTAAGCATCCACTATTATTAAAAATGAGTGATTTAGGAACAGTCTGGCAAAATGTAAGTGCAACTTTTGCCAGGAATGATTTGTGTATTCCCAAGGGTGCATTCGTGTGGGTTTTGGATTATTCTGGTGGGTGGCACAAGACATACACTTGTTGACATGGTTCTCAATATCCTTATCCATGCCTGGCCACCACATAAAAGTTCTAGCTACTGTCTTGGATCTCACTATACCTTAATGGTCAGCATGAATTTCATCTAAAAGCCTTCCCCTCAGGCAACTTGGTATAACTACTCTACCACCTCTCATTATGCAACCTTGATCCACTGCTAGTTCTGACCAAACATTTACATAAGGTTTGAGCTCATCATTACTAACAATACATCTCCCTGTTACCAATCCTTGAGTAACCTTAGACAAGACTGGATCCTGTTTAGTGGCATTTTCTAACTCTTTTGCTGTAACATGGATATTGTGGCTTTCAAGTAACATGACACTTAATTCATTACCACCTGGTGCTGGCTGTAGAGGCAGACGCGATGGGGCATCAGCGTTACCTATCTTACTGGGAAAACAATATTCCAAGTCATATGAGTAGGCTGATAGAATAACTGCCCACCTCTATAATCTTACTGCTACTAATGTAGGTAAGCCCGCTTTGGGACCTAATATGGCAAGAAGAGGCTTGTGGTCAGTAACTACTGTGAACCTAGGGTTAACATACAAGTATAGGTGAAATTTCTGAACTCCATACACTAAAGCTAAACCTTCTTTCTCTATTTGTGAGTAATTTCTATCTGCCTGATTAAGTGAGCGTGAGGCAAACGCTATGGGTCTCTCTAAACCATCACGTATTACATGGGCAATCACTAAGTCTATACCATACAAAGAGGCGTCACATGTTAGCTTGACTGGCAGGTCGGATCGGAAGTTAGTTAAAAATCTGGGAGACAAAATTTCTTTCTTTATCCTTGTGACAGAATTTTGGCACTTGTCTGTCCATTCCCACTTAACATCTTTCTTCAAGAGATTGTAGGAAGGATGAGCTATTGTGGCCAGATTTAGGATGAATTTATTGTAAAATATACCGTAACTAGTCCCATGAGATTTCAGCTCCTCAACATTCTCTGGCACTTTAGCATTCTGAATGGCAAGAATTTTGTCTTGGGTATTATGAATACCACTTCCATCTTTCCTAAAACCCAAATACTCTACTGAATCTACAGCCAACCGACATTTGTCCTTGCGGATTCTTAATGCATTTTCCTGAATGGTTTTCAGAACTGCCTTCAGTCGGGCTAAATGCTAAGCTTCATCTTTGCCTGCAATGAGAATATCATCCACAAAACAAAATGTTCCCGGCATACCAGTAAACATTTTGTCCATTACCTGTTGCCATAATGCAGGACTACTTGCTACACCATATGGTAATCTTTTTGGTTTAAACAGTCCTAGGTGGGTACTTAAGGTGCACAGGTTTTGAGAATCACTGTCCATGGTAAGTTGCTGGAAGGCATGTTTCAAATCTATCTTGGAGAATACTTGACACCCACCTAGAGCAGCAAACATATCTTCAGGCTTGGGTAGTGGATGCTGAGCAACTTATAGTTGAGGGTTGAGAGTTACCTTATAATCATCACACAGTCGAATATTACCGTTGCCCTTAATTACTGGTACAAGAGGTGTTCCCCAATCCGAGTAGGTTACTTTCTCTAGAGACCCATTATCCACTAATCTCAGCAACTCCTACCCTACTTGGGATTTCAGTGCAAAAGGGATTGGTCTGGGTGCACAAAATTTTGACTGAGCATCCGGTTTTAGCTGTAGGGTAGCTGCTGCATTCTTGACTGTACCCAACTCTTCTTTGAACACCTCCTCATCCTGCAATAACAATTTGGATAAACCTTCCTTTGGGACATCAGAACAGACCTTCAAAACATACTTCCAGTCAAGGGGAATGATTCTTAACCAGTCTAACCTAAAAAGACTCTGCCTCTTTCCTGCCACTACAGTAAGGGGTAGTCCTTGGTTAAGTTTTGTTGCTATACTCTACATCCACTTCTGCTGTGCCTACTACATCGATTACCTGATCATTGTAATCTCGCAAAAGCTTCTTTGTAGGTGAATCAGCCACTACCTCAGACACCACTGAGACATCCAAAGCTGTGTATAGCTGCATTGTAACATGCTTATCATTTAGGGATACATCCAACATGATTCGTGTCTTTTTTAACCCGCCCCGTCCCGTCGACGTATGGGTATGTTGCAAAGATTTGCATTTGCCAGTCCCGGCGACGTACCGGTACGTCGTGCAATTGCAAAGTGCATAATTTCGACAATTTTCAAATTTCGCGCTTGATTTGCGGTACGTATCCTCGCATGACCTTCCCCTACCTGCCACCAGGCAGGGACACTCGGTGACCCCGCGTGACCCGCGCTAGCCTGCCACTCATCCACTCACCTGGTAGCAACGGTCCTGCTCAGACATGGCTAAGAGAGGTCTCTCAGAGGGCGAAATTCAAGCTGCCCAGGACACCTTTACAGGCGACAGTAATTCCCCACTGGACGATGAGGTTGTGGATAAAGATTATGTGTAGCCACAGGAGGAAGAAACCACCAGCAGTGACGAGGAAGTTCCGTCTCCCAGGAAGCGGCAGTACGTGACTTACCGTGCTGCTAGAGAGGGGCGGCAGGCCAAGAAGCCACGTGCAACATCCTATGCCTATCCCCAACGTGATTTGGAACCAGATTTCGATGACGAGGACGAGGACGGAGTCGTGGGACGTGCTGCCACGTGGTATGGGCGTGAGGTAATCACTCATCGTGGCCCAGAGCGCACACCACGTCGGACGAGCAGGTATGGGCCTAGCATTTTGTTTGGGGAATTAGGAAGTGCCGTGGAGGGAGTGGGGAGTGAAAGGGAAAGTACAGGGAGGATTAGGGAAAGTGAGAGTGATGTGAGTGAGTCATTGCTCTCCCTAGGTAGTGTGAGGCGGTGTAGTGTATCACGTGGGCGAGTGCGGGTGCGTTCAGTATCATGTGGGGTTGTGAGGGAGGGGGAAGGTGGGGAGGAACCACTCCCAAGCACGTCTTATGCTCCCCAATATCCCCTAACACGTGGTCGAGCTAGGGTGCGTGAGAAAGCACGTGGTGTTGTCATGGAGGGGGAAGGTGGGGAGGAACCACTCCCCAGCATGTCTTCTGCTCCCCAATATTCCACTACTTCATCCCCACAGCCCCCTAATGTTCCTCAAGGCCGTAAGGGTAAGGGAAAAGGAAAGGGTAAAGGCAGAGGGAAGAGGAGTGACAGTGGGGAAGCCCTCCGCACTCCTTCTCCCCCACCAGGATCTCCTCCCCACCCAGACGAAGGCGGTGATGGGGATGATGGGGACAAGGGATTTGTGGGATGGAATTGGGAGGATGGGAGTGATTTTTCTCCCCTCATTCACCCCTTCACTGAGCAGGGGTGCTCTGGCTGCATTGCTCCAGGAATTCACCGTAATTCCGCCAGGTTGGATTTTTTCCACCTGTTTTTTAGTGAGGCATTTGTGGAGCAGATTGTATACCAAACCAACCTGATTGCAAGCACCCAGCGCCTTGAGAGTGAAAGATTGGGAACAAGGAGTAGGCATTCTATCATATATGATTACCCTGTATCCCTTTCAGAAATGTTCGTATTTTTTGCCCTGGTCCTTTTGATGGGTATTATACGAAAGAACAGAATTCCTGCTTACTGGACTAGGGACCCTGTTATGTTTACCCCAATATTTGGGCAAGTGATGAGCCATAATCGGTTTCAACAAATTCTAAGTCTCCTCCATTTCTATGATGCTCATGATCCTGCAAATGCGAACGACACTGATAAAATGAGGCGAATTAGGTTGGTCTTTGATCACCTGAGGCAAACCTTTCGTTCCTCATTCTATCCCTATAAAGACCTCGTCATAGACGAGAGTCTCGTGTTGTGGAGAGGCAATATTTCATTTAGGCAGTATATACCCAACAAAAGGCACCGTTTTGGGTTCAAGATCTTTGTTATGTGTGACTGTAGGACCGGATACGTGCAAGACATAGTCTTGTACACTGCTACACAGACAGACATAATTGAAGATTGAAGTATTGGACTGTCGGGAGCAGTGGTAAAGATGATGATAGACTACCTTCATCGTGGTCACGTCCTCTACTTGGACAATTGGTACACTAGCCCTTTCCTCACTCGTTATCTTCACACACATGAAACGGGAGTCTGTGGAACCGTGAAGGTGAACCGGCGTCACATGGCCAAGGTAGGGCGGAAACTTGCAAGGAATGAGGTTGTCTTCTTCAAAGCAACAACATACTTGCAACTGTGTGGAACCATAATAGAGAAGTAAGCCTATTGTCAACGATTCACCACCCCTTGATTCACCGTACTGATTCCGTAGATTACCGTAGCGAGAACAGGCGTCATATTTGGAAACCTGAGTGTGTCATGGACTATAACATAAACATGCGCCTCGTGGACCAGTCAGACTCCATGATATCGACGGTAGAGTGTGCCAGGACCACGATGAAGTGGTATAAGAAACTGTTCTTTCACTTGCTAGACATCACTGCTCTGAATTGCCACCACCTTCACGCCATGACAACAGAGTTCAGGAAACCTTTGAAGGGTTTGTGAGGGAGCTCACAAGAGAGATGTTTGCACGGTATGCTGTAGAAAGGCCCCAACATCGCACCCGCACTGCCCCTATTGCACAAACTCCCCTGAGAATATCCGGCCGCCATTTCCCCACTCCTATCCCTCCCCAGCCAAACAGACCTAGGCCCCAACGCAGGTGTCACGTGTGTAGCAATTCCCGGGTGAGACTCACGACACAGAGGAAGGACACCCGCTATGAGTGCGTGGAGTGTGACGTGGGTCTCTGTATTCACCCATGTTTCAGCGAATATCACACGTTGATGCAATTCTGATATGGTGTGAATGCGACAGGACGCTGAAACTATGAAGTAAATGCGACAGACAGACGCTCAGTGAAATTATCAGTCATGTTGATCTCCAAATATTAGTATAAAGTGCATACGGGTATAACATAAGTGCAAAAATTGTAAGTGTATAAATATACTGTAAGTGGAAACATACATAGCGAGGGTTTTATGATGCGATATTCTGTCGCTCAGTGCAATAAATACGGCCTGTAATTATATAATTATTATTATTGGAAATGCTTACGGGTATAATATAAGTTCAAATTATTGTAAGTGCTGAAATATATTCTAAGTCAAATATTCATAGCGTGTGTATAGAGATGCGATATCCTGACGCTCAGTTGAATGAATACGGCACATAATAGTGAAAATAGAAGTCAACAAGTGGTAAAGTGTGTAATATATGTGAAGAATTAGTATATAAGTGTGTGAGTATTATGTTGGTCGAAACATTCATTGCAAGGGTATTTTCATGCAATATTCTCACGCTCACTTGAATAAATAATGCCAGTAAGTATGTACAGTGCAGTATAGGGGTGTCAACATGTGTAATGTAAGTGGGAAATTATAATTGGAGTGAATAAATAAAGTAGAAGATGAAACACGAGTGTTTGAGATCGTGGTTGCTACGTGAATATGCGCTAGCATATCGCTAAATGCCCTCGTAATGAATGAAAATAATTGAAAACATTTACAGTGGTTCTATGTAAAGGGAAAAATAATAGGAAAGTGATAAAACAATTGGGTAGGTTGAAATACGAGTCATAGCGAGTGCGCTTACTAAGCTGATGTGCACTAAACTTATGCTGCATGTCATCATAATGAATGAAAACATCTGAAAACACTTACAAACAGTTGTAATTGGTAAAATGACATTGAAACAGAAGTATACAAGTAGAAAAAATGATATGTTGACTGATACAAGAAACTTAGCATATAGCATGTTACGACTCGGACCTAACTCGCTATGCTCGCGCGATGGTACAATGCTTATTTTTCATATATATATGTGTCTGAAATCCATTATATTGTTACTGTTATTGTTTATTAGTTCAAATTCAATAAATATAGAGGTGTTGTGTGTTGTTTCTCCCAGTATTCCCTACCATAGAAAACGTGAGCACCTGGCACGTCCATAATAGAATACGATCCCTGGTGCGGGGGACCTCACCTGTTCTGATCACTTATAGACCACGGTAAGCCTTTCTTGGTGATTTTCCTTCGTTTCTCAACCTAAGCGGAAGTTTGAGCCAAAAAAAATTTTTTCCAAAAAGGCTCGGGACTGGGGGATGTCGGAGGTGCGGAAAACCTCGGGACGTGACGGGTTAAAGTGACTGAATTTATTCTGAAAGTAAAGTCTGAGGTGTCATCAAACACTTACTTGTCTGCGGATGGTGGCTGTATGTATGAGGTATCTGGCCCTGATTCACATGCCTGAAATACCTTATTCCGGGATCTACAATATTTCACAGACCCTTCTTCCCGCATACAGAACATTTCTCATCATTAGCGGGACACTTGTCTAACTGAGCATAGTTGCGGTCTAGTCTACCACATCGGGTACAATTCTTACTACCAGCATCCTGAGATTTATTGATACTACTTGCTCCTGATCTGGACTTGAAATTATTGTCTTTCTTTTTCTGGTTCTGAGAAGGTTTGTTATACTTGGAAAAATGCTTAACATGATTTACCTTTGGCACTGACAAACCCATGTTCAAGTTCTTACTAGCACACTCAATGATGTCTGCCTGCTTATCTGCAGCTTCCATTGACTAGGCTATTTGCAGAAGCTTTTCCAACGTTAAGTCTTATTCCTGGAGTAATTTACGTCTTAATTTTGAGGAATAACACTTCTCAGTGAACTGATCTAGTATAGCATCTTCCACATCCTGAAAGTCACATGTTTCAGCCAACTTTCTTAACTTAGTCACAAAATTATCCAAGCTTTCACCATGCTCTTGGTTAATCTGCCTGAATAATACTGTTTCATACCTTTTATTTGTCTTTGGGGCAAAGTAGGCATTGAAAGCTTTAACTGTTGCACTGAAAGTGTCATAGGTACCTGTAAATGTGCTGAAAGTCTCTTGCACTTCTGGGCCTGATACATGCAACAATAAGGCCCTCTTCTGAGCAACGGCTGTTACACCTGTGGCTGCTAAATAATACTCAAAACTACTATACCACTTCTTCCACCTGATAGCTACTGAAGAGGGTTCCTCCGTTATGGAGAAAGCCGGCGGTTGACTGACGTCCAAAGGCATCTTGAACTGGCTGGCGGTAGGGTTAGGTTACTGGGGTAGGATAGACCTCGTGGCTCCTTCTGGTAACTGGTAATGCCTCTTGCCTCCACTATTGTGCTTGCCTGTCTGGGGCCGTACTCGTCGTCACCACTGTTGTGTTTTGGGGGTTGACACAAACCCAACTCACCTGCAAACCAGCGAATATGGGGGAGGCGGTGGCTCAATCGGTAGAGAGGTGGCCTGCAGTTCTCACGGACCCAGGTTCGAATCCCGGCTGGGGCAGGGAACAGTTTAAGGATTTGAATTTCATTAAATCAGGCTTTACTGATCTACCAGAAGACCCGCCGACATGTAAAAATACCCCCGCTAATACCAATACACCAGTCCTGTATGAGACAGCCCTAGCATGTATTCAGTATGGACGGTGGGTGTTAGCGCCGAAGTGGTGACATGTAGAGGTGTATGGTATGATAGCAGGCTGTGAAGCCTATGCCCAGAGTCGGACACATAAAAAAAAAAAAAAAAAAGACAAGGTGCATCCTTAAGGTAGTGGATAACATCCCAGATTCGTCGCCGATCCGCCTCTGGCCTCGGGTATAGCTAAACATGTGGAATCCATTACATCTTCCCTTTATTGTTGTACTCCAAGACCGGCAAGCTGGGCACACTTTCCAGTATAAGTGACACAATAGCATATGTGACATAACACACTTGATCCTTTAACATAACACAAAGGAGAATCGATATACTATAATAATACCTAATGCTGCAGGGTGAGATTCGATCCTCTTGACATACTCAATGGTTCATAGAAAACTACGGTTGTGGAGTAGTTCTAAATGAAACATACTTTTGGGAAGACATGACATGTTCTTTCATTACTAGTCTCACGGAAAAGATGGTTTTGTAGAACAAGTGTCCAGGCTCCCCTCTTGTGTATGTCATTTTTTTTTTTTGGGGGGGGTGGGAAGTCCCGTGGCTCTACTGCATCGAAAATCTACAGCGAACTCCCTCTTGTACCGAAGAACTGTTTTCTCTGGAAGACAAGGAAAGTAGGGTACACGGTCTTAATGCCTCTAGTTTTTCATGCAAAACCAAAACATATTAATGAGAGGGAATTGTTCATAAGTTTCGTAACCTTTCTTGCAAAGCCAAATCATAATTACGACAGAAAGGCTTATATCTGGTCCAACGCTTGTTTATATCTTTTTTTTTTTTCTTTTTTTTCCTGAACTGAGACCTGGACCGACGTGTCACTGTTAGGAACATATCGAAATACGTCCAGTCGTATATGAGTGTCAAGTGGGTTGGTGGAGGGTTAGTGCCCCTCCCTGTAAAACAAATAACTCAGAGTCAAATGGCCACCCCGTACGGGATTATGGCGTCTGGCAATAGCTAGATAGTATATGAGTCGTCTGTTTTCCTGCGCCAGTTTGGGAGTTATAATGGAATCTAGGGGAAAAAGGTGTGAACTTCGGTCGTTTGTTTGTTGTTTTCTTTCTCACTTGAGAACATGGGCTACGATGGCTGAGGAGGGAAAATACTTTAAGTTCTTCCAGTTTCGTGTGTGTTGCCTTTTTTTTTTTTTTTTTTTTTTTTTTATCCAGTGTTAGCTTGGCTGCTTTAATGGATTTTAAGAGGAAAAAAATATGAATGTTGACTCTTGTGTTTGTTGTCTTCTTGCGTATGCCGTAAACGTTGAGAGCTTGAAAGACAAATATCAGACTTGCTTCGGCCTTTTGTGCCATTCTTTCTTGCACTGACCCAACAATTTTAATAGGTTTAAAGGTAATAGTTATATCCAACTTTGTTCCATCCAGCTGAGTCACGCATTGTTTCTCACGTTGCAGGCTCTGGAAGGTAAGTTTTGAACTTCATCCCATCTTGTTCCATCTAGCTCGACCGAGCTTTATAGCATTAGTTGTCTGGTGCTGCTGCTCCTAGAAAGGACATCTTGAACTCCACCCAGTGTTGTTCAATCCTTCTTTATCCGATGTTCTTTCTTTGGTCAAACCTGTGACTCTAATGCCTGTAAAATAAATAGGGTATATTGATCTCCATCCAGTCTTGTGATTATTGCCTTCTTCCCTCCGCTAGTTCCGTGGGTAAGATGGTTGTGTAAGTGCGCGTCCACACTTGTGCTCAAACAAGTGCTGGCAACATATAAGCAACACAGTAACGAACACTCTGCAAACATGTTGGGAACAGCAGCGTCCAGATCATGTTGGCAACATCATGATGAAGCCTCAGCTGCCTGGTATGGACACACTTATTCCTTCACCTCTGCTGCCAGTGTTGGAAGCTGCACTGAAACATGTTTGCATACATCTGTCCAAAGAGCGCTGCAAACATGTATCTAAGCATGTTGCCAGCTGTGTTACTAACACATGTTCGAGTATACGTGTGGACACTAAGGCAAATATAAGCCGTGTTTTTGTCGTCCAAGCTGGAGCTTGGGATTCGAAGCGCGTCTTGAGGCGTTTGGTTTCTGTCCACAAAAACAGTCCAGGATACGTAGAACTGAAAAATTACGTGCTAATCGCAAAGTAAGCAAAGGGGTTCGCCGAAGACGATTTTCTGACGAATATGCACCTTACACGTAGCCGTTATTTATGCTGAAATGGCTCTATATGTCGTTAATATTAGCCATCTGCACCCTAACTTTATGTACAGTTTCGGCCAAGTGTAAGTATCCACCCTCCCCCAGCCAAACCGGACATTTGGCACTGTCGCACTCATGGATACGAGAGGTGAAGCCGGACACGACTTATCAACCTGAGTCGGATCAGCGAGAGCATGTGTGCCCATCTCTGTCATAAATGAGAAACACTGCCTTTTATTACCATCTCGCTAGCTCAAGTAACTGATTCGACTCAGGTTGATGAGTGTAGCCCTGCTTCACCTTTCAAATCCATAGTTGCGACGGTGCCACATGTACGGTTTGGCTGAGAGAGGGTGGATACTTACACTTGGCCGAAACTGTACATAGTGCTAATTTCATGATATCATTTACGTGTCTTTGCTGTCCATCCTCATTCTCCCCAAGCTACACCAAGACTGCTTCCGACCAAGCTTAGGTGAAATACGAAGACGGTCTTGGTTTCGATGACAAATGCTTGGTCCGCCTTCGTATCACTTTGGGTGACAAAAACGGGGCAGCTTGGTTTCGCCGAAGATGGCTTCGAATCCGATCCGCCAGCTTGGACGACAAAAACGCTGCTATAGATTCGTATTCACTTGTTAACGCGCGCGCGCGTGTATGTGTGTGTGTGTGTGTGTGTGTGTGTGTGTGTGTGTGTGTGTGTGTGTGTGTGTGTGTGTGTGTGTGTGTGTGTTTGTGTGTGTGTGTGTGTGTGTGTGTGTGTGTGTGTGTGTGTGTGTGTGTGTGTTTCAGTATTAGTCCTATGGTTGTAATGACTATAATAAAAGCATAAGACATCTTGGCTCTTGTGCTTCGCGTCCTTTCTTACGCTAGTGGCATTGCTAAACTTGTTCAAAAGGTAATATGAAACATTAGTTATATATAATTTCGATAAGTGGGTTAGAATGGTGGGTGGGAAAGTCAGGGAAAAGCACTGGTTCATCTTTGGTTGTCTCCCCAGCCATTCTTACCCACAGAAACCTATCTTATTTTGTGTGTTCGTTCGTTCGTTCGTTCGTTTTTTAAGGCTCCAACATGCTTGCATGCGTCGACCTTATCATCTAATGGCAGCTCCCAATGCTGCTCGATCTGTGGCAGTTTCCCAGTTAAGTCTCTTACCCCTGGGGATACATTCAGTGACCTCGTCCTTGGTCTTTTTCGATCTTCCTTTCGCAAACCTACCCCTGACATTAACATTTCTCACTTCCTGCACCCAGTTATCACCCACCATCCCCTCCTTATGCCCAAACCATCTCAATCTACCTCTTCTCATCACAACACCAATACACTCCTGTCATATCCTACCCCTCAACTCTTCTATCGTAAACCTAGCCTTCCCAGGTCTCACACTCAGGGATACACTGCACATCCACCTAATCATTATCATTTCTGTACGTTTGAGCCTGCGAATATCCTCTTCCCTTACTGCCCAAGTCTTACTGCCATTCAGCATTACACTCCTAACACATGCTGCTTACAAAGATCCCTTAGCACGGAGGGAGAGCCATCTCAATGTCAGGAGAGGCAACAGTTCCCTGAACTTCTTCCAACCACTCCTCACCCTAGTCGCAGAGCAAGTTCCAGCCCCACCTCCAGCACATAATATGTCTCCCAAGTAAAAAAAACTCTTCCACACACTCAAGAGTTTCGTCAGCAAGTTCAGTCCTTTCACGCCTGACAATCTCCACCTGCTCTCCGCGACACACCGCACACATGAAATCAGTATTATCTCGCAGTCAACCTCTAATACACCTACATCTCTTATGCTCCCACTTGTCACAGACACTTCACAAGATGGAATTACTTCCACGCCTTTGTGGCAAATCGCACGTGGCCACGCTCCCTCTTCCTTGACAGTACCGCCACCAGCCCTACATACAATCGCTTTGTTTTATCTGTATTTACTCTTAAGCCCTTGTGCCCCATACCATCTCTTCACTTCCTAAATCTTTCCTCTGCCTTTAATTCTCTGCAATCAACACCAAATCATCAGCATATAACATCTCCCACGGGAGTCCATTTCTAAAGTCACGTGCAAGGGCATCAAGTACCCTGATAAACAACAAGGGGCTCAAAACTGACCCCTGGTGCACACCAACATTCATGGAAAACTAATCACTCAAATCCTCATTCACCCTTACCTGGGTGCGAGCGCCCACATACATGGCCATAATCACCCTATCCAGCCACTCCTCGATCCCAAGCTCTCTCATTGCCCACGTCATCACCTTTCTAGGAACTCTGTCAATGGCCTTCTCTAAATCAACAAAAACAAAGTACAGTGTGTCGTGAGGATTTTTTTTTTTTTTTTTTTGGGGGGGGAAGTTATTGAGCTGAAGGGGCACTCTTTTCTTATGAATGGCCTACCTTTAGGTAAATGAAAAGGCCTGGGGGTATTAAAAATGTATTACAAGAAAGCAGTCATTGGCCTTAATACAGTACCCTCTATGTACTGTATGTATATGTATGTATGTATGTATGTTTTGCAGCGGCCGGCTTGCACAGTTCCGATATGTGTGGGCAAGGAAGGAAATATAGAATTCCAGTATCGCTCAGCGTTATCTAATGATTTTTCTTTTTTGCCAAGAAATGTTACCCATTACAGTCCGCGGATGTTTTACTTCCCTACATTTGTCCAACTCTCTCTCTCTCTCTCTCTCTCTCTCTCTCATATATATATATATATATATATATATATATATATATATATATATATATATATATATATTACTGATAATCAACACACACACACACACACACACACACACACACACACACACACACACCAAGAGAAAACAATATCAGAGTAAGAGCACAGTCATAGCCACCCCTCACCCTCTCCCTCGAGGATCGCACCAACCACCATACCCACAAGCCCAGAGCACACCCAGACACCGGTGTTAAGGTAAAATTAACTGCATACAAGAGACTGTTAAGGTGTAATATACAAAATATATGGATAAGGACGAGGTGCTACAAAGCCTCTTAGACCACCAATAATACGACCCACAGTCTGCTTTTAACCATCTGATTGGTGTGAGCAGGTGTGGGCTGAATAAAAAAGTCATCGTTTGAAGACTGGATATGGTTCTGTAACATCTCAGGAGCGGCATTTGGCAAACAAGCAATTGAAAATTCACTCACTGTTTCTCCTTCAGGAACTATTGATATAATATTATTTTTTCCAGACTCTCCAGCATATTCTGTGACAATACATCGCTCTCTCATAGTGCCGCCCTGTCACGACGCCATTCAACCCCCTGGATTCATCTGTCAGAATGCAGGATAATTCCCACTCGGTTTCAAAGCTGCAGTCTAACACAGAAATAATGTTAGTATAGGAACATTTACTCATTACCTACTAACACTGCCAAGTTCACTGTATAGTACAGGTTTAGCAACTTCATTTGATCCATAACACGTGGTGATCCTTCAAGTAGTTGGAGACTTGTAAGAGTTGCGTGCTGCTGGAAATAATCTTATCCTGATATCCAAAAATGTTGACGTGGCTAAATTACCTCCCTGTGGAAAGAGCCACCTGCAACACATCAGAAGACTGAATTTTCAAGTGTGCATTTGGAAGCAGACCCGCATTCCTCAGCCTGACATCCCTGATCCTTGTGGCGGACATGGCAGGACCATTACAAAGGGGTTTCTGGGCCACTATGATTCGAAAATAATGCTCTGCCATAGTCCCTGCCTGACATAACTGATGTTGTTACCAATTTGGGCTCTGATATTGAGGAAAAATCCGATGACCCTGGCGCCTGAATATGGCCAGAAGATTGATGATTCTGCTGAAAGTGACACTGACTGAACTATAAGAATATATGTTAAGTTAATTCTCTGTGATGATCATGCAAGTAGTTGGGGAGTTATAAGAGTCTGAAAACCAAAATATGATGGGTATTGTAAAGAAAAAGACAAAAACTTGTGAATATGTGGTACGACTCCAAAATATAACAAACCGAGTAGTGCAAAAAAAAAAAAAAAAAAAAAAAAAAAAAAATCTGCTAACATTTGGTTTTGTAGAACATATGAAAAGTTGAAAAATGTTCATATGACTAATTTTGGGAGGGAGGGGTGACTATGAGGATCCCCGAATGCCCATGGACTATTACAGCATTAGTCTTTTTCTCTGACGAAAGCAGATAACACTACTTATTTCAACGGCAGAGATCATTTCTGAAGACTCTTTGCACCTGGTTTTCTCTCCTGCACCAAGCTAGCAGTCTGCTAATTTTGGAGAATGCGAATGCTGGGAGATGTACTACAACCGGGTTATAACTAGCATGAGGGGTTTTCGGATTTTTATGTGTGTGTTTGTGTGTGTGTGTGCGTGAGAGAGAGAGACAGACAGACAGACAGACAGACAGACACACACACACACACACACACACACACACACACACACACACACACACACACACACACACACACACACACACACACACACACACACACACACACACACAAACACACACACAGAGTAATGCTGACTGAAAGACAGACACAGAAAAAAGAGAGAGACAGCGGGGGGGGGGGGGAGAAATCGTGCAGAGTTACCATGGAATTATGTTAACGACTCTAATGCCAGCCATATTTCCTCAGCCATTGTTATGCAATCGGTTGGGTGGGTTCTTGTGAGCCTGGTGCTGCATTCTGAGAGGGGTTGGGACGGCCTGATGGACTGCTGACTGACTGACTGACTGACTTGTGAATTGGTTTACAGAGAGAGAGAGAGAGAGAGAGAGAGAGAGAGAGCAATAGGACAAATTTCAAAATCACTAAATTAATGCGGGAATATATACTGGATGATATTGAAGGTGGATGGAAAGTTGTCTCAAGACCTATTCTTAAAACTGAAAGCTCAAACTTGTGAACATACCCTCAGTATGTTATGGTATTTTCTGGAGCATGTGATGACAGAATAAGTCTAAATGTCTTATATTGTTACTGATTGCACTCTAATGGTGATGTTGATATATTAAGTCTGCCCTCACAGCATTGTTGGTGACTGCACTCTAATGATGATGATAAAATACGCGTATGTCTGACCTTTATTGTTGCTGATTGGACGCCGTTGATGATGAGAATAGATCTGACTTTTCTATGTTATTGTCGACAGATGTCAGTAATGTGATGATAGTGCAGGTCAGATGTTTTCACATTGTTTCTGACTGCACTTTCTAAGGGATGTTGCAAGCAGACTGCATCTAACAATAAATACTGGAGTTCTGTAAATTCATCCAACCATCCATCATCCAATCCTACGTTGCCCTTTGAGGAGCGTAGGAGCCCGAGGCTAGGCAAGTTGGTCGTGACATTTAATATGAGAGTGACCAGCCTCATTCATCCCTGAGTGGCATTATGTGAGCAGTAACCCCAACCACCCCTTGGATACAAACCTTCAGAGACTCAATCCAATTGGAGTGCCGCAATTACCCAGTAAACCACCAGGCGCCATAATTTGGTTATATGGTTACCACCCAGAGTAGTAAATGGTTTCCTGGTGTACAGGAAACCATTCGGCTTCTCACTCAGTGTAGAGTCACCCATAGGCAGAATGAACAGGAAAGAATGAAGGAAAGAAAGTTCTGTAAATGACCAACAGCAATTAAAGGGCTTGCAAATGACCAACAAAAATTAAAGGGCTTGCTCACACCTTCGTGCATTCACTTGTAATACATTGATATTTTGCCAAACGGGAGCAGCCAAACTTACGTCTTTTGGAGTAATTTCAAATTCTTTACCGACATGTTAAGTTTGGATAATTTCAGTTGATTAAGTTAGGATAGGTTAGGTTAGATTAGGAGAGGATGGGTTAAGTTAGAATGTGTTTGGTTATTATAGATTTGATTAGGCATAGTAAGTTGTGATTAAAGTTGAGATTTGACCTGACAGGTGCTCGGTGGCTCTCTTGGTTAGGTTAAGTGGCAATCCTAGGTGGCTGAAACCAGGGGAGTCTGGGGGCGAAGCCCCTAGTTACGATAAGTAAGGTTAGGTTGCATCATTAGGTTTCGCATAGATGGATTTCGATGTTTAATTCTCTGGCGCGTCCTGTAGGCGAGATTGTCGGTAAATCAACCTGTCCAGTTGATAAACAGGACACGTATACACAAAACTTTTACTTGCTATTTAGGCTGACATAGTTATTAGGCACTAGCTGTGCATACACAAAACTTTCAAGGGTCTAAACAGTTCTGCTAAACGAGTAGACCTCGGTAGTTCTTCTGTCCTCTTAACAGACGTTTGCTAGTTGATACTGTGGTGAACCAACACTTACAACAACAGCGAAGCCAACGTGTTTATCAAGAAAGAAGAGACAGTATAGTGACTAAGAACGAATAAAGCGATACCAACTGGGATCGTGCTAGTTTTACATAAAAATACTGGAAGGAATAGGCCTCGTACCCCCAACCTGAAAATGGCAATAACAACGCCATACTGGGAGAATGCAACTGTATGGCAGTGATGATTTTAGCACTACTCAGTCTACGGTCAGTCGTAATATAATTCATTCATTACACACGCTAAGTGAAACAACTAATTATCACCGGTTTGTAGAAGAAATTATGTGCTGGGCGAAAATGAAACCACCGTAAAGACTCATTTGCAACGTTAATGTCATTAAAAAAAAAAAAAAAAAAAAAAAAAAACTCCCTCCTTCCATTAAGGTATTATTTCGGAATTGTATCCAAGCAACGGAAACTGAAATCAATACACTCAGCATTTAGCTTATGCAATTTTAAGCAATTTTTCTTACATACACCTTCGGCACAAATGCACTTTTCAGTAATCAATAAATAAAACTAGAGGGGAGGAGAGGTCGTCCAGCTCGTAACTCCATCCGTTATCGCATCAACGTTAAGATATACTGGGTTAAGTAATGTTGGGTTGCAATGGGCTAAGTTAGGTTAGGTTAGTTCATTTTAACGCAACATAACTGTAATAAAAGACAGGGACAGGAGCTGGAGAAAATCCCCCACCCTATTTTCCAAGCTCGTAAAAAAACATTTGCAACGGATGTTTACAGAAGAGAAAGTGTTTTGAAATATATAAGTTCAGTAACGATCGCACTGCTTAATACATAAGTTCAGTAATAATCATAATACTTTCAGAGTCCTTTAGTTGGGCGTAATTCCAAAAAAATTGCCATGGTTTCGGGAGATAATATCATACAGCACACTGGAAAAACCGAGGGGTGTGAATGCAATAAATAAAAATTAAACCCTTGGATCCATTTTATGAGATAGGTGGGGGAAGGCTTTGTAAGGCTGACACCTGGTTAGGATAGGTAAGGTCAGGTCAGGTTGGATTAGGTTAGACTTGGGTAGCTCAGACTGGATTTGGTTAGAATATCATAGGATGGGTTGGACTGGGTTAGGTTAGTTTAGGATAGGATGTGCTGGGTTGGGTTAGGTTAGGATAGGATGTGCTGGGTTGGGTTAGGTTAGGATAGGATGTGCTGGGTTGGGTTAGGTTAGGATAGGATGTGCTGGGTTGGGTTAGGTTAGGATAGGATGTGGTGGACTGGATCAGCTTAGGATAGGTTGGATTAGATTGGGTTAGATTAGGTTAGCTTTCAGTGCAAGGTATTGTGGTAGCATAAGTGGGACTGTGGCAAAATAGAGTTTGTTTACTGCTCGCTGTTCTTTTGTTGTGTCTCCACAAACGCCCTTTTTTTTTTTTCTTATGCAAGGAAGAAAGAGCCTAAGGCAAGACGCGCGCTAGTTTGTTCCCTTCATGAAAAAATAAAAGTAAGATAAAAGAGGCCCAAATTCCAGATCTGTTCTTTTCGAGATTCCTACCTACACTGCGTTTAAATGACTGGAGATCATAGGCAGTTGGAAATACAGGCGGAGGAAGAAAGTTCCAGAGTTTACATGTTGCATACATGAAGGATTGGAAGAAACGGTTAACTCTTGCATGAGATAGTTGAACAGAAAAGGGATGAGAAGTTGCCGATAGACGGATACTACGCACCCGCCGTAGTGGTGAAAAGATGCATTCAGACAATTCAGAGGAGGAGTGACCATTAAAGTAGCGACACAAAAGAGATGCAGAGACGCAAAAGTGCGGCAAAGAGACAGAGGTTGAAGGGAGTCGGTAGGAGAAGGAGAGTCAATTAGATGAAAAGCCTTTGACTCAACCTTGTTAAGAAGAAATGTACGTGGGGAGCCTCCCCACACATGAGAGTTGTACTCTACACAGGGACTTATAAAACCCCTTTAGATAGTCAGTAACTGTGCAGCATTAAAGAAGGCAAGGAATCAGTTTAGGACACCCAATCTCTTGAGGGCGGATTTAACAATAGTAGTAATATGATCTTTCCAAGATAAATCCCGAGAAAATGAAACCCCAAGCATGTTTAAAGATGACACAAGATTGAGTAAGAGATTGATAAAAACTTAGGGATATTCCTGCGGAAGATTCTGACGGGTCCAAAGGTGTAAGAAATTAGTTTTTGATGCGTTAAAAACAAGAGCACTTTTATCCTAATCAGAGATATGAGCCAAATCAGACATGAAATGTGCCTTAGCCTCATCCCATGTGTATTGAATTAACTGCTGAGATGGACGCTGCAAGAAGCGGCTGGAAAGGTGAAGGAGGGAGGCATCAGTGTATGAGTCGATAGGGGTAGATATAGAGCTTAAAATTCATTAATGAGTAGAAGAAGAAGAGTTGGTGATAGGACAGAGGCCTGACAAACACAACTATTGACAGCTGTAGGAGAAGAAATATGGCCTTCTACAACAGCAGTTCCACAAAGGAAACTAGAGATGAAGGCAGAGATGTAAGGAAAGAAACCTTAAGGGGGCAGTTTGAAAATTAAAGATTTATGCCAGACACGATCAGAAGTCTTTGAGATGTCAAGTGCAATGGCAAAACTTTCGCAAAAATCCCGAAATGAGAATGACCAGGAGTCTGAAAGGAAGATGAGAAGATAGCCAGTGGAACTACTCTGCTGGAACCCATAGTGATCGGAAAGAAAATTGTGATAGGAAAGGTGCTGTAATTTTTTTAAAGAACAGATTCAGAAACTTTACAAATACAGGATGTTAAAGTAATTGGGTGATAGTTAGAGGGCTGGGAATGGTCACTTTTCTTTGGGAGAGGATGAATGAAAGAGGAGTAGACTGTAGCACCAGTCGAGCAGGGCAGTACTCCCGAGGTGGATGGAAAGCTGATGACAGAGAGTGCTGGAGCTCCCGTTTCATCAGCCCTCAGGACTAGTTCCTGACCATCCCCCTTTGCTGAACTTTTTCAGTGTCTCAGTTACACAGAGAGTAGGCCAGCATGCTCTCCAGTACAAATTTCTCTAACTATCTACATCAAACTACATGCACAGTACACACTACACTTCCTATTCAAAATTCAACTTTATAAAATGGCGTCTCATCACCAAGCCTCGGAGTCCCCAGGGGGGGGGACCATAAATGCCCCCACCATCCGCCCCTCTCCCGGTGACGACTCGAGGTGCCTGGAACCACTGTCTGACTCTCTTCTTCTTCATTTCTGCAACATTCACGGCCTTTCCTCTAACTTTCGCTCTGTTGAGCACCACTTCTCCTCCTCTAAACCTCACCTTCTTTTTCTAACTGAGACTCAGCTGTCTGAGGCAACTGACAGCAAGCCCTTTTCTGTATCCTCCTACTTTCTCTATACTCATTTCAAAGCCAAAGGTGGCTGTTGTGTATATATACGCAACGACTTATCTTGCTCTCGCATTCCTGAACTCGATTCTTCTGAATTCTCTATACTCTGGCTTCGGCTTTCCTGTCATTCTCTGACTAAATATATCTGTGCTGTTTACTTATCCCCTAATTCTACTGACTATCAAAAATTCTTCGACTATCTTACTTCTACGATGGAACACATTCTATCCATTTCTCCTTTCTCTGAAATCTCCATTCTAGGAGATTTCAATGTTCACCACCACCTTTGGCTCTCCTCTCCTTTCACAGATCCACCTGGTGAACAAGCCTACATCTTTTCTATCCTTAATGACCTAGAGCAGCTTGTACAGCACCCTACCCGTATCCCTGACTGCCTTGGAGAGAGCTCCAACATACTTGACCTCTTCCTCACAACTAATCCTTCTGCTTGCTCTGTTAATCTTTTCTCTCCGTTGGGCTCCGATCACAACCTTATTACCTTCACCTGTCCTATCACTCTGGTCGTCTGTGGCATTTTGGAGCCGCGGACTGGGAGGCCTTCAGGCGGTACTTCTTTGATTTTCCCTGGAATGATTATTGCTTCCATGGCCGGGAGCCATCTGAGTGTGCCTTGCGCATTACGGAGGTTATTCTCTCGGGCATGGAAGCATACATTCCTTTCTCATATCCTTTGACTAATGCAAGAAAGCCTTGGTTTAATCACGTTTGTTCTAATGCTGTCGCAACAAGGAGAGGGCCTACAAAAGGTACCAGAGCCAACCCACCCCTGAATCACATCATCTTTACGTTTCTGCCCGGAATCATGCTAAGTCTGTTCTTCGCTCTACTAAAAATAATTTCATCCATATAAAATGCTCTCAACTCTCCAACTCGAATTTTTCCCGCTCCTTCTGGCACCTTGCCAAAAATCTTTCTAACAACTTTACCTCATCATCCTTCCCTCCTCTTTTCTACTCTGATGGTTCTGTAGCTATTTCTTCTACTGATAAAGTAGATCTCTTCGCACAGACTTTCTCCTCCAATTCCACCTTAGACGATTCCGGTGCTGTTCCTCCATCACTTCCCCCCTCTGACTTCCTCATAGCTGACATTAAAATTTCTTCAGTTGATGTATTTTCTGCCATCACTGGCCTCAGTACTAACAAGGCATATGGGCCTGATGGGGTCCCTCCTGTTGTTCTCAAGAACTGTGCTTCTGTGCTTACACCCTGCCTAGGCAAACTCTTTCGCCTTTGTCTGTCAACTTGTACCTTTCCTTCTTGCTGGAAGTTAGCTCTCATTCAGCCAGTCCCAAAGAAGGGTGACCACTCCCAACCCTCCAACTATCGTCCAATTGCTTTAACATCCTGTATTTCAAAAGTTTTCGAGTCAATTCTCAGTAGAAAAATTTTAAGGCATCTTTCCTATCACAACCTTCTTTCCGATCGTCAGTACGGGTTCCGTCAGGGACGCTCCACTGGCGATCTTCTCACCTACCTTTCAGACTCCTGGTCATCCTCCTTTCGGGACTTTGGCGAAAGCTTTGCCATTGCACTTGACATCTCAAAGGCTTTCGATCGAGTCTGGCATAAATCTTTAATTTCCAAACTGCCCTCCTACGGTTTCTATCCTTCTATCTGTGCCTTCATCGCTAGCTTCCTTTCTGGTCGTTCTATAGCCGCTGTTGTAGACGGCCATCGTTCTCCTCCTAGATCTATCAACAGTGGTGTTCCTCAGGGCTCTGTCCTATCACCAACTCTCTTCCTTTTATTCATCAATGATCTTCTAAGCTGTTCATCTAACCCTATCCGCTCATACGCTGATGACTCCACCCTTCACCTTTCCATTCGGTTCCCGCAACGCCCATCTCAACAGTTACTTCAACAAACAAGGGATGAGGCTATGGCACACCTAATGTCTGACTTGGCTCGTATCTCTGACTGGGGTAAAAATAATATGGTTGTTTTTAATGCATCTAAGACTCAGTTCTTACACCTATCAACCCGACAAAATCTTCCACAGTTGTACCCACTAATGTTTAATAATATTCAGCTTAATCCTGCATCATCCTTGAACATGCTTGGGGTTTCATTTACTTGGGACTTATCTTGGAAAGATCATATTACATCTCTTGTAAAATCTGCTTCCAAGAGATTGGGTGTGCTAAGCCGACTCCGCTCTTTCTTTACCCCTGCACAATTGTTGACTCTATACAGGGGTTTTATCATCTCCTGTGTGGAGTACAACTCTCATGTGTGGAGAGGCTCCCCACATACAGCTCTTCTCAATAGGGTAGAGTCAAAGGCTTTTCGTCTCATTAACTCTCCTCCTCTTACTGACTCCCTTCAACCTCTGTCTCTTTGCCGCACTGTTGCATCTTTATCTGTTTTCTATCGCTACTTTAATGATCACTGCTCCTCTGAACTGTCTGCTTGCATTCCTTCACCTCTACGAAGGGCGTGTAGCACCCGTCTGGCAGCAAACTCTCATCTCTTTTCTGTCCAACTCTCTAATGCAAGAGTTAACCGTTACTCCTAGTCTTTCATTTATGCAACAGGTCAACTCTGGAACTGTCTCCCTCTGTCTGTATTTCCTGCTGCCTATGATCTTCAGTCTTTCAAACGCAGTGTGTCCAGGCATCTCAAAATGATCGGATCTTGAATTTGGCTCTCTATTGTATTTTGTTTTTCTCTTGGAGGGAACTGTTACAGCGGGCTCATGGCCTTTGGTTCCTTCTTCCTCGCATAAAAAAAAAAAAAAAACTTCCAACAAGAAGGACAGGTACAAGTTGACAGACAAAGGCGAAAGAATTTACCGAGGCAGGGTGGAAGCTCAGAAGCACAGTTATTGAGGACAACAGGAGAGACCCCATCAGGCCCATATGCCTTGTTAATAATGTGGCCAGGGATGGCAGAAAACACATCAACTGAAGAAACTTTAATGTTAGCCAGGAGGAAGTCAGAGGGGGTAGTGACGGAGAAGCAGCACCGGAATTGTCTAAGGTGGAATTAGAGGAGACTGTCCGAGCGTAGAGTCATGCTTTTTCAGAAGAAACAACTAGAGAGACAACAGGGCAGAATAGAAGAGCGAAGGATGATAAAGATGTTAGAAAGGTTTTTGGTCAGGTACCAGAAGGAGCGGGAAGAATTTGAGTCGGAGAGTTCAGAGTATTTAGTACGAATGAAATTATTTTTAGCAGAGCCATGAACAGACTAAGCACAGTTTCGGGCAGGAACACAAAAGATATGAAATTCAGGGGTGGGTTGGCTCTGGTACCTTTTGTAGGCTTTCTCCTTATTGTGGACATCAGAACAAGTGTGATTAAACCAAGATATTTTGCACTAGTCACAGGATAAGGCCGAGAGACTAACCTCCGTAATGTGTGAGGCACACTCAGATGGCTCTCGGCCTTGGAAACAATAATCATGCCAGGAAAAATCAAAGAAGTACTGCTTGAAGGCCTCTCAATCAGCCGCTTCGAAGTGCCACAGCCTTGAGTGATAGGCCAGTTTAAGGTGATACGGTTGTGATCAGAGGAGCCACTTGAGAGAAAAGATTAGTAGCATAAGCAGGAGCATTAGCTATAAGGAAAAGGTCAAGTACAGTATGTTGGAACTCTCTCCCAGGCGGCCAGGGATACGGAAGGGAGCTGCACAAGCATTAAGGATAAGAAAGTTGTTGGCTTGTTCTCCAGGTGGATTGGTGAAAGGAGGGGTGATTCAAAGGTAGTGGTGAACTTTGAAATAATCTAGAATGAAGATTTCAGAGGATGGAGAAGCTGATAGACTGGTTTCCATCTCAGGAGTAAGATAATCAAAGAATTTTTCATAGTCAGTAGAATTAGGGGATAAGTAAACATCACAGATCTATTTAGTCAGAGTATGACAGGATAGCCGAAGCCAGAGAGTAGAGAATTCAGAAGATTCAAGCTTAAGAAAACAAGAGCAAAATACCCGGTATAATGTTGCCTTCATATACTGTACACAACAGCCCCTTTGGCTTTGAGGTGAGTATATAGTAGGAGGATACAGAGAACGGTTTTCTATCAGTCTCCTCAGACAGTTGAGTCTCAGTGAGGAAAAGAAGGTGAGGTTTAGAGGAAGAGAGATGGTGTTCAACATAGGGAAAATTAGAGGAAAGACCACGAATGCTGTGTACATGAAGTGAGACAGACAGTGGTTCCATGCAGCTCTCTTGACCGTCACCGGGAGAGGAGCGGATAGTGAGGGTTTTATGCCCCCCTCCTCCCGCCGAGGACTCCGAGACTGTCCTTGGCTTTTAATAAGTAGTTACTTCCAAAATGCATCAATTCCATTTTTATGAATGTTTATCATTGCATTGTCAGTAGAAGTTAATAGTAAAAATAATATCAACAACTTTCTTGCAGTTATTCAGTCATATGGCCATGTTAACTCATGCTAACTTTAGGTCTGTTTAGCAAGACATAACAAAACGCTCTTTATCTGTTCATAATTGCTAGTTAAGCATTTATGTATACATTTCTACCATTTTCTACTACCTGACAGGAATTGGTAAAACTCAGCAGAAAAGTTCTGTGTACATGTCTGACTGCTTCCCATATACCCTCAAATAGGTATATTTTAATTTTCCTATCCGCTTTTTGTAGTCTATAATAACCAGATAACTATCTGTATTACATACAAAAATTCCATCTCTTTCCTGAAGACAGTGGCATTATAAAAAGACAATTGCAGTCGTGCCGCCCGTGTGGCAAAGTTTTACCTGTAATACATCCCAAGCGGATTTACTGCTAAAATTGTGAGCGCAAAAGTGTGGCCAAGCCTATATTATCTAGTAGCAGTAAATTTCATAGCATCAGCTACATGTGTATCATGAACCCAGTGGACCGCACACTTTAGTTGCCTTTTAATTGTGATCCACTGTTCTCCTTTTGAGGGATAGTGAAGTAGTTGAGGGACGTTTGTATAACCAGTCAGTTGAGTCGCCTGACTATACTGATGCCACAATAACAAGGCTTCCCTCTCCAGCTCCTTTCTGACACCTCTGGAACACCTGTAATTGTTACAGATCAACCTACATCCCACATTACAAAGTGCATTAAGCAACAGTTAAGAAAGGTCAGAGAGGCTCTGTCATCACTATATGCGTCACACTGTACTGCAGGAAATTAGAGGTTAGTCCAAATCCTCGTGCTCTCAGTTTTAGTAATCCAGCCCGAAGTCGTCAGGTCTAGATTCCCAGCCCGTGTCACTCTCGACTTCCTTCCACATCGCACCTTTAAAACCTCACGCGACACATTTTTTGGGGGGAGAAGGGCTTTTGAAGTTTTTTCTGGCAAAGAGAAACATGAAGGGAGGATCCAGCACAGTAATATAATCATCCTGGACGGTAGCCGGAAAAAAAATAAATAAATAAAAGAAAGAGAGAGAGAGAGAGAGAGAGAGAGAGACGAACAGACGTGCGAGCAAACAGAATCACACTATGCTGAAAATCGAAGAAGTAACCTCATGAACGTAAGAGGCTTCCTTTGCACTAATTACACCCGCGCTTGTGAAGTAAGGGAGGGTGTTATATTTTCTTCATTGTGTGTGTGTGTGTGTGTGTGTGTGTGTGTGTGTGTGTGTGTGTGTGTGTGTGTGTGTGTGTGTGTGTGTGAGTGTGTGTGTGTGTGTGAGTGAAATGATTTAACCTTTTCATGTAACTTTAGCCAACTTGGGTGGAGGTGTAAAAGAGGGCTCAAATGAGTGATGTTTTTTAGAACACTAGGTCGAAGGTCAAGGTCACATGGGTATGTCAGCAAGATCAGTTTATACAATAATTAAACAGTTTTTTTTTTCGTTAAAACCAATTTCCAAACTTGGTAGAAGTGCTGAAGATAATGCGAGAACAACTGGATTCACTTTTGAGAACGGTCAAAAATCAAGATTACAAGACGTAATCAGAGTTAGACCCTTGTGTCTCGTTGTTAGCAGTATAACGAAAACAGCTTTCCAGTTTGATGTGATTAGGACCAAACTTCGTAGGAGTTTTGAGGACTGAGAACTATAGGTAGAAGTCACGGTTTAAGGTAAGTTGAACTGAAACAGATTTTTTTTTATTAGCACCAAGCCTTGTGGAAGGAATTAAGGTAAAGCTCAGATAGAGATTTGCTTTTGAGAACAATTAGACAAAAGTCATATATAGTTGCAGGAAGAGGTCAGATTCAAGCTATGATTTTTTTTTTTTTTTTTTTTTACTTGGACCAAACTTGGTGAAAGGGTTACGGATCAGGTAAAAATAAAGTAGGTTTTGAGACCAATTGATAGAAGGTCAGTGTCTTTGGTCAGAGTTAAATGTAGGGCCTTTAGACCAATTGACCATTTGCCAGTCTGGGGTTGAAAGGAAGTGTAATAATTTTTTTTTTATATTAGCATACTGTATATCGCGTTTTAAAAGAAAAACATCGGGTGAAAACAACTTTGACATAATACCAAGTACTTGCTGAACAAGCCGGTAGGTGATGATGGCCAGCTCTAAGCTGACTGAGCTTTGTTAGCGACCTGAAGTGAGTTTCGACACTGAAAGTCACTTCTGTATGGGGGTAGTCTAGTGCAACATTCCTCCCAAGAATCATGGCCCTGGCTTAATAATCTTCGGAACCTTACCATTTTTGAACGAGCAAGGTCATAATATTAGCACTTTTCATATTTATTGCTCTTGATGACCTTTTACCCTTGACCTGGAGGATATAGGTCATGCATGTACGAAACACACTTGTAGTACTCATTAACATGTAAAAACATAAAAAGTTTCATTCCATTCCATCCTCCCACTGTGGAGCTAGCAAACTTGAAATTCATGGAATGGCCCACCAGAGGTACAACTTCTAGGTGGCGCAGCCAGTGACGGGAAGTGTGTTTCGACACTAAATGTCATTTTTATATGGAGGAACTCCAGTGCAACATTCCATCTAAGAATCAAGGCTCTGGCTTAATAATCTTCGGAGTCTTAGCATTTCGTAAGCGTAGTTGTGATTTTAGCTATTTTCACCGTTTTCGTATTTGATGACCTTTGACCCCTTGACCTGGCCAATGTTGCACATAGGTGGAAAGTAGAAAGTTGTAGTACTAGTCAATATCTATGAGCATGCAATGTTTCATTCAGTTCCAAAGAGCCACTGGGGCACTAGGGGAGCATTTTTGAAAACGGGTTCTGATTGCTAGGGTCCTAAGGTCAATCTTCTCAGGGGTGCCACTTGAAAACTAGAGAAAAGAGGGGGAAAAATGGATGGCACACTTCCGATAGGGAATGACCTCAAGATTAATACTAAAGAAGTCAGAGCTTTCTAGGCCCATTAGTAATGCTTCTACATCTCCAAACTTGAAAAGTGCCACCAAAAGAGTTTTTTTGGCCGTTGTTAGGCAACGAGTAGGTGCCTAGCAACCAAAACCTTGTGGACACAACTAGGTCCTAGGCTGGTCATTGTGTCTAAGTTTGGTCGAAATCGATTAATTATGTAGGGTAGAAGTGCCTGCCACAATTAAACAAGAAAGACAATGCGACTAACATTAAGGGCAGCACGGAGTTGGCCAACAGTGTTATGTATCTATATAAATATAAGTACAATATGATAAATAATATCCGTACAATATTGAACACAGTCCGTCTTTTCACAGTGTTTGAATAATTACTTATTTTTTCCCTAAATTACGGTTAAATCGAAGTGTAATATTGTTCAGCAAGCACTTGATATTGTCGAAACTATTTTCAGACGCCTTTCATCTACTTAAAACGCGATTTGCGCTAACACTGCGAAAATTATCAGTGTCGATATTTTGAACTTCCTTGTACAGAAGCCCCAAACCAGCAGACAGTCAGTTGTTATGCTTGGAGCTGTGCTCGGAGTGTTCCTTCTTTTTCCTTATTTATTAATTAATTAATTTATTCTTTGTTTTACATATATCATGCTAATTCCTTCTAGCAAGATGCCTCCTCAGTTTTATTTTTTCCACCTCCTTACCTTTTTTATTAAATTTAGGGAGATATTATATAAACATGGATTAGA
>NC_136968.1:28188541-28218541 GCF_032717465.1 Coenobita brevimanus | reverse complement strand
TATCTGTTCTCTATATCAATGATATTTACATAGTGGACACCTTCTACTATACATTCTCGATACCCTAATGTTTTTTTCTTAAGTTCTTTTTCTATTTTTATTTACTTTTGCTCAGTGTATTCTAATTACCTTACGTGTTGCATCTTTTTTGTCCTTATCGAATTAGATATAATGTTAACTGCAAGTTCTGTTTTTAATCTCTTTCCTCCCTCTTTCTAAATCCTAACCACGTACTGTACAAGCTACGGATGATAAGATTTTTCAAAACGTGAATTGTGTTTAGGGATATTACAGTTATTAAAAAAATATAATGCTTTACGGTCATATGTTCTTTAGGATTATATATTTCCTAATATAATGTGTCAGGCCTACTTTTTTTTCTGTAGTGTATTGTGTCGGTCATTTCTTGTATTTTTATGTCTCTCATATAATGTGCTAGGTCCATATTTCATACATTTTTCTCTAGTGTAATGTGTTTCGACCATATTCTCGTAAGTTTCTCTCTCTCTCTCTCTCTCTCTCTCTCTCTCTCTCTCTCTGTTTCTGTGTGTGTGTGTGTGTGTGTGTGTGTGTGTGTGTGTGTGTGTGTGTGTGTGTTTCAAGAGCACTACAAACCCTTAATCCCTTCACTCCCATGTATTTCCTTCTCTCTCTCTCTCTCTCTCTCTCTCTCTCTCTCTCTCTCCAAATAATGCCGTTCAACTTACGAAGGCTCCTTAGCTTTGAATGGGTTACTGTTGACTGCACCTTACCCTTTTAGTTGCAATGGACCCCCTTAATCTTAAATAAATCACCTGGATAGCAAATTAAAATGGAAAGTGTAAAGGGTAAAACGTCAAGGAATATACAGCCGCCATCAAAAGTCGTGGCATTTCTCCTGCTTCTCTATCCACGGTCTTTGAAAATAAGTGTGGTGGACCTTCAGTAAATGCCACTTATGACACTGATACGAGTCATGAAGTTATCAGTGTCGGTTGCTAGGGATTCATCACGCTGAATTCATAAGCGCACAGGAAGAAAAAAACTCAAGAGGCGACAGGACTTTCGATGCCAGCTGTACTTTACTTGCTGCTGGAGACGCCCGAGACCTAAAGGTTAGCTCCAACTTTATCTAGCCTAGTACATTTCTACTCATTTTTTTTTTTTTTTTCTGGCTGCTTCCTGCTACTCCCGTGAGACATTAAAACATGGTGCTCGCAATCAGCCTAATCAACACCGGACATCCAGGAAGCTTCGGCTCTCCTGGGGGGACTACACTCTTTTCACTTTAACTTGATATAAAATTGCCCTCTTTCCTTCTTGAATAGCGGGTTGCAAAGATAAATTGGCACTAGATTACTCGTATAATGCTAGTCATCAAGATGTGCCATAGAAAGGATGTAGAGCAGCATCATTTTTTTTTTTTTTTAATTATTCTACCATTAAACCACATGATACAAGCTGCAAAAGACTACAGTCTGGGCCAAATAATGATGGTATAACACTATAATTCAATGCTAGGCACGAGTAAGTGCTATAAAAAGGATGCAGAGCGACAACATTTTCTTATTTATAACTGAGCTACGTGATAAAAGCTGCCAAAAGACGAAAATCTGTGCCGAATCAGGGTGAATGAACTACAGTCACCCAGATTCAGCAGCAGATGAAACCTGTCGGCAAAGTGGGACATGAAGTGCAGGTAATCGAGTTGGCATTTTTCTGTCATTTGGTTCTCGTCACGTATCTTTACCGTCCGGAATGGAATCGGACCCGAACGAGATATCGGGATTACGGGACGACATTTTTACCGGCGGCCGAGACTGCTAAGGAGTTCCCGAGCCGACTTGTAAGAGCGTCCCGTAATCTCCAATATTCCCCCCGAGGACATGATAACCTGCCATCTTGTCCCGCCCAGAGAAAAGCAAGATGGCGGTTCCAACCCGTCTCTCCATTGGCCCGACATGTCCGATCCACCTCAGTTGCTTTTGCTTTTTGCTTTTTTTTTTTTTTTTTTTTTGCTTTTTTTTTTTTTTTCATTTTCTGCATTTCCTGTTCTTGTTGTCAGTCACTTCTTTCATATTTTCGTGCTTCTTCCATATCGTCCTCTTTTATTTCCTTTTCCCTATGCCTCTTCCTTTTACTTCTTCTATCCTCTCATTTCTTATTTCGTCTTTTCTCTGCCTCTTCCTCACTGTGTTTGTCTGCATTATCTACCTCTTCATTCATTGTTTTGTTCTTCTCCAATTCTTTCTCCATATCTTTTTGTCTCTCCCATAGTCTTGTTTCCTGTATAATCCCCTCCCTTCATTCACAACACAGGTGTACATTGGAAAAACTATTATTATTTCATGCGATTTTTATATATTCTTAGACGCTGAATTAAAAAATGAAAGCTATTTTTCTCCATCACGTAATATTTTTTCACAAAACACTTTTCTTAGTTTTCAGTTATAGGTTTCGTTATCATTTCCAACAATATAATTGTCTGGGTATTTTATTACAATGATAAAATGTTTGAATTTAATACTTTCCAATATTAAAATCCATGCTTAACCCTGGTGAACAAACCCTATGACTAAAATATGTTAACACCAAGCCCTGGTGATACTCAGTTTTGGAAAAAAAAAAAATAAAAAAAAGAAAAAGAAAGTGCAGTAGTCATAAAGATATATTGAATGTCAAAAAATAAAATGAAAACATAGCTCTTCTACTTCATTTTCCTCCTGAAAATAGGTTCTAAAAACTAAAGCCTTGTACTTCATGGGTGGCTTAAACAAGTATGAAAAAAATGGTAATTTGACTATAGCACTGAACATTAAAATCTAAACCAGGGTTAATGTTGCAGCTGAAGGCTTGAGTGTTGTCTTATGTACAGTTGTACACCCAGCCCATTGAAGCTTCAGCTGGTGGAGCCGTAACCTTCAGGCATCGTTACAAACTGTAGTGGAGATAGACAAATTAGGTCGTATGAATAATTATGCAGACAGCTTCAGAACACATTAAACATTACATATATGCCTAGAAAGAACTAGATATACATATTCATACAGACAACTTCTGAGAACAATATAACTTACCTAGTGCTACATTCAGAGAACCATATTCAAGATCACTTCATTTTGAGTTGCCTGGATACACTGCGATTGAAGACTGGAGGTCATAGATGATAATGCTACTTTACTTCAGTTTAACTCCAATTTCACCTGTAAACCTCGGTCTCTGCATAAAAACATGTAAATTAGACACTGAAGGTACATACACAATAGCAAAGGCTGGTAGATTTCCACCTGTTAAAACTTACACCAGGCATAACAAAGGGTGGGTGGAAAACACCCAAAAGGCGCCATGGGGAATAAAACAAGGAGCTGAGCCGCACACCACTACGTCTGGCCACAGGCTCACAATGTGCGTTGAAGCTACTGAGTTGGCCATCCTGCTCAGCCCACTACACATGCGTTGGTCACATGATACATATAGCATCAGGAGAATATCACCCGGTTTTGTTCACTGGGGTTAAAACAACAGTTATTTTACTTGATGATAAGCCAGAATATAGGTGGAACACAACACAGTGATGAGTCATACCAGTATTGGAATGCAGCAAACATATCTCAGTTTGACTCAGTTATAGTGGGCTTGTAAATTACTTTCACTGTGGTGTGTGTGTGTTTTGTTTTTATCATAGTGATTTTATTTTAAAATAGTGGTGTTTTACTGAAGAAGCAGTGATATTTGTTGATTTTTTTTTTCCTTTACAGATAAATTGAAGTTCTGTTGTATCGCTAAGCAATGAGCCACAGCCATTCTCTCAGGATGAACTTAATGATTTAGTAAGAGACCTCGGTCTCCCCAAAGATGCTGAAGAGCTCTTGGGGTCCCGAATAAAAGATAAAAACTTATTACATCAAGACACAACTTTCTCTTGGTACCGAAGCAGAGAAAATGAGATTGCACCATATTTCAAGAAAGATGGATCCTTGGATTATTGCACTGACCTAAGTGGCCTAGAGCAAAAACTTGGCAGAGATTATATTGCAGAAGAATGGAGACTATTGATAGATTCATCTAAAAGAATCTTGAAAGGGGTACTTCTTCATAGCGGTAATAAATAGGCATCAATACCTGTTGCTCATTCTGTGTATTTAAAAGAAACGTATCAGAATTTTGTAATTCTTCTCGAGAAAATTAACTACAATGAATACCCTTGGTTCATGTGCGGGTGCCTGAAAGTTCTGTGTACATACTGGGTCAGCAGTCAGGATATACAAAATTCCCATGTTTTCTCTTTGGGTGGGACAGCAGAACCAAGGATTTACATTGGATGCGGAAGCAATGGCCAAATAGGAAAAATCTACACCTTGGTGCCCAAAACATCATCAGACCTAGCTTGGTGAATCCAAATAAAGGTCTGCTACCACCGCTTAATATTAAGCTTGGATTAATGACGCAATTTGTCAAAGCCCTATCAAAAGATGAAGCCATTTTTTTTTTGTATTTGTGCCAAATGTGTCCTAGCTTGTTGTCACGAATTCGCTCGATTGTGTATTTATACAAATTCGTGACATTGTACTTTGATGAGAAAACCACGAACTCTAGTGGAATTCCCACTGGGCATCACTCAGTTCAACCGTCCTCGTATGCACTTCGATCGGAATGGTTTTCAGAACATTTGTCACTGTTTCATAAGTGACCATTCTTATGCACGACAGTAGTGGTTTCACTGAGTGATTTTATTGCGTGTGTATATCATTCGCCCTCTCTCTGTTGACCGTTGAAGTTAGGCCTTGCCCACGTCCAGTGAACACGGCCATCTCATACCCCTCTTCCCAGTTTGAACTTAGTCAGTTTTGGACCTCCTCGAGGGTAGGATCGTTTGTGCCCAGTGTAGAGAGAAGCATCTCTGTTGTATGACGATTTCCTGGATCTCCACCTAGACAGTGATTGGCGAAGTGAGCTTAGCAGTGAATAGCAGCACTTGATGTTTGACACGCAGACTCCCAATCTTTCGTAGCTTCGGCTCCATCCCTCCACTGACAAGTATTTCTGTTCGTTTTTCTAAGTTTAAGTTCGAATAGCTTTTTAATGAGCGAGTGAGTGTATTTCCTTTGTTATTTGAATTCATGAGTCCCTCTGTGACCGTGAATTCCCCTTTTGAGTTCATTTTGAGACTCATATAATGTAAATTTATTTTATTGTAATCAATAAATTTATAGTTCCTTTCTTTGAGCTTAATGTAATTAGAATCGTGTTTTATTTCTCCACATTCAGCTTAATTTAGTTTGCCGCTCCTAGTTTACACAAACTCCTTACATTATTCATAACTGGTATTTAGGCAGGTTCTTTTGTATTAAACTTAAATCCATTGTGTCAGCCAGGAGTTAAGCACCGACAAGAACCTGTCCATTATTATTAGTATTAGTTATTGATTGTCAGGGGTGGAGTCACTATCTCAAGAGGCTAACAGTACTAACAACCAGCACTTGTGAGCGATTACTCTCTGCTGTGTACTGTTGAGAAAGTTTATAAAATTCTCGTCCTTAGAGAATCGGCGAAGTAAGCCGGCATAAAGTAAAACTTACTGCTTGATTTTCACAAGTCAGTTCTTTGTCTCTGCTTTCAAGTAATATTTAGCATTTTATTTTAAATGCACATCACCCCGTGACACTTGTCTGAAGTTGAATTGAAAAGGGGAGTAAATACTGGACCTGATATAAGAAAACTGATATCTGATGCAGAATTTGATGGTGCGTTGACGAGAGCCTTGGGTATCATTTAAAGGTGTAATTTCTCAGTTTTTAGGTTGCAATAAGAATCCAGATTACAAAGAAATCGTGAGAAAGTTGTTGGTCAAGTTTAAGAAGTTGGGTTGAAACATGAGTCTCAAAGTTCAATTTCTGAATTTGCATTTGGAATTTTCTCCCGAAAACTTGGGAGTGGTGAATGAAGAATAGATTGAAAAACCCCATCAGGATATCAAGGACATGGAAAGAAGGTACCAGGGACGTTCGGATGTCAGTATGATGGCGGACTATTGCTGGATGATTCAGAGGGATGCCCCAGAAAAAGTGTACAGGCGACTGGCAACTTGCGAAGTTTTGGAGCAGAAAAACTTAGAAGTTACAAAGACTAGAGAAGATATATTTGAGTCATGGAATGTAGTGTTTCCTTTATTGATAGACAGATAGATAGATGGATAGATAGATATATGTTTAAACAATTACATTGATTAATTATTTTCATTTCCAGTTATTTTAGTACAGTATTGTATAGATCGACTGAATTTTTTACTTTGATATATTTTAATTAAATATCTTTTTAATTTTATATTAAAATGTGATGTCATGGAAAAATGTATTATTTTACTGTGTTCATAAGAGCAAAAACAAATAACTAATTAGATTTAATTTTTAATGACAACTTTTGCAAACCCATGTAATTTTCTACTTCTATCCTCATATCTTCTGCTTCCTCTCCTCCTTGCCTCTTCCTCCTCCACATTACTCTGCTTCTTCCATCACCTTTTGCTTCCTTCCCCGGGGTACTGCAGAAGGTTATCAGTATTCCTCACACACCGCCTCACCTCACCTCACTTCACCTCACCTCTCCCTTTCCTCTTGCTTCTTCTTTTTCCTTTTCCTCCACCTCCACGAGCATCACCTCCTCCCCCTCCTCCTCCGTCTCATCATCATCCATCATCGTCATCATCATCATCATCATCATCATTATCATGTTCTTCTATTACCTTACGCCACCTCACCTCCTTTCCTTTCCCCCATTTGTCATCACCGTCACCGTCATTTCATTCTTCTTCCTTATCATCATCTATTCATATTCTCTTTTCACTTTTTCCCGTCTGTCCTCGGCTCACACAATCTGGTTAGGTCCTTGGTGCAATTAGTTTCATCACAATAAACAACCTCGTTTGGGGGAAATAGGCCTTCTGTTATCTACACTTCCTATATATTCCCACGTACCATCAACCAACCACAACAGTCACTTTCTGCATCACTCTCTCCACCGGCCTCTCGAACCTCCTCTCCACCACCACCCTCTCCATCACAACCCTCTCCATCAGCACCATCTCCACAACCCGTCTACCTCTCTCCACCACTCTACCACCTATTACGCTAATTTTCACCACCCTCTCCATCACCCATGACATTAGTCCCCACCATCTCCACTCATTATATTAGTCACCTTCTTCTTCATCACCTGCTACTACTACTGCATTTCCAACCACCCTCCACCTCTCCACCAATTTATCCACCACCCTCTCCAACACCCTCCACCACACTCTCCACTACCTTCCACGACCATATCTTCCTCCCTGCCTCCTCCCATGTCAGCATTAATCTGCCACTATCTCCGAGAAGTTCTTATCTCCTGCGATGGAGGTCAGGACAGAAAGAAAGACAGATCCTCAGTAGTGTTTTTCTGTCAGATCTAGTGAGCGTCCCACTCACACCCTCTCTCTCATGTCTCCCTTCTCTCGTTCTCCTTTTTCTCGTTTTTCTTCTCTCTCTCTCTCTTTCTCTCTCTCTCTCTCTCTCTCTCTCTCTCTCTCTCTCTCTTTTATTTAAACAATTTACGTAAGTATTATTACATAGTCTTAAAGCCTCACTTTGGCTCATGGGGCTATTTGAAAAGACTGAACTTAAAAAATAATCATGTTACTTGGTTACAATAAAGTAAATTAAAATAATTATAATACTTGGTTTCAATACAGTAAGTTAATCTAATGTATCTCTTATTTTTACTATTAGAGTTATATAATAAAAATGAATTGCAAAGTATATGTTTATGCTTCACTAGTTTATGTGGGTAACAGCAGCGGGGTAGGGAGTATTTTTCTCCATCTATTTACAGCCAGCTTTACTTGGTGTGTAGATATCCTTGTTACACCAGGTGTGGCTGCCGTGAAACTATTCCACAGACGTGCAGTCCTGGCTGTGTAGGTTCGCTGATGCTGTGACGTGTGTGAGCGAGGTGCTGCCACACGTTCATCAGTGGTTTGCGCCGTTCTTGTGACCCTTGGAGTGGTGCCAGGCGGGGAGTGTGCTGCACCTGAGCCTTGTGACAGACCACAAATGCTGACACATCCCGACGGTGTTCCAGGGATGTTATGCTGAAGAGACTTGGCTGGTTATTGTCTGTCTCCACCAGTCGCACAACACGACACTGTACTGCAGCCAGTCTCTTCATGTGTGTGGCTGCACTAGACATCCATGAAAAGACTCCATATTCCATGTAGGGTCTGATTTGAGCCTTGTATAGTGTGTTGATACCCCTTTCATCAAGGCTGCCTGCCACCCTGCGTAGGGCAGACACCCGCTGGGAGGCCAGTCGGGAAACAGCATCCACGTGATGGTCGTATCGTATAGCTCATGGTCTACCGTTACCCCCAGAATTTTTAATTGATTCTGGATTGGCAGACTCGTGCCTCCAAACTGCAGTGCTTCAGACAAGGCCTCAGAGGCAGCTGGAAACCGGGATATCACCATCGCTTGAGTCTTCTCTGATGCAAAGTTGACCTGCCACATCTTTCCCCACTCCTCCACCAGCTTCAATTGCCTGTTGATGACAGTGATAGCACGTTGGCTGTCACCACGGCAGTAGGAGTAGGATAGTGTGCAGTCATCTGTATATCCCTTCACTGCTGGTAACTGTCGGAGAAGATCGTCAATTTACAAGTTCCACAGGATAGGCCCCAAAACTGAGCCTTGTGGAACCAAGGCTCATACAGGTGCTGGTCTGGAAGTTCGCCCATTGATGACCACTCGTAGAGTCGTCCCCTGAAGATAATCTTCCAGTAACATCAGCAGGCTGCCTTGGATGCCCTTGGCCTTGAGTTTTTTGATAAGGCCTTAGTGCCATACTCTGTCGAAGGCCCCAGCAATGTCTAGGGCTACCACAATGGTGTCCAGGTCCTCATCAAGGGAGTTCTGCCAATCGTGTGTGAGGAAGAGAAGATCTGAGGTTGAACATGCAGGTCTGAAGCTAAATTGTTTCTCTGAGTGGAGATTATTGTTTTCCAAGTGTGCACAGATGGTTGCAGCCACTACCCTCTCAAACACTTTGCCTATGACAGAGAGAAGAGAAATGGGCCTGTAGTTTTTGGGTTCCGTCCTTGCATTCTTTATGTGGACAGGGATGAAGTTTGCCTCCTTCCAAATTGAGGGCCATTTGTTCTCTCTGAGGCATGCACCAAAGACTATAGTGAGAGGACCTGCCAGCTCGTTAGCACATTGTTTGAGCAGGCGTGGGCTGATATTGTCTGGGCCAGTGGCTTTTGTCAAATCAACTGCTTCCAGAATTCTTTGGACCTGCTTAGTTGTTACTGAGGCATTTGTGATCGTTTCCTCTGTCTCTTGTGCCAGAGTAGGTGAAGGTCTGTTTGGATCATCTACCATAATTTTATCTGAAAACATCTTTGCCAGGAGTGATGCTTTGTCTTCGCTGCTAGTAGCTGTTGAGCCGTCTGGCTTGCTGAGGGGAGGCACACTCTCATGGTGGAAGGTACCTTGTCTTTCCTTGACAAGAGTCCACCAAGTCTTGCTTCCAACTCCTGGTCCAGTCAGCTTCCTCCTTAAGTTTTCAGCCCAATGTTTTCTTGCCCATTTGCTGGTGGCATTCATTCTCTTACAGGCTTCTTGATGCAGGAATTTATTTCGCTGAGATGGTCGTTGCTTGAATTTTCGCCATGCAGAATGCTTTTTCTCAGCAGCCTCACGACACCTATAACCAATCCAGGCTGGGTTTGTTGGCTTGTTCAGGTAGCTTCTGTGAGGTACAAACTGTGACTGTAGCCCAAACAGCTTAGATATGAGTGCTTGTGCCCTGTCATCGGCATTACCCACCAATAGTCTCTCCCAGTCAGTGTTTGGCAGTGCCTGTCTCATGCTTGACCAATCTGCTCTCTCCCACAGCCAGATAGTGAGGGGTACAAAATCTTCCCTTGCTACATTCATGTCTACTCTGACAAGGACAGCATAATGGTCTGAGCTGCCTACTTGTCCAAGTTGGTGGCAGTGGATGCTTGCCTCAGGGAGGTCTGTCAGCACAGGGTCCAGTAGTCCTCCACGCTCATATGTTGGGAAGGTTACATGGTTAGTTAGGCCCTGCACTGTTATTAGACTGTCATAAGCTTGCTTTTCTAAATGGAAGTTAAGGTCCCCCAATAACATGATGTGTTGACATTTGTTTTCTATGAGTATGGTATCGAGCTTCTCTTTAAGGAAATCAAGGAAGAATCTTCCATGCCTTGGGGGGCGATATATAACACATAGTAGGAGGCCACTGTTGTCAACCAGTACCACCCGGAAAAAGAGTGCTTCCATTAGAGGGGGCAGGTTTACCGTTAGTTCCTGCATCTGTAAGTCACACTTGAAGCAGACAGCTACACCTCCTCCTGCTCTGTCACTACGGTCCTTCCTCACCCAATGGGTGTATCCAGGTATCCTGCCAAAGGTTGGTTCTACCTCATCATTGAGCCATGTTTCCGTCACGGCAACAATGTCTGCCTGATTACGTAGGACAAAGTTGTAGGCCAGGTCTCCAGCGTTTGTGCGGAGACCCCTAACATTGGCTGATATTACCATTAAGTTTTTCATAATATTGCTATGTCCTTGCTGCTTGTTCACAGTGTAAGAATGATGTGGGCTGTTTGTATATTCTTCATTAATAATATCCCCTCCATGAGGTTGGGTTCCCTCCAGAAAGTTTTCCCCCATGATCCCAAGCGGGGCCACGAAAGGGCATCTGTGGTGGAGAGGGCTGCTCATTTCCCCACTCTTCTGACAGTACTCTTCGGAGAATCATTTCTTGCCTGATGTCAGCTGCTTGACTGTGGCAGAAATCTTTTGTGTGTCCATGGCGTAAGCAGTACTCACAAAATGAGCTTCTATGCCCTCCTTGCATGCTTCTTACAAGTTGATCTGTCTTTCAGCATGGGGGGTAAAGGGTCCATACTGGGCTCTCACTGGTACTCTTCCTCTCCTATTTCCGCTAGATTGAATACGGTTCCTTTTTTTATTTCCATTGTTATTTATATTATCATTGTTATTTCTGTAATTGTTGTTGTTGTTGTTGTTGATTCCATTGTTATATCTGTTGTTGTTGCTACCATCATTATTTCTGTTATTGTTGTTGTTGTTGTTGTTGGTTGATATTTCTGTTGTTGTTGCTACCATTGATATTTCTGTTGATGTTTCCACTGTTATTTCTGTTGTTGTTGTTGTTGCTTCCATTGTTATTTCTGTTGTTGTAATTGTTATTGTCAGTGGGAGGGGGGGTTGTACCTCTGTTGTTGCTGTCATTTCTTCCATTACTGTTCCTGTTGTTACTGTTGTTGTAGGTGCTGTTACTACCTCTTTCCCCGCTGGTAGTGTTCTCTTCAGTGAGCAGCTCCATTCCAGAGTTTTGAGTGGTGTTGGCCATTATCATGGTAGCATCGGTGGTTGTTGTTGTTGATGATGAGCTTTCTTGTTGGTGCTGCTGCCGTAAGTGCCTCATTGGCTTTGGCAACTCTGAGTGCCACCATTGCCTCCATCAGTCTGAGGTAGCACAGGGTCTCTCCCATGTTTCGTCTATGGCAGAGGGTAACGCACTGGTTGCAATGGAGCGGGTACTGGTCCTAGAATCTGCTCCTCTGGCATCTTGCAGAGCTTCTATAAGGTTTAAAATTTCGAGTATTTGTGGCTTTTTATCAATTATCCAATTACGCTGAAGTTGTAGGGACTGAATGAGGGTATTTCCTCTCGATACGTCACTCCGAAGACTGAGGATGTGAGCCACAAGTTCCTCTTTCTCTAGTTGCATGAAGACTTATCATCCTCATCCCCGTCCGTGCTTCCATTTACGTCGTCTGTGGGAGGAGGGGGTGGGGGCTCATTGTCACCTACATAGATAACCACATCGTCAATGTTGCTCATGGTGAGCAGGTCTTGTGTTTCATCACATGAGAATGTCTCGCGGTCACCGAGACAGGAGGTGTGGCAGTCTGCTGCACCTTCACAACATACGTATGCAGCGGTTTGGGTTGCTGCTTTGCCGCATACCGCACGCCATCTTTGTGGGCAGTAGCCTGGCAAGTATCTTCTCTTGATTTTCTTATGAGCTGCCATGATTGCTTGTTGGTGTCTACCTTAATCAGAGATGTGATTTATGGTGTTTGTGATGATAAGGTGGGGTGAGTATAGTGGTAACAAATGAAAGCTAAGGGACGCCGCTTGTCAATTGTTGGGTGGGTTTTTTAGCTGGGTGGTGGGGTATCAAGATAATTTGCTGGGCGATGGGTATGTATTTTAGGTGGGTGATGGGGTGTATAATTTAGCTGGGTGGTGAGTGGGTGGGTGACGCTCGCTGGGTGGTGGGTGGATGGCGTGACGTTCGCTGGGTGGGTGGGTGACAATCGCTTTGGGTGACGTGACGCTGGATTGTGATGTAGGGGTGAGTGTTGGTTGTATGTGGGGTGAGTTATAGTGGTAATTGTTAAACTAAGGGAGGCTGGTCGCTTGTTAATTCAGCATGGGTTGTGTTCTCCCATCAGATCCCCCGAGAGCCAACAAAATACCGAGAGTGGGACAGGAAAAATGAAAAATTAGATTAGTCAAAGAAAAAGTGTGGTGTAAAATTACTCCGCAGCAGACGCCATCATCAGGGCGGGTGACAGCTGTATGACGATTTGTTGTGGAGAGGCGCCGACCGTTTGAAATCTTGTAGTAGTAACCGTTTGCATAAGTCAGTGATTTGGATGGAATTTTTGGCCTGATTATTCAGTATTATGCTCTAACAACCGGGCAGCGATGTCCTGGTATATTCATTCAGTTGGTAAGTATTCATAGGGCTATGGTTCGTTTACGCTATGAAAATTAAGAAATATATTGGGAGCATCAGCTGCGTGTCTAGCCTCTCTCTCTCTCTCTCTCTCTCTCTCTCTCACACACAGTACGAATAAAAGCACACAAACTCACAATCGCAAGAGAGAGAGAGAGAGAGAGAGAGGAGAAGGAGGTGGGAGGGGCAATCCTAAAGGATGAAGCAAGCAATAACCCGAGGAATATGAGAGGGTGATGGCGGAGGTGAGTGAGTTAGCACAGAGTCGATTGCAGTGAGAGAATATTTGGCACTAATTCCCAATGGTATATCTTAAACCCTTCATCCTTACGACGTCGGTTTTATTTTATTTATGCCATCTCCTGATTATTTTATTGAACTTAGGCAAGACCTCTCGTGCTGAAGAACTCTCACAGCTTAATAATATCATTCGAACATTATAAAAAAATAAGATACGAAGCAATCAATGTTGTCTGTGCTTTAGTATAAACCATGGCTGCAATGGAAAAGCTTAAAAATTATTATGCTTTGTCCTCAGGGAACCCATCTTTCTATCCACCCACTCCCATGATCCAATGCTAGGATGATGCAGCAACTTATCTCACACACACACACACACACACACACACACACACACACACACACACACACACACATACATACACACACACACAAAGAGAGAGAGAGAGAGAGAGAGAGAGAGAGAGAGAGAGAGAGACAGAAAGGTACTACTGTTCTTCCAGAAAACAGTGGAAGGTAGCGATCTGGCTGACGAGATTAAAACAGCGTCAAAGGAGTGTCAGTGCTATAAATTCTGATACTTTCACGGAACATTTATGATTGTTTTGTCAGCCCGCATCTCACATTAAAAAGAGTAGTCAACAAAGATTAGAAGACAAAAATTATCGTCGAAAATAGGGGGCTTCCTTCCCCTTTGCGATTCTCAGCTTTCCAACCCAAGGACCTATTTCAGTGGCGGATCCAGGATTTAGGAAAAGAAGAGGGGGGGGGGCTGTTTGTCAATGTAAGGGGCGCCGAGCGCCGAAGGCCCTAGGCAATAAGCTAGGGAGTCTGGGATGAGCGTTAGTTCCCCCAGCGGGGTCCGGGGCGGAGCCCGGGCTGCAAAACGCTTTTTAACATTTCCCAAGTATTTTGACAGCAACTGTCAGTAAAAATAAAAAAGCTATAATAATAATGTTAATAATAATAATAATAATAATAATAATAATTATTATTATTATTATTATTATCATCATAAATAATAATAATAATAATAATAATAATTATTATTATTATTATTATTATTATTATTATTATCATTATTATTATTATTGTTATTAACATTATTTTTATTATTAATATTAATATTATTATTATTATTATTATTATCATTATTACAGCACTTTTATTTTTACTGACAATAATCATTTCTTAGGGGCGCCATCCATAGCTTAAGGGGGGGCGGCCGCCACCCCACCCCCCGTGGATCCGCCACTGACCTATTTTGTACATTTGGTTCACTTCACATTAATTTTTTTAACTTCCCTTTTCCTTCTCACCTCACCTCAGTTTTTTTTTTCTTTTTTCCTTATCAAGATCATTTTCATAATTATCATCATCACCATCATCATTTCCTTACCTCACATCAGTTCATCTCACCTCAACTTTTTCTTTCTCATCAACATCATTACTTCCTTACCTCACCTCACCCAAGGAAATATTCTTTGTACTGAAGTATTAATGAAGGCTATACCTAAACCCTTCATACAAAGAATCGCCAAAAGGTAGCCAGAATACGTGAAAAAATACCTAACCGAACCGATGAAGTTCAGGATTAAGCACAAAGCATAAGGGCGTACATAGTGAGAGCAAACGATCACTGGGCCACAACGACAACAGCAGAGAGAGAGAGAGAGAAATGAATTCCCCGAGCTAGACCTTGATGGATCATATAGCCCCGCTAGGTTACAAGAGGGCGTTACCCCTCCCAGCAGGGCAGCTACTTGGGCGGGCGCTAACTCTCGACCCTTCGGTTCCAGTCAGGCGCTCTACCATTGAGCCATCCTGCCCCGAGAGAGAGAGAGAGAGAGGAAGAGCTCTGTTGGTCGGTGACGAGGTTATGTGTTGAAAAAAGGCAAATTTAGCTAATACATAACCAACGTGTAAAAGAAAAATATAGAAAAGACGAAGGCTTTCCCCACCCACCATACCACCGGGTCACCCGGCAGGAAAAAAATAAACATAAATAAATAATACAATGCCTGTTAGACCGAACAAACATGGAACTTTTATAGTTCCAGACAGAGGAGAAACGACTATGTACAATGTAATATTTGTTTTACACATTTGTAAATGAAGGCGCCTGCACAATCGCCGAATGTTTTCGTTAATTAGCAAACTTCTCACAGCGGTCAGCATAGCCATCAACCTAGAAAGAACAACACTAAGGTAGTTATAGCCAGTAGTCTCAAAATACTTGTCTAGAAGAATTTTATTGTATCAGTAGAGGGTGGGGGGGGAGAGGAACACCGAGAATGAGATGGAGGGATGGAGTAGAGGGGTATAAAAGAGACACGGGTGGAAGGTGGAGGAGAGCATCGTAATGGCACGGAACAGGGCGACATGGAGGCGATTTGTTTATAGCCACCCCATACAGGATTGAGGAGTCTGGCTATGGACAGATAGATTAGTGTTGCATTTCTTGTTAGTGAGTTACATTCCATTATTTCTAGTCACAGTATCATTCTGTATTTCGGACAAATCTTCATATCTAAAGTCATCAGATTTGTTAAGAATTTTAATACTTTCATTAGATCTCTGAGTCGTCGCTTGTTTCAGAGAAAACTCATCTGGTTTCTTTAGTCACTCTTCGTAAAGTAAATTTCGCATCAATGGAATCATTTTTGTGGCTCTGCGCTGCACTCTTTCGAGTCTGTCTTCGTCCATAATAAGATTTGGGTATCACTGTTGCGCACAGCATTTTGGGTGTGGTCTGACTAATGATGTAGAAAGCTTAGAAATTACGTAAGTCTTATTATGATAAAGTTCCATGTGATGAAGCAGAGCATTTTGTTTCCCTTGTTACTGGCTACTGAGTTTTTGAGGTCGTTACTGACAGTAACTCTTAAATCCTTCTCGTACTTTACTTCCGGCAATGGGCTATCGAACATGCGATATTCGTATATATTCATTCATTTATTTATTTATTTTTTATTGCCAAAGTGCATAACTTTACATTAATTTACATTATATTTCATCTGCTATTATTCACTCCAATTTGTTAACTTATCTAGGTCGTTTTGTACAGATTCACAGTCTGCTTTCGTAATTACTTTGCCTCCAATCTTCATGTCATCTGCAAGTTTCGCCACCATAGAAACGAGTCCAGTTTCTAGATCATTGATATAAATAGTAAAAAGAACTGGTCCTAGAACTGTCCCTTGAGGAACTCTGCTAACTTGAGCGGTCTGTATATTACACCTAAAGGGTTTACTATTATCTGTAAAGATTTCGACATACAAAGAATCGCTTGCACCAACATCCAATTTACTTATCTCTAGCTCATTTATGTATTATTTTAGATATATATTTGAACTCCCCTGTCGGTTTTGTGCAGTCGCTATTTTTCTGACATTTTACAGTTTTCTTGCCATACTTCTCCAATAAGGTGTATGTCATGAGGGTTTAACTATGATTCTGCAATCATAATTATGTCGGGATTTCCGGTAGATGCATAAGTAATTAATTCCTCTGGCTTTGAAATAATACTTCTCACATTCACATACATAGCATTCATATTTCGGCTGGATCTAGTAGGGGTGTGAGGCACATTAAAATTAGCTCACTCTCCCTCGCTCCCTACATCTCTCCTGATTGCCTACCTGCATCTGAGGTGAGGTCAGATCTACCTGACTCCTGGAGGTCTGATCCCATCTCACTTACCCTACGACCATTAGCCTTAGGGACTGGATTGTTGAAAACTCCGTCATTAACAGTCCCTCTTTCCACCTCTCTATTACTACTTGAAGCACGGATAACAATGCCATCTAGAAAGCTACCTAACCTAGCTTTTCCTGCCCTATTGAGGTGAAGACCGCCTCTACTATGCAACGTTCTGTCATGACTAAAACTGTCCCAAACATCAACAAACATTACACCCTCCTTCCTACACAGACCTTCAAGCCAACTTTTAGCTCCTATCATTCCTCGGATCATAGAACAAAAGTTATATCCGGGTAACAGACCACAGATAACTAACTTCCTACGATGTTCCCTGAACTTCCTAATAAAGTCCCAATACTTCCTAAATGTCTCCTCTGACCTTCCTGAAGCTACATTATTAGTACCTACCACAGTATCAAAGACTGAGTCCTCTGAGGTATTAGTGACTAAGATATCAGCTCTCTCAGTCACATCCAGTAGCCTACACCCATGAAAGCAAAAATGTTTCCTCCTAGATCCCTTAGTACAAAACTCCTTCTCCTGATATCTAATCGACAAATCCCCGACAAGTATGAAGCTAGGCTGCTCCTGCCCCATCATTCTCTAGTATCTGAAACTTATTCCTAATGGATACATTCCTGTCAGTGTTACTTACCCCAGTCTTGCCCCCTCCCTTGACTGACTGGAAGCCATCACTATCATCTAGCCTAGTCTCAGCCTTAATTAGCATAGCTTTAAGTTACCTACTTTGCCTAACACTTCTGCCTGCACTTCCTGTGCATGCACTGCCCCAGCACTCATCATTTCAGCCTCATTCTCCCAAACTTTCAACATGTCACTTAAGAGATCAATTGCCTCACTGTTTTTCCTAATTTATAAACTAAACCTACTTGCGAACTCGCAAAACAAACAACACGTGTTTTAACATTCTTCTTTCACCATGAAATCTCTTATAGACACACGCAGCAGGAGAATCACTGGGCAGGTGCCATCTTAAGAGGGGCTTGGGAATAGGAATGAAAGCACGTCTTCATCAGTGCATGTAAGAGAGAGAGAGAGAGAGAGAGAGAGAGAGAGAGAGAAAGAAAGAGAGAGAGAGAGAGAGAGAGAGAGAGAGAGAGCGAGAGAGGATGTAATAACGAAACAGAACAGACAAAAATACGAGAAAGACAGAGACACACAACCAAGGAAATAAGCCTCCAGAGAGAGAGAGAGAGAGAGAGAGAGAGAGCAATATTGTCTGGAAATGTTACCCTAGTGGTCGAGTCAACACACTCGGCTCAACGGAAACATCAATCCATACAGTACGGTGAGGTCCTTTTTTCTCACCTCCAGGTGACTTCATTTTATTTTTTTTTTTAATGCAAGGAAGAAGGACTCAAAAGCCAGGAGCCCGCAATCGGTCCTCCAAGGAAAAACAGAAAAACGATATGCTGGCCAAATTCAAGATCCGTTCATTTACTTTAGGATCTTCTTTCCAAACAGGAAGAATTAGCACTAATCTTGCATTTAATTCAAACAATACAGTGATCTCTATTTCTTTTTACATTTTTTGTTAGTACTAAGCTCTTTTATGAAGCTTAGAGATTTCTCGTAGCAAAGGAGACTAATGGAGTCCCTTTTATTCCATTCACTTCCAGACTTCTTTCCAAATATGAGTCCAGTATCCTGTTGGTCCTGGAAAGGGATTGGATATGGACACCTTCACGTGGTGGCACCGATTAAGCTGAGTGACTCCCCTGCCATGAATACAAAGGTCTCTCAACTCACTAACTGTGAACCAGAAAGTAGCATAATTAGAGATTTTCAGGACTGAAAGGGTAACTTATAGCTTTCATCAGCCCCTTCACTTGTACGGTGCTCTTCTAAGACGAATGAAATCGTGTGGCATCAGTTAGAATTAAATATATATTACATCCCCAGACTAAACGGACTAATATCCGTACCCTGTGACGTTATTTGTTCCTTCGCCTTAACTGGTCCATATTTTCGTCCATTTGTAGTTTATTTCAAGTAGCTCAGCAGCAGAAAAGGCAATCATATGGTTCTACACTCTTTACATTGATTATTTTCATGAACAGCAACATATCCTAGTAAAAGTCTCTTGTTACAACTCGGCATTCGAGATGGAGAGATAGTAATTTTAGGCAAGGTTAAAGTGAAAAGAACATGGGATTACTCTAAACTTAACAAGGTCATATGGAGGCAAGCTAAATAAAATGCAGCTGATCATCCACTGTAGCGACTTTCATGGATAGTTGCAGAGAAAGCTGCCGTGTGTGCTGAACTCTCCTGTAGAGTCTAGGGCTGCTTCACGGGCATTATTTTTTTTCTTTCACCCTTCTGGTGACATTAGACTTAGCTAGTTCCTCATTTTCCTCCCCGCCCTCATAGCCAGATACAGTAGGTGTCTGTGCAAGTACACTGAGATTGCCTTTGCTTAATCGCCCCTGGAGTGTACCCCCCACTGATCGTTCTGCTGTGGGAGTTAACACAGATGCGTCCTCCCGACAGTTTTTTTTTTTTTTTTTTTTATGTGTCCGACTTTGGGCATAGGCTTCACAGCATGTTACCAAGGCCCAGTAGTCCTCCTACATACCATACACCTCTACATGTAACCATATATATATATATATATATATATATATATATATATATATATATATATATATATATATATATAAATATACATATATATTGCCAGACGCCTCAATCCCATACGGGGTGGCCACAAACAAATCGTCTCCACGTCACCCTGTCCCCCGCCATTTCACTGCCCTTCCCAACTCACACCCCCCCTCTCTTATATCCCTCTCCACCCCATCCCTCCATCTCATCCTCGGCCTCCCCCTCCCTCTCCCTCCCTCCACCTCACTCACATACACTCTCCTCGTCAGTCTCTCACCCTCCATCCTCTCCACATGGCCAAACCACCTCAGTGTGTTCCTCCTAACGCTTCCTATCACATCCACATCCACACCACAACGCTACTTTATATCCTCATTTGTCAGCCTGTCTCTCCATGTGACTCCACAGGCTCCTCTTAAATAACTCATTTCCACTGCTCTCACTCTTGACTTGCGCCCTTCCAACAACGTCCAAGCTTCACTTTCATACGTTAGAGTTGGTATCACAATACTGTCATGTAGTAACTTTCTCGCTTCCATGCTCACTTCCCTGTTTCTTATCACTGCTTTCAAAGAACCAGCAACCTTTCTTCCTTGTTGTACCCTTTCAATCACTTCATCCTCTAAACTTCCATCCTTACTCAACACACTACCCAAGTACTTAAACGAACTAACATTTTCCATTTCCTCACCATCCAAATTTCACTGTACATTCACTGAATTCACCTCTCTCAAAGACCATCACTTTACTCTTCCCTACATTCACCTTTAGATTCCGTTTCTTACACATTCTCCCAAACTCATCCACCAAGCCTTGCATCTACCCTTCGTCTTCACTCAACAATACAGTATCATCTGCAAACAACAGTACAGGGAGTTTCCAAACACTGCCCTCTCTCATTAGGACTGCTCTAACATCCACTGCCCTACCTTGTACCTCTTACATATCCCCATCCATGTACAGATTGAACAACCATGGAGACATGACACATCCCTGTTTCAACCCAATCTTCATAGAGAAAAATTCACTCAGTTCACCATCCACACGCACTGCAGCCTTAGCACCATCATACATACTCTTCACAGCATTCAAGAACTTCCCATCTACTCCATATATTCTTAATACTTTCCACAATCCTTGTCTATCCACCCGGTCATATACTTTCTCCAAATCCATGAAAGCTGCATACAACTTCTCTCACTTCTCTAGAAACTTTTCCACTAAAGATTTAAGAATGAATATCTGATCTACACAACTTCTTCCCTTCCTAAAGCCTCCCTGTTCTTCTCCAACTAATTCCTCTGTTCTTTCCCTAACTCTGTCAATAAGTATCATACCATACACTTTTCCTATTACACTAAGAAGACAAATACCCGTATGATTACCACACACTTCTTTCTCCCCTTTTCCTTTGTACAAGGGAATAATTATACCTGACTTCCATTCCTCCGGGACTCTACCTTCCTCCCAGGACTATCTGCACATCTTCCACATCCATTCTACTACTGCCTCTCCCCAATGCTTCAGCATTTCACCACACACTTCATCAATTCCTGGGGCTTTCCCCAGTTTGACTTTCTTCAATGCTTCCACAATTTCCATCTTACTGATTTCTTCCTGTCTTCTCACCTCCCTCCTTCTCCCAGCCATTCCCCAGCCACTTATACTCGCATTACTTCCATTCTCTATGTTCAACAATTCCTTAAAGTGTTCTCTCCATCTGCTCACTTCTTCTCTCTTCTCCACTAGTAATCTACCATTTTTATCTTTCATTCCCCTGCTAACTTCACTACCACCCTGTCTTACTCTCTTCACCTCTTTCCAGAACATTTTCTTACAGTCCCTCCACTTTACACTCAAATTCCTTCCAAATTCCTCATCCACTCTCTTCTTACTCTCTCTTACTAATCTTTTCACCTCTCTCTTCCTTTCTGCATATAACTCTCTCTTTCGCCTTTCAACTTCTTCCACGCCCCTATTTCTCATCCATTCATTGTATGCTTTCTTCTTTTGTGCCACAGCCTATCTCACCTCTTCATTCCACCATGCTGTTCCTTGCACCCCCCTCCGTCTTCTCTTCTCCTCACACACCACATCACATGCTGCACATACTACTTCTGTGAATATCCTGCACACACTTTCCACGTCCCCCATCTGCTCCAATTCATATTTATCCAATCGTTCTTCCACTTCTCTTATATTCTGCCTTTTTCTCATCCTCTTGTAACCTTTCCACTCTCCTTGCAACTACTCCTTCCCGCCATCTTTCCCTTCTTCTTTTTCTCTATCTTACTTGGATCTTGATTCTGGCCACCACCAAGTAGTGGTCAGAATGTCCACTCCTCCAGCCTCTGTAAGCTCTTGCATCCATTACACATCTTCGCATCCTTTCATCCACACACACATAATCAGTCATTGCCTTCCTTTCATTCAGTTCACCACCCACCCATCTCATCACTTGCCATGTATACCTGTGGATCATTTTGTGCCTGAAGAGGGTATTGGCTATCACCAACCCTCTCCCGGCACAAACGTCCACTAACACACTGCCATTCTCATCTATTTCAGCAGGCACACCCCACTCACCAACTATTCCATCCACCTTCACATTCCGTACTTTATCATTCATATCACCGATCAAAAACAGTCTCTCATTCCTTCCAAACTTTTCCATGAACACTTCCACATTTGTCCAGAACTCTTCTCTCACTTTGCTTGAACAATCTTGCATTGCCGCATACACGCACACAATCGCCCACATTTGTATTCCAACTTTCAATCTTACCCACACAACCCTTGACCCAACTGATCCATGCTCTCTTAAGTTCTTCTTCCATCTTTTACTCACAACAATGCGCACTCCTCCTTTTGCCCTCTCATTCTCACCTACTCCTGCACATATGCCCCATCCATACTCCCATTCTCTCACACTCTCTCCTCTCCATTTAGTTTCAGTTACTCCACATACATCCACTTTCGCACCCTCAAGCACCTGAACAATCTCTCTCTCACCTTGTCATTCCCACCTCTTACATTCCATGTTGCGATCCTTACCATGTTCATTGTCTGGTCCTTGGTCGTCATCTTTTGGTCAGTCCTTGTCCGAGGCTTCTTGTTCGTCATTTTAGTTACCTGTTTTCCGGGGAGGGGCACAAACCCTCCGCCAACCCTTTTAGTCACCTCATACGACAAGCAGGGATACTGGGGGAGTATTCTTGAAAAAAAAAAAACCTTCCCCCATAGGGAGACATATATATATATATATATATATATATATATATATATCATCCATCCATCACCCAATCCTACTTTGCCCCATAAGGTGTGTAGGAGCCCGGGGCTAGGCGTGTTGGTTCTGACCTTTAAGATGTGTGTGATATATATATATATATATATATATATATATATATATATATATATATATTATACTGTATATACTTTTGCCTTAATGACCAAGGGCATTGGACTCAATGGTCGATAAGAAAAAAAAAAAAAAAACTAGCGAAAGTAGTTTTTCCCCTAAAAGTTTCTAACAATTCTATTACGATGACGTTTTTTGATATTTCTTTCTGGGTTTTATTTTGTCCTGTGCAGTGTACAACTCTCTTGTGTGGGGAGGCTCCTCACTCACAGCTTGTCTCAACAGGGTGGAGTTGAAGGCTTTTTGTGTCATTATCTTTCCTGGTCCTACCGGTTCCCTTCAACCTCTATCTCTTCGCCACACTGTTGCATCTTTATCTCTTTTCTGTCGCTACTTCAATGGTCACTGCTCCTCTGAAGTGTCTGCTTGCATCCCTACACCACTACGGCTGGCACGTAACACCTGTCTAGCAACAAACTCTCTATCTATCTATCTATCTATAGCCCGACGCCCTAATCCCGCAAAGGGTGGCTGCAGACAAAACGCCTCCAAGTCACTCTGTCACCCACCATTCGACTACTCTCCCCCCAACTCACCCCCCCCTCCCTCATATACCTCTCAACTCCATCCCTCCACCTCATCCTCGGTCTACCCCTCCCTCTCCCTCCCTCCACCTCACCTACATACACCCTCTTAGTCAGTCTTTCATTCTCCATTCTCTCACCCCTTTTTTATCCAAGTCTCTAATGCAAGAGTTAACCGCCACACCCAGTCCTTCATGTATGCAACAGGTCAACTCTGGAGCTGTCTCCCTCTGTCTGTGTTTTTCTGCTGCCTACGGTCTCCAGTCTTTCAAACGCAGTGTGCCCAGGCATCTCAAAAAGAATGGATCTTGAATTTGGCTCGATGTTATCTTGTTTTTGTTTTTTCTTGGAGGGAGCAATTTGCAGGCCCCTGGTCTTTGGTTCCTTCTCCCTTGCTTAAAAAAAAATAAATAAAAAAAAATACCACACTATTTCATATAGATCGCGAAAGCCTCCTATTTGTACAAGGGTTAGTGAACATTGCATCTGACCCACCAGTTCGGAAAGTCTATCCTAAGCTGAATGAAATAGCTGGGAAGTAAGAAGATAATGGTGTCCTCATACTGTTTTTAATCATACCGCTGCTTTTCACCTAATTTAAGTACCGGTATTATATTCAGGCGAGCACGAAGCCGTCTTATCTAACTGAGAAGAATGCCAACAGTTAAGCCCTTCAGTGGTTCTGGTGAGTGACGTGTTCCCGTAGTGGCACAGGCATAACGACAATCTCCACCAAGGGGAACGCGGACGTACAGTCTCCAGCAATAATCGAGCAACCAGCTTGACGAGCGGGTTGGTATATGTGGCACCGCCGCACCCCCAGTTTCAGCCCCTCCCTCCTCCCCTCCCTCGTTCTCATTCATTCGTCTACCCTCAACCCATCCCCACATCCAAGGGCCTACTCGCATTGTCTCAACCACTCTTCCATCATCCAATTGTCTTGGGAAATAATGGTTTTGTTATGATAACGAATAAAAACACATTATACAGTATTTTACTCCACAGTATTTTTTTTTTTTTAATAACAGAATGGAGGAAGGAAAAACAAATGAGTAAAAACAAAAAACAATCCATACACCAGATTACTGGCGTCCTTCGTTCATAAAATATCTGTAACAGTTAGACTTGAACAGCTGTGGGTTGAAATTTGGAGGGAAACAACTCTGGGGAAGCGAATTCCAGAGAGATGCAGTTCGGGGAATGAAAGAATTCTGATAGGCAGAAGTTCTGCAATATGGCTGAGTGACATTCCAGTCATAAGCGCTACTAGATACCCTTGTAGCACGAGGGAAGGCATAGAGAGGTGGCACCATGGACGCAACTTCGTCTGAGCATTTGCCAAAAATGTATCCGTAAAATAATGCAAGGGAGGCAACATTCCTTCTTACTTGCAGGGGAGGTAGTTTATATGTAATGACAGGGTTGTTAATGATTCTAACAGCTTTGTTCTGAATTTTGTCTAGTTGTCTTAATGCAACCTCTCCACAACCATTCCACAAGGGTGAGCAATATTCAAGCTGAGAGCGCACATGACTCTTATAAATTATAGCTAACTGCTCATCGGCGAAGAAGTTACGGACTCTGTACAATAATCCAAGTTTCTTTGAGGCGGTTTTAGCAAGTGTTCTGACATGAGAGGTCCAGCTGAAGGCACTGTTAAGTGAGATGCCAAGAATTTCAATACTTTTGGAGATGGGAATATTAGTAGCACTGAAGGTAATGTACGAATCTGGCAATATCTGTCTATTAGTAAATTGTATACATTTAGTTTTACTAGCATTAAAAGAGACAAGGATGTTTTGTCCCCATTCACTGATTGTAGATAGATCTTGATTTATGGAGATGGCAGTACTGAGTTGAGAGGTAGAGATATTAGACTTTGTAAATGGGTGTCTGAGTGTGAATGAACTATGTAGTGTCGAGTCATCTGCATATGAGTGAATGGGATTGTGGGTGACAGATAAGAGATCATTAATATGAACCAGAAATAGGGTTGGCGCCAGAACTGATCCTTGCGGCACGCCAGCGTTAATTGAGTGGAAATTGGAATATACATCATCTACTTTTACTCTTATTTTCCTGTCACTAAGATATGAAGAAATTAAACGAACAAAAGACGTTAGTCCATAGCAAGGGAGTTTGGACAGCAGGGAACGGTGCCATACTCCGTCAAAAGCTTCAGAGATAGCAAGAGCTACTGCATGAGTTTCTCCAAAAAGATCAATTGATTGATGGATGGTATGAGTTACGAGATTGAGTATGTCAATGGTGGATCTTTCGTGGCGAAAACCATATTGTCTATCACTAATTAAGTTGTTGGATTCAAGGTGTTTAAGAATGTGCTTATTAATTAAAGTTTCAAATACCTTACCAAGAGAAGATGTGACAGCTATTGGTCTGTAATCGGAGGGGTCAGACGAACTTCCTTTCTTCTGAATTGGGTGGATATTGGCCTCTTTCCATGAATTTGGGAATAAAGAAGTACGTATGCATAGTCTGAATAATTTAGCTAGGACAGAGGTGAGTTCAGGGGAAAACCTTTTCAAAACAATTGACACAATTCCATCTGGGCCTGGAGCTTTGTTGGTAGGTAAATTGTCTGGGATGGATTTTACGTATCTTGTCTGTATTTTAAGTGGGGCAATTTCGGAAGAATCAAGTTCCAGTACTGGGACATTCTGGCTGGTATCGTCTATGGTAGAGTTTCTGGCAAAGGTACTGGCAAAGATATCTGCTTTCCCACGCGGGTCATTTGTAATGTTGCCATCTGAAGATTTTAGTGGGGGAATGGAAGATGACTTGTTAAAGTTATTATTGAAAGAATTAAGAGTTGACCAGAATATTCTATTGTCATTAGGGTTGTTAAGTAGTTTTGATGCTTGCGTTTGAAGAAAGTTTGATTTAGGTAGATTTAATACAGCTTTTGCATGATTTCTAGCAATTTTGAATTGGGAAAGTGATTCAGATGTTTTTTATTTTAAGTAAGAGTTTTATGCTAATGACTTTTGGGCTGTTGCTCTGGCACAGTTGCCATCAAACCATTTTGGAGAGTTCGATCTTTTTGTGAACTGTTGACTTGGTATGAATAAATCCATACCAGATATATAATTTTAATATGCCACAATCTGAATGCAGGGTAATATAAAACAGTAATATATTCGTATGACAGTGAGGTCTGTAATCATACTTATCAATTTGACGGTTGTACCCAGTCAGTGTGTAACATTAAACAGTCGTAAGCTATATGTTTGTAGTGGTCAGTGGTGTGCTCCTTCCCTTACTCGACGTAAGCACTGTTACTTTGTAAACTCTAGTATAGGTCATTACCATTAGTTACTACTAATACCCCATGTGTGATAATAGTAGTGTTGCTGATAAGTAAAACACAGGATCAGTATTATCTTGGTTATTGATGTCTTAATACATGATATCGGATAACGCTGGGCAACAGGGACTGGATGACAGCTTGTCTGGTGGTTAAACAAACTAAGCTGATCAAGCCGAGGCCATGACGTGGTTGCTGACATTACCAAAGGTCAGTCAATATTTAGACGCCATTCATTGCTGCTGACAGTATTATAAGTATCAAGGTCAATTTCATACAAAGGACAGCCAACAGTAGAGTAAGCCGCGTGGTGTGCTGACCCCGCGCACACCATACAACCAGGGCCGGATTACCAGGTATAGGCAAAATGGGCAACTGCCTACCAGGCCACGGCCTGTCACAGGCCATCCAGACTTCCAAAGCGGAATAAATATACGCTTTGGGCGTCCAAATAAGGGCCATCACCCATCAGGCCATCAAAAAATGCCATTATAGGCCATGCCAACATTTCACTGGAAATAACGGGAAAAAAGAGATCTATATGTTGTAGGCCAACCGTTTGCTTTGCCTACTGAGCCACACCATGGTTAATCCGGCGCTGCATACAACCAATCCCCTCCACCCCTTGCCTCAGCCTCTTATCGCCACTCACTCCAGCAAGAGACCCACCACCACCTGGCAACAATATCAGGAATATAACCTTGCCTTTTATAGTTATAACTGCAGTTGGGTGTAATTTGCGATTCACACGATTATTACACGACGTATTTCGAAAAAGGTAACTAAAAACTAAATTGGCAGAATGGATGATCTGCATAGTAACCAAACAAACTTGTCTCGATTGCAGGTTACGCTAATCAACATTATCGTGCCATACAACAGATAATTCAGTTTACTCGTTTTCAGCGACAACGTTTTCAACAAAGGTTTGACGAGTTACAGTTCCAGCTGGTCAGTGTTACTTATAGCAACGTAATAGACGTAGCGGTCAGGTTAACCTCATGATTATTTGCTCTTCAACTTGTGTCCCATGTCTGTTACTACTGTCCTCTATCTCTGCGTGGCCATGGTTTTTCCCACTAACTCCCGTCAGCCGAAACGTCAGCTGCCTCAGAGAGGGAAGGATGTTAAAATGGACAAACGGTTTTGGTTACGCAAATATTTAATAAGGAAGACTAACTGACTATCGGTACATTTAAGAACACATTTGAAAACGATATGAAATAATGGGGTCAGACATTGGATTTATAAGATACTGGAATGTTGTGGGTAACTGGGGGAGTGATAAGGTAACCCTGTCAGCACCGAGTAACACCACCCACTACCTTTGCTATCGCCATGTTCCAGTTGCCCATCAGTAACATGTGGTATAGTGACAATAGTGAATGTTTTACTAGAGATCTGGTGTTTTAGCCTGACTTACCCTGCAGAGTTATAGGCTACGTTCAAACTAATGTATTATAATCTGCTATTGCACTGCATATCTGATTGAATAACTTCAGATATAAGGTCTTACTGTGTACTGATCATTAAATGATTATTTGCCATATCGTTACACTATAAATATCACTATTATATGGCGCAGTGGTCAATACTGCAATGCACACTTCTATCTATCTATCTATCTATAGCCCGACGCCCTAATCCCGCAAAGGGTGGCCGCAGACAAAACGCCTCCAAGTCACTCTGTCACCCACCATTTGACTACTCTCCCCCCAACTCACCCCCCCCTCCCTCATATACCTCTCAACTCCATCCCTCCACCTCATCCTCGGTCTACCCCTCCCTCTCCCTCCCTCCACCTCACCCACATACACCCTCTTAGTCAGTCATTCATTCTCCATTCTCTCCACATGTCCAAACCACCTCAGTGTATTTCTCCTAATCTTCTCAACCACATCCACATCTACCCCACAACGTTCCTTCACTTCTTCATTCGTCAACCTGTCCCTCCACGTCACTCCACATGCTCCTCTCAAGTAACTCATTTCCACTGCTCTCACTCTTGACTTGTTCCCCTCTTGCAAGGTCCACGCCTCGCTTCCATACGTCAGGGTAGGGATCACAATACCATCATGCAGTGACTTCTTAACTTCCATACTCACCTCCCTATTTCTCATCACTGCTTTCAGTGTACCAACAACCTTCCTTCCCTGCTGTACCCTTTCACGTACTTCATCCCCCAAAGTTCCATCCTTACTCATCACACTACCCAAGTACTTGAATGCACTCACATTCTCCATATCCTCACCATCCAACCTCACTGCACACTCTGTGACTTCATTCCTCTCAAACACCATAACTTTACTTTTGTTTACATTAACTTTCAGCTTCCTCCTCCTACACACTGTCCCAAATTCATTCACCAAACCTTGCAACTCCCATTCTTCTTCACTCAACAATACTGTATCATCTGCAAACAGCAACACCGGAAGCTTCCAAATCTCACCCTCATTCATTAGGGCCAGCCCCACATCCACTGCCCTACCTTGCACCTCCTTTACAACCCCATCCATATATATATTAAACAGCCATGGAGACATCACACACCCCTGTTTCAGTCCCACATTGAGATCAAAGAACTCACCCAGCTCACCATCCACTCGCACCGTAGCCTTAGCTCCCTCGTACATACTCTTCACAGCACTCAACAATTTCCCCTCCACTCCATATATTCTTAATACCTTCCACATACCTTGCCTATCTATTCTGTCATAAGCTTTCTCCAAGTCCATGAAGGCAGCATACACTTTCCTTCCCTTCTCTAGATACTTCTCCACTAAACATCTTAGAACAAATATCTGATTACACACCCTTTTCCCTTCCTAAATCCCCCTTGTTCTTCTTCAACTAGCTCCTCTGTCATATGCCTAACCCTATCAATGAGTATTCTACCATACAATGAGTATTCTGCACACTTAATGGTGATAAAGACGTGTTTATGAGCATTGGTGGAAAATACACACACACACACACACACACACACACACACACACACATTATCCACCCCGGGCAGAGTCGACCCCGGGTCCATCTCCCTCTCCCCATGCCCCCAACACAACGTGTGACGGCCAGCTACCCCCCCCCCCAAACACCACCGACCACTACAAACATCTACAGTATATATACCTTCCGACTGTTTAATGCTACACACTGACTGGATACAACCGTCAAAATGATAAATTGTATCATTACAGACCTCACTGTCATACAAATATATTACTATTTTACATTACCCTGCATTCAGATTGTGGTGTATAAATAACTGTACTGTGGAGTAAAATACTGTGTAATGTGTTTTTATTCGTTATCATAACAAAACCATTATTTCCCAAGACAAATGGATG
>NC_136968.1:28158541-28183541 GCF_032717465.1 Coenobita brevimanus | reverse complement strand
AGCACTGGAACCCAGAATTGTGCAGCAGACGACACTGGATTACAATGATGGTGAATATTTTCAATTTGAGAAGGCAGTTCAATACGGTAATAATTTATTCTAAAAATATAGTCCAAATCTTGGCCGTTGAAAGCGTGTGCGACGACAGTTTAGTCATGTTTACAGGACATGAGAAAATTTGCGTCTAATCAGTAACTGGCAGCTGGAGGTGGAGGGTGGGGGAGTTGGGGGCAGAAGGCGGGGTAGACTTGTTCGCGATTCCCCCCTTCCCTCTGTCCAGGGTAGAGGGGGGAAGGAAGGGGTAACCCCTGAGCAGAAATTAGTACGCGTGACTGTACCTCTCTTCCCTCCCTCACAAGGATGATGGTGGCCTGCAAGAAAGGAGCAGCTTCAGCCTGCACTCGTTTGGGTTCACATTCATACGAACCTGGGGCTACAAATACCACTAACCCCTTATTTAGGAGATTTCTTCTTTTAGTCCATGAATAAAATCATCTACAGGAAGAGAGAGAGAGAGAGAGAGAGAGAGAGAAATTTAAAGAAAAATAGGAAAACAAGAGAAAAATTGTTTCATGAAGACTGCTAACTCTATCAGTACTTGAAATGTACCCTAAGCTAAACACAGGTATCTGTTAATAACAACTAAATAATGCCGTTTGACTGTAGTAAAAATAAAATAAAATAATTCAATTTCTTATTAAAAAGAGATGAATCATTAGAATATGATGAAAGCTATAACTATAATCCTTGGGAAGGCAGTTCATACATTTCCAGTTCATGACACGAAATTAAGAGAAGACAAACTGGATAGAGGGTTTTCCTACAGACCAGGTGGCCAAGTGAAGGTTAAGCAATTGCCTTTATACATATCGCTGTATCCTTTCTATCCTGACTTATGAGCCGGAAACGTGGAGTCTAACAAAATCCTTTGAACGTAAAGTTAAGAGTACTAGGAGAAGAATGGAAAGGAATACATGAAAACATAATAGAGCTTAAAGATTTTGGAATCCATGTAAGTAGGTGTAATCACTTCAGTAAAAGGAAATAGATGAGAGCAGATCACGTCCTTTGTAGGCAGATATATAACAGATGAGTAACCAGGGTGAAAGACTTGTAACCTAAGGACGGAATGAGAAGATGAGGCAGAGTAAGAGCAAGATGGAGAGATGATGTTCGGAGTTGTGGCGGGAATGGATGGAAGAGACTAACAGCCAGTAAGTCAGAGTGGAAAAAGATGGGAGAGGTCCTCGTCATAGTGAAACGACCTAGGCTGATGATGATGATGATGATTTGCAGACTTTTTTTTACGTTCCGGACACACTAATCGAACTGGACAGGTTAACCGCTAGTAATCCCTTTTCTACAAAAGGCTCTTCCTAGGTTGAATATAATGGTTTGGCAGTAGCAAAACAAACCCCATCACTATTATACTGATGCCATTAAGCTGTGTATAAAACTGCTCAATATACTGATACATTCAGTTTCGTACAGTTACCAAACAATTCACAGCCATAATAGGGTGGAGTTGTAAGTGACAAAATACTATACAAAAAATACCTGCCCCTCTCGCTCTCTCTCTCTCTCTCTCTCTCTCTGTATATATCTCTATATATATATATATATATATATATGTCTATATATATATATCTATATATATATCTCTATATATATTGTGCATAGATAGATTGATTGATATAGATATAGATATAGAGACGTATTGCCAAATTCACCCGCCTCGTGTAAAGTGAATAACATCAGGTAATAATTGACTGTTATGAAAACAAACTTATCGTATGAATTGGTTAACCCCTTCTTTTTTGTGCTACCCGTTGATTGTATCCAGATTTACATTAGACATCTCATTAGCAGTAACGGTTTAATGAAGGTTGTATCTAACGCCTACATGTCGAGGAGTTCCTTCTAAACAAAATAAATCCCTCTGGTGGTGGTAAGAACAAAACGGAAAGTATAGGGTGGCATATGCAATCTATAACTCTCTTCCACTTCTCGTGTGTGCTGCGCGGACAGGAGTGTCATCGTTACCAAACCTATCCTGCATCATGTATTCATTTCCCACTCCTATTGCCACACCCATGCCCACACCAGCAGGCTTAACTTTTCCCTCAGCACTTAAGATACTATAGATGAGCATGTAGTGGAGTGCTATTTATGGACAACCCTGCATGTCACCTATGAGAAATAAGATCCTTTTCTGAATACTTCCCTTGGTTGAGCGTAGACTAGGGAAGCGTCATCGCGGGTGAGACAAGCTGTGATATGAGTGAGACCATGGGAGGTCACTAATGCAGAAAGTAGCAGCGAGCATGGGGAATAGTCAGTGGTACCGAAGGGTGAGGAAGGGTCAGCGAAGAGTAGGCTACGTTCAACGAAGAATAAGGAAGGGTCAACGAAGAACAGAGAAGGATCATTGAAGAATAGAGAAGGGTCAATGAAGAAGAGGGAAGGATAGTCAAAGAATAAAATATGGTCAGCTAAGGATAAGAAATAGTTAATGAGGAACTGGGGAAGTGTCAATGAAAAACTGGGGAAGGGTCAGTGAAGAAGTGGGAAAAGGTCAACATGGGACAAATTCATAGGTGATAAGAGTGTTACAAGACTGGGTGAATAGAAGGTATACCAACAAGAACTGAGAGTGGGATGAGGTTAACGCAGGTCCGACGAACTGGTGAAATGTGAGAGGCTAGGCAAGGTCGGCAACAGAAGGGAGACGACATCCCCTGGGGGACCTGGGAAGACTCAATCCCCCCTACGAGGGTCGGACACTTTTAAAGCCTGCTAATGAATGGGAATTCCCCAGCCTCGTATGAAGTGAACGACGATAGGAGGGGGGGAGGGGGAAGAGGAGACGGGAAGGTGGGAAAGAGAGAGGAGGAGATGGAGAGGGGTGGGCAGGACCAATGCAAAGGCTATTGGTAGGGTTAAGGGAGAAGGGTTGGCGAACCGTGAACATAGTCGTACTTCAACTTCCTTCACTACGAAGACTTGCTTCTTCAGTTTAGTCTTCCTATCTCTAGACAAGAATTGTATACGACTTAAGAGATGTCTTACTGCTGAGATCAAATGTAGCCTTCATTAATCCATTCTCCGCTAACGGTTTCACCCAGGCTGAAGAAAAATGCTCGTTGATATAACTCACCAACAAAAAAGTATCCTCGCGCTGAAGGTGTTGAGTGAAAGATTGATATGAACTAAGGTCTGTGTAATAATCACGCAACACTGACATAATCTGAGATAGGTGTCGGGGAACTACCTTAGCCATTGGGAATATGATTCATAATCCTAATGAAAGTGGATTAAAAGTCAGGGTGCAATTGAAGCACTTGAACACATTTAAGCCTTTCAGTGTGCAAATACATCTTTAATGTTACTTTCACGTCGTCGTCGAAACAATTTGTGCATCGTAGGACTAACGTTATATATTTTTTCATTTCATTCTGTTTCTCTCCCTTTCTCTCTCTCTCTCTCTCTCTCTCTCTCTCTTTTTTTTTTTTTTTTTTTTTTTTTTTTTGCCGGACCCCGCTAGCGGTAGGGGCCGACCACTACCACATTAATCTTTGAGCAACCTAGAGAGCATGGAGTCCCCAGTACGGCTTCAGCATATTCCATACGTATAATTGTATACTACATGATGTTTCCCAGAGATTCTGGTTATATTCATAAATAATTTTTGGTTTAAATTTTTATAAAATACATGAAAGGTCTTTATGACTATAAAGTCATATGTGTAAAGATATCTTTTTGGGTCGTCTACGGTCCTTTGTATATGTTTTGGTCAAGAGCCAACCTCCAAGCCCTAAGTTCATCTGCCTCGAGGGTTGCATCAAACTGACTGTCTTTCTTCAGGCTACGAATTTGTGGTCCAACGAAAATGCCTTCCTTCAATTCGCGTAGCTACTTTTAGGGAAGACTTTCTTTAGGTGTGCGAAGCTTGCACTTGTTTTATCCAAGGTTTTGACGAAGTTTTTCATCAAACCTAACTTGATGTGAAGAGACGTAAATACGATATTTTCCACTTGGACGAGTGGTGTGTTCCGTACGTTGTGTACACCGGCTTCGTGGGAACTTCAAGAAGGCCACTCACGCTGGATGTAGTGCTGTTACACATCACGGGTGTTCCCTAAACAGAGGAAGCGACAGTATTTCGTGAAACCTCCTTGTAGTCAAAGCAACATGGCTACCGCTTTCAAATCGCTTCAGATTTTCCATCGGAAATCGTCGTACTCAGTCAAAAGGAGGAGTTTTTGCATCAGTTCATACGTTTCCTTCATTTCAGGAGCTAAAACAAGTGGTATACTGGGTAACATGTTCCCAGCATGGAAACCAACCTTCAGACCTGATTTGCTGGAATCAATAAAAAGTCATCATTCGTCAAGATCATGAATCCTTCCCAAGGCTTCAAACATACCTGTGATATTGTTACAGAAGCATACTCCTCCGCCGATTTGAAAAAAGCCCCAAATTTTGTTGCCGCATCCTGAAACTCGTCATCTTTGTGTCTGGATGCAACAAGTTCCATTCTTGCAATCTCGAAGTGAGTAGTTCTGATTGTTATTTTGATAAATTTAAGTCACGTACAAGATCGTTAAGGTTGCCTTGATGACTAGATGGGGTACTTTGCCAGATGGCTGACATCAAAGTCAGAATCAGGGGCAGCTGTTCCAGATGCCTTTCCATCTTCATCCTCATCTGAAGTCTGGAATATACATTTATTTGTTGGTGGCCTTGGAATGGGAAGGTCTTCCGTGTGATCGACCGGTCTTATTTTCGATGGTAAATTTGGATAAACTGTGCTGTTTTTGTTTTTGGAAGAAAATTCCACAACTTTGTCATGCAATCGTAGCAATATGTTGTGTGGGCACTAGGTTCTTTCCACGCCATGGGAACTGCGAAAGGCATCCCTGTTTTCTTTCCTGCTAGCCATTCGCGATGATAGTTGGAATAAGTCACGCAGCAAATATGAGGCACCTATCGTTTGTCTTGGTCGCAAAAGCCAAAATAATGTAGATGAGCTATCTTTATAAGGGACGTGATCTTCCATTTCTGCTTCTTTGAAGTGAAACTTCCACATATTGACAGAAAGCATTATGATCATTCACACATCTGCGAGGCATTGTCAACCCACAAATCTGAAATAAGAGTTATATTAAGCATAATGAATTTACGAACTTTTAGGAAATGGGTGTAGACAAAAGGCAATGTATGTGTTGGATATTATATACGGCATATAAAGAGGTATAAAGAGCACGAATAAAGTGGTGAGAAGAAGGATCACAGTACTATAGGGATGCGTGTGAGGTCAGTGAGTTCAGAAAAACTGTACGTTAGAGCAAAATGAACATCATATTTGAAATCAACGCCATGTTTGCCTTGGGATACCCATTTTCGTCTCTGAACTGAAATTCTTGTCGAGTAGTGTAACCTAGATTGGGGAATATAAATTCAGTATTCTGAAGCATCGCTGAAATTGCTAAATCCAGGGATCGAGGTAAATATGGAGCCCTTCTCTGTTCTGGTGTCACTGTACCGAAGTTCACTTGGGAAAATAGTCGCACATCCAGAGTGAGTTCACAGTCGGCTCTCAACATGTGCGTCTCTTACTTCTGTTGGGTTTTATTTAGGAACACGATGGTATCATACTCTTTCTTCCAGCCTTGACTGTAAGTAGCTGTGAAATCTATTTGGATATATCTGACATTGGTCAAAGCGAAGTTTCGTTCCCTTTTAAATCTTCTCCCGTACTAATACGTGATAGGTTTTATATTGCTGTTGTGATGTCACGTAGGTAATTCAATGATGTTTGCTTTTCATGGTTCAGTGGTGTATTGGGTTTTCTGGTGTTAATATAAACAAATGCCAACTGTATATTTTCATTATACCCTTACCTATTATGATGACATCCCCAGTTTTACTTTTCCTTTATTGATATGAAAGAATTTTCTGACCTCGGGGACCGGTTATAACTTGAGTGGGTAACATAATGAGTGCCCAGACCAGGGAAACGAAATGATTCGTATAGGGAAACGAAATTATTCGCTTTTGCTAATACTTAAACAACAGTAAATAGTGATGGTGAGTTAATGCTTATCGGCTGATAATCCAGTGTGGGTTTTCCATTCTCCTGTCATCGCAGTTCTGTAGCGAGACTTGTTAAATTAAGACATCGTATTAACTTACCTTTAGCGAACTCCTCCTTAATCCTTTCCTCATCGTTCCTACATTGGAGCAACCATAGCTATCGCTGGCCTCTGACTTTATACTTATCTAGTAGAAAAAGGCACACTCACTGGACACAACGTATTATAATCACCTGTTTTAACTTTTTTCCGGAATATCCAGGTTAACGAGCACTCGCTACTCATATCACTCATTACGAATTTACCAAACTGACTTGGCCTTGGCATTTGTCATAATGTCTGACTTTGATGTGCATGATTTTGTAAGGGACCCAACTCTTTAAAGATTACTTAGAGCATCTCGAAAGAAGGATGACTCAAAAGCTTTCGTTAAGAATTTTCAGACAGAAATTGCACCCAGTGTGAAGAAGCATGAAATTAAGACACTAGTAATAAAGCAATCAGTTGTTTCAGATAGCCTTCCTGAAGGAGCAATAGGTGATTTAAGTACAGGGTTTTTTTAAGTCTAATACAGAACGAGAACAAGAATCAGTAGGTGGCTTAAGTACAGAGACTCGTAAACGTAATACAGAACGAGAACAAGAGCGAGAATTTCGGAAAGTAAAATTAGAATTAGCAAAGGGACTGAGAGCAAGCAAAATTCAGAAATAGGAATCTCACACCTAGCCTCTCTAGTTCTCTGCCTTACGGATTTCATGCAGCAAAGGTCAGTCGAATAGTCCCACGTCTCTGTAAAAAGGATCCCGAAAGATTTCTTCAGGCAGTTTTAAAAGGCTGCCACAACACTTTCTTGGCCTAGAGAATATTGGACTACCTTGCTTCAGACTCTACTGACTGGTAAGGCAGCTCATGCTTTTGCAAAATTCTCGGTTGATGACTCGAAACACTGACTTGGTAAGACGAGCTGTTCATGACGGCATATGAACTGACTGTCGAAGGATGCTGGCTGGGATTCAGAAATGACAGACTCCTGGCATCACCGATGTTGAGTCTGCCAGTGACAAGTAGGGAGCTTTTGACAAATGGTTGAGTGCCAGCCAGGTAGACCGTTTTGACAAGCAGAAGAAATTAGGTCTTGGAAGAATAAGAAAAAAAAATCAGAGGAGCTAAAGCAACATGTGGAGGAGAGGGAGATTACACAGCTACAAAAGGCTTCTGTCAAGGCTGATTATCATACTCTGATACACCGTTACCACGAAAAAGTTGTTAGTAAGAGATTTAAATTTTTGCTCTAGGATTTCCCACAAAAGCTCAGGATGGTATGGCTCCTAAGTACCCTGTAAGTCCACCCACTTGTGAAAGCAACACAAAGTCTGAAGAGGTTTGTTCATACTGTAAGGAGTATGGGCACAAAATTATGGCATGTCCTAACAAGCGTTGTCGTCAGTCTGTAAAATGTGACACCTCGTTCAAACCAAAGGGAACACAAATAAGGCCACAACTAAGTATTCAAATGAGGCTTATGATTCAAAGGGTAATAACAGTCAGTCTGAAAAAATGCCTGTACTTAGTAATGCCCCTGGAGGAGGAATTATTGGAGATCCATATCAGGGATTTAAATTTCCAGGTAAGGTTTTCCTCAACAACGATGAACAGAAGATACCCATAACTATATTCAGACACTGGATCTGCTCAAAATGTCTCGGTAAGCAGTGTCATTCCAGGAGTAGAAGACTTCTGTAATGGAGAGCATGTAAAGACTGGTCAGGATACAGCAATATGTCACTGGCTCAAATAAATCTTGAATGTGATCTTGTGACAGGTCCAGTCATCGTTACAGTTAGCAAGCAACCTCTTACTGTGATAGAAGATCATTTGTTGTTGGGAAACGACCTTGCTGAAGCAATTGTCGTTCCTGATCCTGAAGTTGTAAGTAAACCTACATCAGTCAGTCCTTCCTTAGAACCTGTAAAAGAATATCCCAATTTACTTCAAGCTGTCCTGAAACTACCCAATTCGAGGCTAAGAATACTTTACTTTAACCTGCTATAGACTTCAGTTGTTCTCCACCAAATGAAAATTACAGTAACTTTCCCATCAGTAAGGAGAACTTAGTGGCAGCTGAGATAAATGACCGAACTCTTGGTAAATTGATGGACAGAGCTAGAGAGAAAAGTGCTGATAACTTGAGCACTTTGTTTAACTTTCAGGAAGGAGTTCTGATGAGGAAGTATAGGCCCTTAGGTGCTGTGTTAGAAGACGAGACATTGGTACTCCACTTACATTTAGATAAAATTATTTCACATGCATATGACGGTCCATGGTCACCTGGGCGTCCACAAAACCTATCATAAGATCATTAAACTTTTCTTCTGGCCAAAGATGAAAAGATGTCTCGGATTACATTAAAATTTGTCACATATCAGGTCGTAGGCAAACATAACCGCCCTATACCTCCAGCTCCACTGCAGCTCATTCCATTAGTGAAAGAGACCTTCAGTAAGGTGATCGTGGGCTACGTCACACCATTTCCTTGGATTAAAAAAGGTTACAAATATATTCTTACGATTATATGCTCAGCCACCAGATACCCAGAGGCTATACCTCTTAGAAACACCACGGTTAAGATTGTAACCAATGCCCTAACTATACTGTATTCTTCATTAAGTTTGAAATTCGAAAGATAATTCAGTCAGACTGGGGCACAAAATTCTCATCAGAACTGTTTTCGATGGTGACGAAGCAGCTTAGGACTGAGCAGTACCACGGCCTATCATCCTGAGTCTCAAGGAGCACTGGTACATTTTCATCAGATGGTGAAACAAATGATGTTTAAGTATTGCAACTCAGTCAGACTGAGATGAAAGCATACCATTACTGTGTGTTTGCCCTGACAGACAGCAAGCACGAATCATAAGGTTTTACGCCCTTCCAGTAATGTTTGGTAAGGTAGTACCGAGTCCTTTGAAAGTTCTGCAGGAAACATGGATCCTGCTAAAGCAGTCAAGGTTCCAATCTGTTGCACAGTATCTGAATAAACTGAAAAATACAGTGACCGAAGTTCATGCACATACTAGATTTAATCTGCAGATTAGTCAAGCCAGACTGAAAAGTCATTATGGCGAAGTAAAGTAAGGAATTTTGCACCCGACGATAAGCTGTAGTTCTCTTGATTGTTTAAGGTGGTCCTTTATATACCAAATATTCTGAATCATGTGGCATTAAAAAGAGGGGAGCTAATGTAAACTACATCATCTCTAACACCTGCAGAGGACGAAAAAAGAAAACAGTTCATGCCAATTTGTTAAAGGAACGCTACATCAAAAATACAGAGGCAGACTGCACAGAGTGATTAACATGTAAGCCCTTCATCAGCTAAAGGTATTCAGGTACAACATCTGACTACTATAGATGACTCAAGGTTAGGTCCTACTGAGTATGAACTTCCTATTGAAAGCACAGTTTTGGAACAGTTAGAGGACCAGCTAACTCATCTAAAGCAGTCTCAAAGAAAGTATGTAAATAGACTACTTCAGAATTATCCACATAATTAGAGATGCTTCTGGGTTGTGCACTGTTGCGAAACATAACATTCTCTTGGTGTATGGTGCTACACCCATAAAGCTATCTCCATACCTAATTAGTCCAGATAAGAGCAAACGGATGCTAGAAGCAGTGGAGTATATTCAAAGGAACAGTCTGGCAGCCCGCGGGCATCACAGTGTCTACTGGTCTCCAAACTTGACGCATCGGATCGCCTCTGTATGGAATACAAGGTCAACAAGATTACTCAGGCTGACTATCATCCTATACCAAGGTTGGATGACTTTGTTGATTCTGTTGGTGATGCAAAATATATAACAAAAATTGATCTTCAGACTGGGTAATATCAAATTCCACTCTTTGATAATGCAAAGGAAATCTCTGCTTTTGTAACAACAAACGGGTTGTATAGGTACTTGAGGATGCCATTTGGTAGGCATTATGTCCTTAGCACGTTTCAGTGCATCATCTTGTCATCAGGGAATGATATGGGGTGTATGTTTATCTTGATGACTTCTCTGTTATAGCTGAATCTTGGGAAGATCATAGACTTAGACCTAGACGTTTGTTTAAAAGGTTGGATGATGCAGGCCTAACCATCAACCTCTGGAAGGGTGACTTTGGACGAGCTATGGTGACCTACACTGGGCATGAAGTGGGTCAAGGATGAACGAAGCCAATAACGGCGAGTGTTGAAGCCATCCTTGAATATCCCAGACCCACATCACGGAGTTCCCTCAGGTAGTTCTTGGGCATGGCGGGGTCCTAGCGCCGCTTTTGCTCAAGTTTCTCACTAGTAGCAGCACCCATTATAAGTCTCCTAAGCCCTGAGCTGCCATATCAGTGGACTGTTGTATCAGGAAACATTCGACCACATCAAAGCCTTTCTGTCAATTATCCAGTACTAAGAGCACCAGACCAGTCCCAACCCTTCAAGCTCAGAGTGGGTGCCATTGATATGAGGGGCTGGCGCTGTCCTTCTACAACCTGACCAAGACATTCTCAACCTCTATCCTGTAGCTTATTTCGTATCTAAGTTCACATTGCTCAAAGGGCTTATTCAATCACTGAAAAAGAACTTTTGTCCTTAATCCAGGCTTTGCACAAGTTTAGGTGACATTTTGAAGACAGTGAATTCCAGTGAAAGTATGTACTGACCATAATCCACTAACTTTTAATTAGATAAGATGAAGAATCATAATGAACAGCTAATGAGATGGCCTTTGCCTCTTAAGCTATTAATTATGGTAATCAGTCACATAAAAGGGAAGGAAAATGTATTGTCTGATGCTTTAATCCCTGATGCTCTATCAAGAACCACTTGTCAGTGAAGTCAGTGTAACCTGGTGCCTCCTTTGTGACTTCATTCTTAAGGGGGGAAGTATCACACATTTTCCTTACACTCCTGTTGATAGGAGTATTGTTAATAACCTAGATTATGGAATATAAATTCGTTGTTTTGAAGCTTCGCTGATATAGACACAGCAAATCCAGGGAACAAAGTGTGGAGACTTGCCGTGTTCTGGTGTCACAGTATCGAACAGAAGTTCACTTTGGGGAAATAGCAACACAACCAGGGTGAGTTCACTCTTGGCTCTCGACATGTCCGTCTCTTACTTCTCTTGGGTTTGTTAAGGAATACGGTGGTATCACGCCCTTTCTTCCAGCTTTTATTGTAAGTAGCTGGGAAATCTGTTTCAGTGTGTCTGACATTAGTCATAGCGAAGTTTCGTTCCCCCTTTTTTATCTTCTTATGTACTGGTACTTCATGTATTTCATGTAGTCGTAATGTTACTGAGATGATTTCATTTTTCCACAGCCCAGTGGAGTATTGGGTTTTCTGGTGTTAATAAAAATCAAGTACCCTCTGCCCTAGAGGTGAGGCAGGAGCTAACTCCGTGGCTAGGGTAAGGTTGGAGGAAGTTCAGGGAGCTGTTTCATCTCATGACATTGAGAGGGCTCTCACTCCGTGCTAAGGGACCTTTGTATGCGGCATGTGTTTGGAGCATAATGTTGTATGGTAGTGAGACCTAGGCAATAAAGGAAGAGGATATTCGTGGGCTTCAACGGAGAGAAATGACAATAATTAGATGAATGTACAGTGCGTCCTTCAATGCGAGGCCTGGGGGGCCTAGGGTTACGATTAAAGAGTTGAGAGGAAAAATGGAACTGGGGTGTATTGGTGCTATGATGAGGAGGGGCAGATTGAGCTGGCTTGGGCATGTGGAGAGGATGGATGATGAAGACTCGGTGCTGAAAGCGAGAAAGTGAACGCAGGGGATAGGGTTGCGAGAGGCAGCGCGAGAAAAAGATAAATGAAACTGATGAGGTCATGGAGTATGGTTTTAGAGATAAGGGACTGAATAGGGAGGCTGCCAGAGATCATTAGTTGAGCAAAGTCGACGCATGCAAGTTCGAGCCTTAATAAACAATAAGACGAGAGTATTAGTATCATCAGACGCCCCTAGGGGAAACTTTTCGTACAGGAGGTTTTAGATGCCGCCATCATTAACCCGTGCACTGCAATTGGTCTCTTGAGCTGAATGAATTATATATCCAAGGCAGGCAAGAGTAAATTTTAAAAGAAGTCACACAGCAAAAGCTGTTAAACTTGTCGTGACATTTTAACCCAACCTGTGTGTATACGTTTGACATGAAAATTATATTAAGCTAAACTAAATTAAGTGAAAAAAGGGAACTTCACTAAAGATAACTAGACGGCAGATCGAGTATTACCTTATCAGCTCTGAACAGTATAACCCTACAGTACAGTAAATAAATTTCAGTTATTAAGTTCAACCCGATGATGCCCGCTTAATTCATTCTTACTAGCACCAGATAATTTTTATTCAGTTTGATATATTTCCAACTGGAGGGGTTAGATATAGCCTTCATTAACCCCTTTACCAAAAGAATCCTACAAGATTTCTCCCTTCTGCTGAAGGAAAACAAAAATCGTGTGCATCCATCAGTAAACAACTAGATTTATATATTAAATAAAAACAGGTAGAATGGTAGATACAGATATAACTATGAATAAATAAATAGCGAAAACTTCTTAATTAAACGCTTAACTTCTTTAATCTGATTAAGCATTCTTTGTATTTTTTCTTGTTTCCTCCAGATGTTTCCTTGGACATAGGAAAGGTCTCTCATGTGGAAGATATTGGTGAGGGTTACTCGTACATCAAACTCCTCCCGTTCGAAAATTCTCTCTGAAGGCGAATGAAAATGTGTAAAAGTAGAAAGACTAAAATACAAAATACGTCTTCAGAAGGAAGGGGTTTTTAGGTGTCAGAAGAGCTCTATATTAATCCCATTATTCCGGCTATGTGCTTTATTCTTGCACCCTCCAGATTATTTTAATCAGCTTTGGCGGGACTTCTTGTAATAAAGGGATAATGAAGGCCTTATCTAACCTCCCCAGTCCGAAACGTATCTCCAGCGCTGAATAAAACTGACTGGAGATAGCAATAATAAAAAGAACTAGGTGCCTGGAGTGAAAGGGGTGAAATAATCAACACTTTTATTAAACCCATACGAAAGAAACTAACCATAAACTCTCCATCCCAAACTTCACCACCGTTTCTCTCTCTCTCTCTCTCTCTCTCTCTCTCTCTCAAGCGAAAGAATTTTTTCCCACTTTCCTATTTCTATGCATATACGTCAGAATATCTCTTCTAAAGTAATTTGATAAAAGAATGTAAAGGTACAGTCACGCCTATGTCTTCCATTTTTCTCATTTAGCTTCAGAGTAAAAGAGAGACACAAATAACAAAGAGATAGGTAGATAGATAGATAGACAGTTACAGAGAGTGGGGTATGAGATAGAAGATAGAGCCAGATTAATAAAAGGGAAGGGAAACAAAAATTAGATCGTCATCCACTCTATCTCTTCGTTTTTAATCAATTTGTATGTGAATAAGAGCTGGATAAAAAGAAAAAATTAATTGTCACCCTCTGAGGTGTGACATTAAGCAACTTCAGGATACAAATTAGCATAAGAGATGGGAAAAAGAGTAACTGACTTCCTCTCACTGTCTTGGCTGGATAAACACAGTGAGGGAAAGTGTGGCAAGAAGAGGGGAGGGAGAGAAGAGGAAAGAGGGGACAAAGAGAAAAATGGAGAGAGAGAGAGAGAGAGAGAGAGAGAGAGAGAGAGAGAGAGAGAGAGAGAGAGACAGACAGACAGACAGACAGACAGACTGAGAGATAGACGGACTAACAGAGAGATAGACGGACAGACAGACAGACAGACACAGACAAACACACAGACAAGCAGACAGACAGAACAGGCAAAGACAGAACCAGACAGAGGCAGACACATACAGACAGCCGGGACAACCAAAAAAGAAACTCTATTCATTTCTCAGTCCCACACATGACCTAACTCTCCCAGGACATGACAGCTCTTATCACCGTAATTCAGCTGCCGCCAGACGATTTTATTCAGCACAGGAGGGGCATTACGTCTAGAAAAGTTTAACCCCTTGAATACGGTGACGTCTCTCTCTCTCTCTCTCTCTCTCTCTCTCTCTCCAGACGATTTTATTTAGCAAAGGGGTGACTTTGGAACTGGAAGGGTTAGATACAGCTTTTATCAACTCCCTCACGACAAGAGCTGAATGTCATTGAACACGGTCGCTTGGTATTATGGTCATTTTGTTTTCACCAGCCAAGTTCGGTGACCCCTTTTTAGTTTACTTGATGGCCAGGTGTAGTCAGGCTGAGGGATAAATCTTACTAGTAACCAAGGAGACGTTCCTGTCTCATACGTAAGGCTAATCGGATATCAAACAACTACGAATTAGCGTTCAGTTTGTGAGAGTGGTCTACTGTCAAATATAAAAAGAAGAATAACGAGGAGGAGGAGAAGGAGGGGGAGGAAGAGGAGAAGGAGGAGAAGAAGATGAAGACGAAGAAGAGGACAAGGACGAGGAAAGTTTAACTTAAAGTCGTCATCGTAGTAGAAGAGCTCTTTTTACTCTAATTTGGTGTAAAATTGTCATCTTTCAATCTTGAATGCAGAGTTGGAACAATAAGTAAGCGCTAGAATATGATGCTAGTCACGAAGATGTGTCATGGAATGGTTGTAGAGCTATAGTATTGTCCTTTCCTGCCACTGAGCTGCGGCAAAAAAGCTACAAAGGGACGAAAATTTAAGCCAAGTTAAGGTGACAGGACTATAGTAGATCTCCAATAACCCATACAACAAAATGTGAGAAAATGAATCTTCGTTCTTCCCGCCACATAGCTACGCTCCTCGCTGTGCGGTATTGAAAATTTCTCCAGTTGATTGTCCTTAACTTGCTAGAGATTTCCAACTTTTTTTTTTTTTTAGCTTATTTCCCCTATTTCGTGGGTGAATAATACAATTTTGTCCTCTACATCCTCTTCATGGCACTTCTTCATGACTAGCACTGATATAATTGAAATCTGTTCTTATAGCTCGGCATTCAGGATGGAGAGATGCCGATTTTACGCTTAGTTGAAGTGAATGGACCACAGGATCTATTCAAAATGTGACAAATGATAACACATTTTGTCTTGCTACTGGCAGACGATTTTATTCATTTGTGGAGTGGTTCTTGTACTCTGAGAATTAAAAAGAAATGGCTCTTGTTAGACGCTTAACGAATATTCTTTTATACTTACGTTTTCCAGTTCCATTTTCCCCTGTCTTCTTGTCCTTGACTTTTCTCCTTGGCTCTTAAGCAAACTTCTCTGTGTTTGGCTGGTTCTCAGTAAGTGTTTCTTCTCTCCCCTCCCTCCCATCCTTTCTCCTCGTGTATATATATATATATATATATATATATATATATATATATATATTTTTTTTTTTTTTTTTTTTTTTTGAGTTTTACGCCACGTCCCCCTTTTTTGGATAAGGGCTAAGGCGTTGCCCCTGGATAGAGGACTTTGGTTTGGAGCGTGTAGCATTTTATGACCGGATGCCCTTCCTGATGTCTACCAATGACCCTTGGGTGGATTCGATCCTCCGACCCTTCGGTCAGAGCGGAGCGCTTTAACCAACTGAGCCACGGCTGCTACTTATATATATATATATATATATATATATATATATATATATATATATATATATATATATATATATAGATAGATAGATAGATAGATAGATAGATAGATAGATAGATATAATGTTTGTATGTATAATCTAGTCTCTACTGCGCCTTCTGCTTCTTCATTACTACTTTTTCCTGCCCTATCCCTTCCATTCAGACTAAAAGGATGTTACAAACGAAGCGTCACAGGGTTTCATTATAAAGTTCAATTTTCTTTTTAAGGTAGATAAATAATATCTGTTTATCCTTCTCCTTTCCCTTCCATCTATCGTCTTCCTATCTTCTTCTCTCTCTCTCTCTTCTTCCTCCTTCCTGCAGGCCCTTATTCCTTTCTCATCATCCTCATTTCTCCTCATTCTCCTCCTTCCCTCCCGCATACCAACCCCCTATCTCCTTTCTTCACCTTCCTTGGCCACGTCTTCTTCATGTTCTTCCCTCCTTCCCATCTCCACATTTATCCTCTCTTCATCCTTCTCTTCCTCCTTCTCACACACCAAACACCTCGTCTCAGCTCACAAACACCTCAATAAAGTCCAGTTTCACTCGCTTACGGGCATCACAACGCCTTAGCCGGCTCACTCATGACAAAAAATCGGCGGGATCGAGATTTGGTATTCCCGAACGTCAACAAACAGCCGACAAACCTGAACTGAATCCCCTCGCCTGAACACCCACATGATTATAGTTGGCGTTAAAGCCGGCGTTCTGGACTCTAAAAAGCTGCTCATAACACGCGAAATTGCATCTTTTATGAGGCATTGCAACGGGACGGTAACAGCACTAGAAGCGGTTTGGTGTTGGCTGCTGTTGTTGTTGCTGTTCTTGTTGTTGTTGTGGGGCCCCATGTAAAGGAACTACTAAAACCTGACGTTAATGCTTCCGTATTCACTCTTACACTCCTCGCTCACTCTTACACAGCCTTCTTTACTTCACTTACAGTTATTCTATTTCACACACACACACACACACACACACACACACACACACACACACACACACACACACACACACACACACACGCACGCACGCACACACACACACACACACACACACACACACACACACACACACACACACACACACACATTACTACCCCTCAATGTCCCTGGATGATTTACAATTCAGTGGCTTGAATGACGAGGCGAATGAATGCTGGTGTTCCCTTCTTCGTACTCACTCCTTTGGTGATATTTCAGCTTTCATGTGTTCCAATGCCTCGATCCTTTTACTTGTCTCATTTATACTAAGTGTGAGGGAACGGTGCCAATGGCAGTACAGAGACGGTGGAGCTGGGGATTTAGGCTACAATGGCTGCAGTAAGAGGTAAAGGAAGACGAATAAAAGGGGAAAAGAAATATGAAGGAAAGAGGGAAATTGTGAGAAATGGGAGAGTATACTGATGAAGATGACGTTGAGGATGACGCTGATTATGACACCGACGATAACGATGGTGAAGATAATACTGATAGTGACAATGATTATGAGTGTAATGATGACAATAACAATGATGAATTGAAAGATAATGTTGATGGTGACGAAGATGATTATAACCTTAATGGTGACGATGGCAATGACGAAGCAGATAACGTTGTTGGTGACGATGATGATTTTGACTGTAATGGTGACAATAACGATGACCATGATGTCGACAATAATAATAATGACAATCACTGTGACGACGGCGATGATGATGGTGATAACGATAATGGTTATGATGTCTATGAATGTGATGACGGAGATGATGACAATGACAACAGTGATAAAGTAGATCGTCGCTGACAATGATAATGACAATGAAGACGATGGTAATTAAGATGACCATAATGATAATGAAGACGACGATAATGATAATGATGGTGATGCAGATGATGATATTGTGATGACGCTGACGACGACGATAAGGAAGACCAAAATGACAACTACAGTGATAATGAGGTCGACGATGATAACGACGACCAAGGGAGAGAACAATTACGCCAGTTATGACGACGCACACTTCAGCGGCAGCAGACACGTCGCATCACTCCACCAGAGGACGCTAAATAACCCAACAGGCAGCATTAGTGCTTAGCGACGCATTTCACTGGCACGAGGAAAATACTTCATAAGTGAGCAAAGTACAGTACTGTGCACAGTGGAGCACATACAACGTCAGTGTCAATATACCCAATACACCTTCTCGAGCCCGGGTTAGAATCTATTCATGATAATGAACTTACCCCTTTCTCTAAGTAACAGTTTTATTTTGTCTACCTGGAGACTACATTATTGAATTTTTTAAAGACTTTTCTAACCACAGTACACCCTGTGAAGATAGGCATGGTACGTCAGATTGAGATACTGGTAGGTGGAGAGTCAGGCCAGGAGGAGTACACACTGTGAGGATGGGCACAGTTCGTATTCAAGAAGAAAAAAAAAATAAGCACGCATTGGCCTGTTGTATGTAGTATCTTACACTGTAGCTGAGCAATTTCCTTCCTCTTAACACAGTCATTTAAGATGATGACAAACAAAAACAGAAATCAAATGCTCGCATATGCTATCCAGAACCGGCAAAATCTTAGGCAAAGCTGCAATTAGGGTTGCTGGAACAATTCTGGATCACAACAGATGCCGCATGGTGTCGTATAGCCCGCTTGCACTTTTCCATTTCAACACCATGGACTACACCAATTCATACCAGTCCGTGCCGCATTGTTTTCACATCACACCTCAGCCACAACACTTTAATTCAGGCACTTCCCAGTAAAGTGTCAACCGCGAGGAATATTTCAACACGGCACTTCAGGGCACATAATGTTTCTCCTCCTCTCTCGGCATCAGGTGCGAGAAAATTAATAAACCTCAGCCTTTACATTTATATCTTCACGCAGCTGTACGTGGCAGAGAGGGACGCCTTCATATGGTGGCATTTATATAAGTGGGCAGCTCCACCTCCCACTTAAAAAACGTCCCACATTTCCCTCTCTATCCCCCCAGAGGACGATGGTGGATTGCAGGAGACAGGTAACTTCTACTTCCAGTCAACCGGGTTCACATCCGGATGAGCCTGGGATTGCTACTACTACTACTACTAATAATAATAATAACTAGTTACCTATTTACTGACTGTGTAGTCACAATAAGGAAGCTTCGCCATGGGTACATTTTACATTTGTCTCAATAACTGGCTAACAGTATGCTTAACTGTAACCATATTCCTTTCTGATAATGAGAGGGACCACAACTGTATTTCTGTAAAGTTAGTTTTACAACTTTTGTGGTCCGTCCAATATCCTTTGTACAGTAAAGGATTCTCTCTTCAGCTTTTGTGGTTTTCTCTAAAACGTGTTACAAGGAAAACACTGAGCAGATTATTTTGAACTCGGTCCTTTCCACTAGGCTATATGGCAAAATAGTCAGCCAAAATTCTGAGTGAACTTTTTTCTTGTAGGGTTTTCAGTCAAACAGCTTATTTCAATTAGTTTCTGAGATGTTTCAATTTTATATACGCAATTTTTGCACCAAGAATGAGTATATGACCTTAAAAAATAGGTCAAGGTCATTTATATTTGGCACAGGTACTTGGGTTACCCTAGGGTTCTTTCCTGTAATAATATTATAAAGATCTGAAGAAGAAAAAAAGTGCAAAGAAAGATAATAGTAATATTTACCAAAAATCAGCTCCCCCATATATATGCCGGAGATTAATAATACCAAAACAATAAGCTTCGCCATATATATGGCGAAGATTAACAATAATACACGGCAGTGCAGTTCGAAATATGGATACTGTTCGACTATTGGGTCGTTTGCTGAGTGAAAATGAAGCACTGCAGATACTTACAGAATGTACTAACTCGTAAATCTTGGGAGGCTTTCCAGTGGCAGGCAAAACCGTCTGGCGATAGCAGGCACGACAAAATCCAAAATAAGTTGTCAATTTAGGCTTAACCCCAGGACTCAGGGTGACTTACTTTTTTACCGTATTATTGCTGCAACCAAACATGTTTATCCAATTTAGAAAAGGTCTATGATACTAACGGGCTTTCTTAAGGCTGAAGTTACCCGTCCACTTCCAAAGTCTATCCAATACTGAACTACAAAATCGCCAAGAGAAGAAAGAGAATACCATGAACCCATTCCCGGGCCTAATGTCTTAAGGGTTACTGGATATGTAGTCCCTGAACCCCTAAATCTTGAAAAGTTTAACGGATATGAGTGAAAAATCGTCTATCCTTAAGCATGAGTAAAATCGCTTGGCATCACCGAAGGTATCCCAACTTATGTTAACCTACAGTACAATCGGTTTGTGATATCCGCTGTAAAGTAGATATATCTCCAGTTGATGCTTAAGGGCAAAAAACCCTCCTCCTCCTCCACTTCTCCTTCTTCTTCTTCTTCTTCTCCTTCTTCTTCTTCTTCTTCTTCATCTTCTTCTTCTTCCTCCTTTCTTTTCCTCCTTCTCCTCCTCATCTGTTTTTTCTCATACCCTCGTCTCCTTCTCCTTCCTCTTCCTCTTGGTCTTCTTTCTCTTCTTCCCCATCTTCGCATCCTTTTCTTTCTCGCTTTTTTTGTTTTTCTTCTTCTTTCTTTCTTCCTCTTCCTCCTCTTTTTACCGCTTTTGCACCCGACAATGTAATAATTCCGGTAGCGTGGAGTGTAAAGGAAATTACGAGGTATTAATAGCTGGGAATGCAATTAGTAGTGCACTTAGAGTGGGACGATAGAAGCAATTATCATCTAGTGTTACATAATACCAGGCAAGACAAGTAGGTCACTGGGTCCTGTATATTAGATGTCCCCTTTGACTCTGTTGTATTCCTCATCCATTAGTCTACCACCTCTGACTCTTCCTCCTAATCTCCTCCTCCATTCCCCTCATCCTTATTCTGCTTTCTCCTTATCTTCCTCGTACACTAGTCTTTCTTACCCAACATCCGCTGCCTCCTATCCTGATCCTTCCTTCCTTCTCATCCTTATTCTACTTTTTAATCCTTATCTGTACTTTATTTCCTCTTCATCTGCCACCACTCCTGCTCATACCTTTGATCTCACCTCAACTCTGTGTTCTCTTCCACTACCTCGTATCCTGCCCCCAATTTCCTCCTCGTCCTTACTCTTCTTCCGCTGCCTCCTTTCCTTCTTCCTTCCTTCGCGTCATCCTTTCTCATATCCTGATTCAATCTTCCTACCTCCTCATGCTCAGCTTACTCCTTCTTCCTCTTCCTCCGAGCCTGTTCCTACTTTTCCTTATCCTTACTCTTCGTCTTTTTCCTCTGGCCTATTCCTTCCTTCTCATCCTTACTCTGTTTTCTCTTCCTCTTCCTCCTTTCCTGCTAAACCCTCTCGCGCACGGTAAGTTTCAGTAAGTTTCGGGCGGACGATTTTTTTCTACGCAGCCGCCCGGCCCGGGAGCTAGAGCGCGGCAAATTTCGGCGAATGAAACACATTCTTGCCTTATTTTCGCCACCCAAAAATCCATTTATTCCCATCAAAGCTTTCTCAAGGTAGGCAGCGATGTTTGTTCTATCTGATAAACAGGACCAAAACACAGGAAAACACCAAAAAAAAAAAAAAAGTTATTATCCCTGGAAGCATGGTAGAGTGAACCGTTTTTCACTTCCCAACATCGCCGTTTGAATGTTTTCCATCATACAGGAAAATGATCTAATAAGTTTTTGTAGAGAATTTCATCAGCTTTCTAACGAAACAAATCCGGTTGTTATACGATGTATACTTTTCGAGAAAATGGCCAAAAACTGAAAGCCATTTTCGGAAAAAATTCACGGACCTCTCAAGGCTAAATTTTCCTAGACACCTTATGTTTTTATTACATAGTAATATGCCCAAATTCACCAGCTTTCCCCATCTCCAAGAAGAACCCCATACGCCTCATAGTTCTCGAGTAAATCGAAAGAAAGTACTAGGCACTCCGTCCGTGATTGACTTTCGTGAGGCATGCACGGCGTACGCAATGTTCCCGCCTACTTAACAACGAATTCTTATCACAAATATTACATAGTTATGTATTGTACATACTTAGAATTTACTGCTCTTTATCACGGTTAAAACGTGAAATCGATACGTCCAATAGTTTTCGAGTAGTTGGCCGACAAAGTGAGAGTATTACTACGAGCGTTAATCAATGGTAACAGCCGGGAAGAGACACTCATTTCCACCGCCTTTTCTCGCACAAAACGTAACATAATGCTTACATTTTGGTATTGATCATACGTAGAATTTAGTGGTATAGATCATGGTTGTTACAGAAAATCGATAAGTCTAACAGTTTTCGAGTAATTGGCCGACAAAGTGAGGTTATTACTCCGAGCGCTTGTCACTGATAACAAACGCGAGGAAAAAAAACATTTCCCTCGCCTTTTACCCCCCAAAACGCTACCAAAGGCTTACATTCTGGTATTGATCATACGTAGAATTTAGTGGTATTGATGATGGTTGCAACAGAAAATCGATGTCTAATAGTTTTCGAGTAATTGGCCGACAAAATGATGTTATTACTCCGAGCGCTTGTCACATAACAACCGCTAGGAACAAAAACATTTCCCTCGCTTTTTACCCCCCAAAAACGCTACCAAAGGCTTACATTCGGGTATTGATCTTACGTAGAATTTAGTGGTATTGATGATGGTTGTAACAGGAAATCGTTGTCTAATATTTTTCGAGTAACTGGCCGACAAAGTGAGGTTACTCTTCCGATCGCTACCAACTTTTACACACACTGTTTTTTCCTTGCACACTTGCCTGAAGACTATGCTACCAACTTTTTTTCCCCCTATCTGTACAGACTGTTACATCTTCCATGGATGTTTTTCTATTGTTATAACCTACTACACATAAACATAACTCTTCTATAGTTACTGCTGTGGAGATTTACTTTCTTTCATATGTGTAATCTGTAGAGGAAAATGGTTATTTGTCTGAAAATTGGAGAGGTAATGGTAATAGATTATTATATATATCAACAAAATTTGCAGAACTCACATCCTCCGGGGGTGTTGATCCAGTTAGACCAGGGATTTGAAGATGAGGGGTTATGTAGTGTGTGTGTGTGTGTGTGTGTTAGTGAGTGTGTATGTTAGTGTATGTGTGTGTGTGAGTGTTAGTGTGTGTGTGAGTGTGTGTGTTAGTGTGTGTGAGTGTGTAAGTATGTTAGTGTGTGTGTGTGTGTGTGTGTGTGTGTGTGTGAGTGTGTGAGTGTGTGTGTTAGTGTGTGTGTGAGTCAGCTTCCCTGAGAGTATGAGGCAACGCTATTTTTGGCACACACCACACTCGTTCACGGAAACTCGCAGCTTGTTTGACGTATATTTCATACAATCCATAAGCATTTACACAATCAGAATCACAATAATTCCAGCCTTAAAACACCGATAATTCTCCCCTCCCGACTTCAGGTCTGCCCCTTCACAACACTCTGTTTCATGCCGTATGTAACGCTTGCTGGCTCCATAATTTCACCAAGCCATCCACAGTATCTTTCACACAATATATATTTAGGCCTTGGCTTCATTTATATACGTATTTCCACTCAAGCCATACGGCATACGGGGAGGCTGAGTGGCGAAACCCCGCTACACTGACCATGCATCAGGCTCCAAGGCCCAACGATTGCTAACGGCCAGAATTGCTTTTCAATACATATATGTATGTTCCAACGACAATATCACGTCAGTATATGTTCACATACAATATATTATCTCACTGAGTCAATAGGGCCTTTGCATCAGGCGAGAGGGGGAGAATGCTGTCAAACCCCACCGCCTGACTGCTTGACAAACACTAAGGTTGGAGGGAGCGGGCTGAGGTAGATAAAGCAATGCAGTGTTGCCAATGACTTGCCTCGAGGGAGGACTGGCAGTGCTATCACTCACCAAAAAATCACGCAAATCGGCCAAAAACTTTTTTTCTGACGAATATTTTTGTGTTTAGAGACGCGATTCGAGCGACTGTGCTTTTTCTGCATGCACACCACCTCACGCGAATCGCGTGACTGTGCGCAAAGGGGTAAATCTTGCCTTCCTCCTCATCATCACTCTACTTCCTCCTCCTTTTAACCTGCTCATTCCAATTTTTCTCATCCTTTTTCTGCTTTCTTTTCTTCATCTTCCTCCCCTGCTTTAGCTTTCATTTTCATTCTTCTCATTCCTCTTCCCCTCCTTCCTTCCTTGCACCTTCTATCTTTGTTCTCTTTCTCTTCCCACCTCCTCAACTTCCTCTTCATCCTTTGTCATCCTTTCTCAACTCCCTCTTCTTCTGTATTCGTCTTTGTTTTCTCCATTTGTTTTCCTCCTTACTCTGCTCCCATAATCCCCCTTCCTCTTCTCCTTACTCTTTATTCCTGTCTTCACTGTTGTCTTTAATCACCTACAGCGTGTATATGAGTGTTCGTGTGTGTGTGTGTGTGTGTGTGTGTGTGTGTGTGTGTGTGTGTGTACTTGTCTGCCTCGGTTTGTGTGAATACATGTATCTGTCTCCTGTATCTGTGCATATATGTGTGTGGGGTGTGTGGGTATCTGTGCGTATATGTGTGTGAGGTGTGTGGGTATCTGTGCATATATGTGTGTGGGGTGTGTGGGGGGTAGGGGGGTTAAGTGGGAGGGCAGGTGGGGATGCCTTTGTGTTATGTGACAGAGTGTTTATGGTTGTGCCTCGGTGTTTGTGTCTTTGTGTCTGCATGAATGTATGTGTGTAAGCGTTGATCGTCTCTCTCTCTCTTTCTCCCTCTCTCTCTCTCTCTCTCTCTCTCTCTCTCTCTCTCTGCATCTGCGCGCGCGCGCGTTCGCGTGTGTGTGTGTGTGTGTGTGTGTGTGTGTGTGATCAAATGATGGTCGTGATCGTCAGCTTTTACCCTCCCGGAAGAGAGCTGAGAGCTCATATAGTCCGATCTAACGGGAAGGCTGCGACCTTCACACACCCACACACCCATCCTCTTGCTCAAGGGGGACAGTAACCATCCGCTCCGTCAGTAAAAGTGTTCGCAACCTGAGCAATGTGCAGACTCCCATCTACCAGATGCCAGGCGAGAGTGTTATCATGTAGCCAACGAACGGTGTGTGTGTGTGTGTATGTGTGTGTGTGTGTGTGTGTGTGTGTGTGTGCGCGTGTGTGTGTGTGCGCGCGTGTGTGTGTGTGTGTGTGTGTGTGTGTGTGTGTGTGTGCGTGCGTGGGTGCGTGCGTGCATGCTTGTGGTCACGTGAATTTTTCAGTGTTTTTATATAAATTCATCACGTAGCTTTCCTTTACTACCCTCATTGTGCGCCACTGCTAAGTGTTATCCAT
>NC_136968.1:28141041-28153541 GCF_032717465.1 Coenobita brevimanus | reverse complement strand
TGAGTCTGGTCATAGACTTCAAAACCCGTTCCCTAAGGCCCAATAGTCCTAATTACCATAGACTTCCACATGTTACTTCTTTGGCGCTAACATCTATCGTCCATACTGAGTACATGATAAGGCTGTCTCATGCAGGAATGGTGTATTGGTATTGGCGGGAGTGCTTTTACTACGTGTCCGTCTTCTCGTGTTGATCGGTAGTCTCCTTCAGCGAAAATCTAATCCTAAAACTGTTCCCTGCCTCAGCCAGGATTCGAACCTGTGTCCGGTAACACAGTAGATCACTCTCTACGGGTTTATTACTCGCGTAATGCAACTCAGGAACAAGTGTGGCTGGTCACCTTTGTCTTCAGTGTCGGGACTGAGGAGCCTTGCACCAGGCCCCTTCGCTCCTGTTTCTATGAGGGAAAATGGGGTTATGATGGTGATGATGATAATGATGAATATCTTTAATGACAACTCAGCATTGAAGATGAAGAGAAGGCAATTTTTGGCCAAGTTGGAGCAAAAAGAGTATAGTAATTGCAGTTGTATTATGCATCACCTTTGAACGTGAGAGGGTATCATTGTGAAGCTGAGAATCTGGGTTCACTTTTCAACATACTCACATTACAGCTACCTGGTCCTTTTAACTATTTGGCACCTTAATTCATTCACGTTACTGCCACCAGTAAATGTGTAAATACGTCAAGGTTCCCTGGTATAACAACCATACCATATACGCGGAAGCTAACCCTGGTTATGCTGTACCTTTGGGAGCAAGCACGGGACAAAGAACAAAGCCGACCTTGAACGGAAAAGGAAAAAATAAAGTAAAGGAACACACGCAGCAAAGGGTAGGTTAGAAACACAGGCCACTGAGACGGAAGCTGGGAGGCAGGAAGAAAGGTATGAGCGGACGAGGCCCCTTCGACACACAACAGAGACAAGCCAAACAAGGAAGATCAAGAGGGAAAGGTAGAAATAGGAAAAGGAATGGGAATAAACATTAGCAGATTAGGCTATATTTTGTGGACGCTAAAAGAGAAAACTTCCAGCGTTAAAAATAACAATAATAATAATAATAATAATAATAATAATAATAATAATAAGGAGGAAAGAAAGGGAGAACTGGAAAAAAGACAAACATTTTCAAAGCGAAAAAAAATGTAATAATGGGAATTGCAAAATAATTGGAAAAAGTAAGAGAAACCTAACAAAAACTATCAAGAAAGACGTGCTAAAAAGGGAAAGAAGAAATAAGCATATTTTTTTCGTCGATATTGATAAATAAATGGAAAAACTGAAAATCTGTTGATGGATAAAAACAGGCAGGATAGTGGGAAAGATTACTCACAAAAAAATCTATGGCGCGGAAAAAAAAAAAAAATAGGTAGAACAGAGGAAGGGGGAAAACAGAGAAGCCAGGGTAGGGAGGTAGACAAGGTTACGAGAGAGAGAGAGAGAGAGAGAGAGAGAGAGAGAGAGAGAGAGGAGGGGGGGAGACAAGACAAACAGACATTGGACAATAGAGAGAGACTGACAACACAAGTACAGAGAGAAACTCAAATGACTGAGAATAATAACGAGAATGGTCTTCAGAGGGCGAATTGCAAAAAGAAAAGTACCAAAGGAAAGCAGAAAAACAAGGGGGAAAAAAGCAGGAGAGGGCAGGAGGAGGCAAAGGTACGAGGGGACGTGGTGTGGTGGACAGTCCCGGCTTCTTTGTTTACGTTCGTGGTTCCATCTCACCCACGGGAACAGGGAACGCATCTGATGAGGCACCCCTTCCCCGTACACCCTCTTTTTGCTGCTTTGGTAATTCTGACACGGGATACTGGTTGATGAAAACAGCTGAACAGAGATATGAGACGCGGATACGATTCATGTGAGAGAGAAAATATTATACGGGTATATTAAGCACTTGGAAGCAGCGAGGCAAATTAGAAATAATGCAACAGGGCACTGCAACTTTAAAAATAAAAATGAGTACAGAGAGGAGACGTGGATAAGAAGTAGAACATGACAGGAGGAAAGCAGTGCAGAAGTAAAAGAACAGAGGAGAAAACAAGTAATAAATGGAGAGAGAAGACAGATGATTCACGAACCAAAAGGTACTAGGTCCGTAGAATGTGAAAAGCAGAAAGGGAAAGCAAAAATAAGAGCACAGAACATGAGGGTTTGACATGACAAAATAGGCCCATTCAACGAAAAAAAAAAAAAAAGGAAATATAATGAAGATCAGATCATTTCAAGATGCATTATAATGAATGAGGGTGAGATTTGGAAGCTTCCGGTGTTGCTGTTTGCTGATGATACAGTATTGTTGAGTGAAGATGAATGGGAGTTGCAAGGTTTGGTGAATGAATTTGGGACAGTGTGTAGGAGGAGGAAACTGAAAGTTAATGTAAACAAAAGTAAAGTTATGGTGTTTGAGAGGAATGAAGTCACAGAATGTACAGTGAGGTTGGATGGTGAGGATATGGAGAATGTGAGTGCTATCAAGTACTTGGGTAGTGTGATGAGTAAGGATGGAACTTTGGGGGATGAAGTACGTGAAAGGGTACAGCAGGGAAGAAAGGTTGTTGGTACACTGAAAGCAGTGATGAGAAATAGGGAGGTGAGTATGGAAGTTAAGAAGTCACTGCATGATGGTATTGTGATCCCTACCCTGACGTATGGAAGCGAGGCGTGGACATTGCAAGAGGGGAACAAGTCAAGAGTGAGAGCAGTGGAAATGAGTTACTTGAAAGGAGCATGTGGAGTGACGTGGAGGGACAGGTTGACGAATGAAGAAGTGAAGGAACGTTGTGGGGTAGATGTGGATGTGGTTAAAAAGATTAGGAGAAATACACTGAGGTGGTTTGGACATGTGGAGAGAATGGAGAATGAAAGACTGACTAAGAGGGTGTATGTAGGTGAGGTGGAGGGAGGGAGAGGGAGGGGTAGACCGAGGATGAGGTGGAGGGATGGAGTTGAGAGGTATATGAGGGAGGGGGGGGATGAGTTGGGGGGAGGGGAGTCAAATGGTGGGTGACAGAGTGACTTGGAGGCGTTTTGTCTGCGGCCACCCTTTGCGGGATTAGGGCGTCGGGCTATAGATAGATAGATAGATAGATTATAACGACTACAGGTTGCAGGCAGCAGGAACGTCGTAAGAGGGAAAAGCGATTTAGAGCTGATCTGTTTCCATGATAATAATACTGTGAACACCAGACTGATTTCCGCACAGACGGCTGGACGTAATAGGGTTGAAATTGATCAGATGGACGGGTTGTGCGTGTCCGAAATAAAGGAGAGTGCAAGCGAACGACGACGTCAAATGGGCTCACTCACTGAAATAACGGCAGGAAGAAAGATTGCTGCAACATTATGGAGGTATGGAGGAAGGAGAGAGAGAGAAAGAGAGAGAGAGAGAGAGAGAGAGAGAGAGAGAGAGACAGACAGACAGACAGACAGACAGAGACAGAGACAGAGTGAGGATGAAGACTTTAGAAGGAGGGGAACGAAGACTCGAAAAAACTTTGACTCAAGCCTTGTTTAACCCCTTATCCGAGGACGTCGATTACTTTTTATCCCTACAGCTACCGGACGATTTTGACTTATCTAGGAGAGCCCCCTAGTAATGAAGAGGCTAATGAAGGCTAAATGTAACGCTTCCCATTCGATAACTTTCCCTTACATTAATTAACCATACGAAGAACGAAGCCAACTAGAAAGTTAACAAATGAGGTGAGGTAGTCCCCATCGGCATTCTGTTCCAGCGAATACCGGACGAATTAATGTAGCTTCGAGTGAGTCATGTGAGATAGCTTCGAGTGAGTCATGGGAAATACAGAAGAGTTTTCATACAGTCAGAAATAACCCTTTCTGGGCGCGTCATCTCTGGCGTTACATGCCAACTTATACCTTTGTTCAGTTAAAAATAAGTCACAGGGACCTAAGTGTTTGTATTGTCATATGGTAGAGATTGATCTAGCACTCTACTCCAGTTAACGCCAGACGAGTTTATTCAGCTGAGTGAGTCATAGGAGCATGAGAGTGTTGAACATACGAGGAATGAGGCTGACAGAGAGGCACACGATAAAATAAAGTAGCCAATAAACGTGAGTATATGAGGTGCATTAAATTCCAGCAACACTAGTTTTTTTATTTTAATCTCACATCCCAGACTCCGCACCTGCTCCACCGACCCTTACTCTTTCACCAGTATTCTCTCCTTCCTCCACTCCTGGTCCTCCTCCTTCGCCCTATTCTTTCTCTTTCTTCCTCTTACTCCTTCTCCGTCTCCCCCATTTCACTCAATATATTCTTTATCTTTCTTCTTCTTCCTTTTCTTTCTCTCGCCTCTTCCCTCCCCACGGTCATTCTTCCATCTCTTTACTTTTCTTCTTCCCCTCTAGTCGTTTCCCCCCCCCCCTGCCCATTTACCAGTTTATCACTATCATTGCCTTCTCCATGCTTTTCCAGTCTACTCCTTTTCCTTCATCAATCACTCACCTTTTTTCCTCCGTTCTCTTTTTTCTGTCTTTCCATCCATCTTTCCTTCCTTCTTTCTTTCTCTCTTTTCTTCCTTCATTCCTTCCTTCTCGTCCACTTTCACCATTTTCCCTTCAGTACTTTGCCTTTCCCCTTCCTTTCTTCCTATTGCCTCATCTTTCTCCTTTTGTCCCTCTACTTCCTCTCATCAAATTCTACTTTCTCAACCTCTTCAAGTCCTTCTCTCTCTCTCTCTCTCTCTCTCTCTCTCTCTCTCCTTCTTCACCCATATATTATATTACTGTTTACCTCTCTCCTTATCCCAGTTCTTCCCCTCTCATTGATCTCCTTTACCATCCACATATATATTTTTTTCTGTTGTGTTTCCTCTGTTCTTATATCGTTCTCGTCTTCCTCCTTTTGTTCCCCTGCTCTCACTTTCCGCCTTAGACTCCCCTGCCTCTGTCTACCCTTACCCTTCCCCACCTTTCACGCTTCCCTCCTCTTTCACCAGATTATCATTATAATTGACCCTTCTTCCGTGATATTTCTCTTGCCTCCTCTCCTCCTCCTCCCAGATCTTTTCTCGCCTTCCTTTCCGGTCCCTTCCCTCTCTCCTTCCTCTAATCACAGCCTCCTCTTCCATGAATCCTTGCTTAGTCTCTCACTTTCTTCCACCATACCCTCGTTTCCATTTTGTCTCTGATCTTCATGTTTTTCCTCTCAGCTGCTCCCGTCCCCCTCCATTCTCTTATCATTTAATTCACCTCTCTCTCTCTCTCTCTGTCTCTCTCTCTCTCTCTCTCTCTCTCATCTGTTTTCTCTCTTTTCTCCCTTTTCTCATCCAGTCTCTCCATGTGGTTGCACCGAATCAGATTGGTGGCTCCGTTGCTTTGTTAAAAAAATGTTTATCTCTCTCTATATCATCTGAAAGGAGGACGGTGAACTGCATCAGAGCGGTAACTTCAGCCTGCTGTCCGCCGAGTTCACAGTCAGATGAGCCTTGTACGACGACAACAACAACCATGATGATTTTACCAGTCCATTCGATAAACCCGAGATTAAGCTGAAACATATAAACAGTTATTTTGGAGCATTCAAAAATGAATTCCCTTCGGTCTGGCCAAATCCAATGCAACCATTACAGATGCAGATTACTTCAAATTACTTTTAAAATATCTGTCACAGGATATGTAACACCTCCTTCTTATGAATCTGTACGGACAAGAGGTCAGTTGGTGGCATGATATTTATGACACAAAATCAAGAAAGTTATGGTCATTTTATAAGGTTAAGGTCAACGTCAAACAACCTGAAACCACTTAAAGAGTCCTCATGTGATTTATCTGCCTTCTGACCTACTGTGCCTCACCCTGCCAACTCTCTCTCAACCTTCTGACCCTGCCACAACCTACCTACCCTGCCAACTCTGTCTGAGCTTCCCTACATATCCTGCCTCACTCAATACTGATTCAACATGCCAATCCTACCTCACCCTGCCTTACCTGCTTCACCCTGCCCATCCTACCTACTCTGCCTCACTTTTTCTCATCCTGAATAACCCTGCCTGCTATATCACCCTACCTACTCTTCCTCACGCTAGCAACCTTATACCACCCTGCCTCACCATATTATTCTCATGTCCAGACTCGGCGTACCTCACCCTGCCTACCTTTGCCTCATCATCTACCTGCCTCATCCTACTTAATCAAATGGACTCTGCCTCATTCTGCCTATCTTGCTGTACATAATGCCTCACCTACTTCACCACACCTACCCTGCTTCACCCTGCCCAATAATATCTACCCTGCCTACCTTACCTCACTATCTACCCTTCCTCACCCTTCCTAACCTTGTGTACTTTGCCTCACCCTGCCTAACCATATCTACCCTGCTCACTCTGTTTACCCTAATCTTCCTTTTTTTTATGTTTCCGACCCTGGGTATTGGCTTCACAGCCTGCTACCAAGGCCCAGTAGTCCTTCTTCATGCCATTCACCTCTGCATGTCACCAATTCAGCGCTAACACCCACCGTCCATATTGAATACATGCTAGGGCTGTCTCATACATGACTGGTGTAGTGGTATTAGCGGGGGTAATTTTACGACATGTCGGCTGGTCTTCTGGTAGATCAGTAAAGTCTGATTTAGTGAATTTCAAGTCCTTAAACTGTTCCCTGCCCCAGCGGGGATTTGAACCTGGGTCCGGTAGGACTGCAGGTCACCACTCTACCGATTGAGCCACCGCCTCCCCTGCTCACCCTGCCTATCATACCCTACCGTACACCTCCTGCCTGACCCCACCTACCCAGATTATCCAGCTTGATCCTACCTTGACAATGCTAACCTTTTTACCCTGCCTACGCTACCCACGCTATCTACACTACTAACCCTACCTCATCCTGCCTACCCTACTCATCCTTCCTACCCCAATAACCTTATCAACCTTTCCTATCCTGCCTCACCCTGCCTACCCTGTCTTACCCTACCTGCCTTGTCTCACCCTACCTACCCTGTCTCAAATTGCCTACCGTCACACGCTACTTACCCTGTCTCACCCTGCCTCACTCTGCGTCACCCTGCCTGCCTCGGTCCACGACAGGGAGGTAACGTAGCGAAACCATTACGTGCTGATGGCGGAGGAGGAGAGAAGGAGGAAGAGGGAGAGGGAAAACTGGCAGTGAGAGGTTTGAGGAGGGACTGGAAGAATAGGAAGGAAGATACGGAAGAAAGGAGGGAGGAGGAGATGGGAAACAAAGAGAGACGAAGGAAGAAAGAAGGGGAAAGGGAGAGGATGAGACGAAAGACTATGATATCGTAGCAGGAAAGAGGACGGGTGGGGAGAAAAGCAGAGAAATGGGAGATGGATGTTAGGAAATAGTAGAAAGGAAAGGAATAGACAGGAGAGAGAGAAGGAAGAGTGTTAGGAGATAGGACAAGGCAAAAGAAATGTGGAAGAGGAGGGCGGAGGAAATGGGAGGAGGAGTAGTACAAAGGAGTACAAAGGAAACCAAACAGCAACAGACCTCATGGTCCTTTCGAGGTTGTTTGTTACAGAGTAGACTCTGACTACAAGATCTAACTCTGCATGCTGAAGGATCAGGATAGTAAAGCAAGAAGGCTCCCCCCCGCCTCCAAACGCTCCAGTTAAAACTGGCAAGAAAAAGTGAGAAAAACCACCATGCAGCATGGAAAAATTGACATGGAAATTTCATAGGAAAGACTGAAAAGGAAAAGCTATATTCTATAATACATTATCTATCAGCTACCAGTATGAATAACCTGAAAGAGAAAGTAGTAAAGTAAAATGAATAATCGAATAAATAAATAACTAATGCATGTCGCTATGTACGGGTACGTTGAGTTGACGGGGCGTCTGCGGACACAGTGAGGAAATTGCACAGTGCACAGTGTGGATATTCAGGGGTGGTGCGGCAGCCTTGCCTGGCGCTAATGAGGTAGGCAGCAGTCAATCAGGCCCCAGCTCTATTCATTCCACTGGGACTGGGAACTTTCCCATGCGGGACAAGCACACAAGTCACCTCCTGAAGCAGTGACCCCTGGTACATTAAAAAAATCCCGATGGTGGCCACGTAACTAACAGGGACCCTCAGTGATCCACAGCCCATCACAGGTCGAAAGTATGAGTAGTGACCGTTAACTCAGGGCTATCTGTGCATGTCCTAGTCTGTGCATATATTATATTTGCATTTAATAAACTGATCCAGGCTCTAAAAAACTAAAATAAAATAAAATAGAAAATTATACATACACAAGTGTTATATTCAGGAATAAACATATTAAGCTGGGGGTTGGATGCCAAGTACTTATCCAGGCGACCTTTAAAAGTATGTACTGTATTACAATTTATTACGTTGGAGGGCAATTTATTCCATATATTTACAACTCTATTGAAGAAGAAATGCTTAGCTTCATGCGACTGGAATCGTTTGCCAATTATTTTATGCCCATTGCCTCTAGTGTAATACGAGCGATCAACTGTGAAGTATTTATCGATGGCCATGTTATCATGTCCTTTGAATATCTTTTATTGGTCCCTTTGACGTTTGTTAAAGGGTAGGATATAACTAAGGTACTATAGTGATTCTTTTTAAGGATAGAAAGCAGAAGGGATCCCCCACTCGACAGTCTATCCAGCCTCAACCGGCAGGAAAAAGTGAGAAACACGTCATGAAAATTCATAAAAAAAGGATGACTACAAATTACATATTGCACTATCTTAAACTTCAAGGAAAAGTAACATCAAAGCAGGCTTACATGGCATTAATAACGACCTTCTACGGCTGTTCCCTCCCTACTTTGTCTTGAAGAAAGCGTTATACTTCAGAAATATATTATTCATGAGTGATCATATTTAGCTAAGATTAAAGACTAAACAGTTACCAAAGCGATTTTTAAATATTCGTATTACATCACTGTTAACAATATTGAATGGCTATTTTTTTCCATAAAAAAATCTTATTAAGAAAATGTTTTTGCCAGCAATTATATGGTCATTTCCTCTACTATAAATCGACACAAGATAAGTATATTTTGACCATCATATTATAATGTCCTCTGAATGCTACACACTAGGATCAAATCGTCTTGTTGCCTGCGCTTCGTTAAGGTAAACAGAATAGATTGCCTAGGCGTTCCTCGTATAGTTTACTTTTCAGTCTGGGTATCATTTTCGTTACCATTCTCTGTACCCTCCTCAGGGTGAGTATGATTTTCGATTAATATGTGAAAGTCCTGCCTTCGTTCCCAGTAATTTTCCTTTTTCTTATTTCCCTCTATATTGTTTGCTTGGAAGGAAAGGAAGAAAGGAAGTGAGGGAGGAAAGAAGGGAGAAAATAAGGTAAAGAAGGAAAGGATGGAAGGAAAAAGAAATAAGAAGGACTAAGGTAGCGAGAGGACAAATGAATACAGATAGGTAATAAAGGGAAGGAAGGGAGGAAGGAAAGAGGACGGAAGAAGTTATACTGAGGAAAGTGTACTGATAGAAGAAAAGAAGCATAGAACGAAGGAAGGAGAAGAAGAATGAACGAAAGAAAGATGGAAAGGGGGAAGAGAATGACAACGAAGGGAAGAAGAAAATAAGGGAAGGAATGATGAAAGTGAGTAATGAAGGAGAAAGAAAGGAAGAAAAGGATGAAAATGGGAAAATGTAAAAGTAAAGAAGGGAAATACATGGAAACGGAGACTGGAGAAAAATAAAGAAAAAAGGAAGGAGGAAGAAATGAAGAAAATGTGGATGGAAGAAGAATGAAGGAAGGGCGACGAAAAAAAGGGAGACGAAAATGAAGTAAAATAACGAAGGAGAAGTAGGAATGAAGACAAAAAAGAAGAAGAAAAACATGAAAAAAAGAAAAAAAAAAATATTGAGTCAAAAATAAACGTGCCGGTACTCTGAAAATAAGTCAAGGAACGAGAATCGGAAAAGGAATAACTAAGGGATGAACTCAATGGCGGTAAAACAACACGACAGGTTCGAAATTGTCCACATAAATATTCTGAGGCGCAGGAGAAAAGCACAGAGAAGCAATAAATAAACTAAAGGCGAACCAATAAAGAAACCAAAAAGACTAAAAGAGAATCAACAGGACAGGGATGAACTATCACAAAAGACATGTTAAAAGAAACACAGGAGGACAAGAAGGTCTATTTTTATTTAAACTTTTTTCCACAATAAGTTTAATATTTAGAGACGTTATGGTACGCAAAAAAGAAGGTGATTCAGAATGAAAACGCCTAAATAGACATGGAATACAAACTGAAATGAATAAAAAGAAAGTAAGTGAAGTGGTGGGAAGGAAAGCCGAGCGTGCACAAAGCCCTGAAAACGCGTAAAATAAAACAATCGGGAAGCCAGGGGAAAATTGTCGTGCAGCTGGGTAGGAATTGTTATACTGTCCCTGGGAAACGTATTGGTCAGACGGCAGGAATGTATCGTAGAGCGGAAAGACTACAATAGTGGCGTGGCGGGTGGAAATACGACAACACACATTTGAAAGGGAAATATGCTGGCCTCTACGACCGACATTAATGGTTATATCTTTGACAGGGAGGTAAGTAATGCTCTGAGTGGGAATACTATCGTCCTGACTGTGTATTTGAGGAGTGGGTATAGAAGTGTGGAACAGGATGTTAGAAAAGACACTACTGCACCCCACGCACTATTACATCACACCCTTCCACAGCCTGCACACACCTCACACTGCAAGGCCGCTCATTACCATTGCTTACACACACTTCACACTGCTACACCACACACTGCCACAGCCTACACACACTTCAAACTTCCATTCTACCATAACCTACACACACCTTACACTGCTACTCAACCATAACCAACACACCTCACACTTTCACGCTACCATACCTTACACACCTCACACTATCACGTTACCATAACATATACACACCTCATACTGCCACACCATCACTACCACAGATTAAACAAACCTCACATTGCCACATCACACACTCTTACAGCTTGTACACACGCAGCCACACCACACACTGTCACAGCCTACACACACCCCTCTCTTCCACACCACAGATCACCTCAGTCTGCACACACTTCACACTGCCACACCACCGACTACCACGAGGAGACTTTTATGCATGGTTGCGGAGAGTCAAGACGTGTTTTCTGAGCTCTCCTCTAGCTATAGGGCTGCCTCACCGGCATAGATTTTGCTTTTTCCGCCACTAGGGCGTTTTTTAAATAAAGTTAGGATTAGTTAGTATTCATTTTCCTCCCCTCCCTGTTAGAGATACAATAGGTTTTTGTATCAACTTCCTGAGTTTACCTTTGCTTATCGCCCATGGAGGGTCCCCCCCACTGATCGCTCTGGGGCGTGAACGGACATGGTCGGGCCTCCCTGGAGTGGTTTGAGAGGGCAACCTCAGATGTAGGTGTTTTGGCCCTGGTTGTTGGCCCCTTGTTTGTCTTCTCACCTTCCTCGGGGAGTGGTACTATGGAGGACGCCCCTACTGCCTCCCCCCCCCATTGGGGAGGAGGTAGTCCTGCCCGACTCCCGACTGACCAACGGACGGACTGTCCCCCGACTGAACGGTCCGGGACCAGAGCTTTAGATATAAGTGTACATAACGCCGAGTTTGTCTTGATTCATGCGGTTGGTTCTACTCCCCTGTCCAGCCTCAATCCCTTCATCATCAAGAAGGTGATTGATGGGTGTGCAGGTGAGGTGGAACAAGTTAAAAAACTTGCAAGTGGAGATCTCTTGGTAAAGACTATCAATTCTGCCCAGGTAAAGGACTTGCTGAAACTGAGGAAGTTCCACAGTTACGATGTCCAGACGACGATCCCCCACTCCATGAATTCCTGCAAGGGTGTTATCACCTGCAGGGATCTGGTGCTTATGGAAGAGGAAGAAATCGTACAGGAACTTGCTCAGCAAGATGTAATAGAGGCCAGATTTATTACAAGATTTTCGGAAGGTATAAGGACGAAGACCGCAACAGTTGTTTTGACTTTTGGAAAAGTATCTCTTCCAGCCAATGTGAAAGTTGGATACGAAATTTTCAATGTCAGACCATACATCCCGAACCCCCTTCGTTGTGCAAAATGTCAGATATATGGACACCATGAAAAGGCTTGTCGGTCTTCTAACCTAGTATGTGGCAAGTGCGCGGCTGTAGGCCATTCTGCTGACCACTGTACATCAGAGAATGAATGTTGCTTTCACTGCCAGGGCGCTCACCCCACTTCCTCTCGGGTTTGTCCCAAGTGGAAGGAGGAGAAAGAGGTCTGCACAGTGAAGGCAACTGAGGGCATATCCTTTTACGATGCTAGGAAGAAGGTGAAGGAGTTGCATGCAACTCCCAAACCTAATATCTCCTATGCATCGGCGGTTGTGTCCCGTCCTGTGATGTGCACTGTGGAGACACAGACTGACCTTACATTCGCTCCTCATGCCCCACGCCCTACCTCTCAGTCTAAGCCTCCTGTACGTTCCAACTCTCTGACAGACATCCCTGTTGCCACTTCCTTACTCTCAGGCTGCGCTGCT
>NC_136968.1:27995142-28140941 GCF_032717465.1 Coenobita brevimanus | reverse complement strand
ATTCTGACTCTGTCTAGCTAAGTAACCATTATGATTTGGCCAAAGAGGGGGTAATAACTAGGATGTAAGGAGATAATTACCGATGAGTTAGAGTACAGTATTAATTATACCCTATTTTCCCAAGAGACTTCTGTTATTTAAATTTAGTATTGGTTGTGTTTAGACTAACACTCATCAGAGAAGAAAGTGTATAAAATTTCTGACATTTTGGTGCCCCCAGGGAGGAAACAGACGTGTGCAGAAACGCTGAATGATTTCAAGGTCGGGTTTGTGGGACGTAGTTTACTTCCGCATTCCACAGAGGTGGCAGACGCGGAAATACGTATTTACAGGGCTCCTGGTGGAAGGGCAAGTTCCTTTTCTAATGATGAGTGGCTAAATGCCGTGTTGGATTGGGAACATGATCGTACTATCCTTTTCTTGGGAGGAAATGACATTTATGAAGACGTGGAAGTTAATGAAATTGTTGAAAACATTTTGGCCGTGGTAGGAGCCATTGAAGGTTCATGTAAGTCCTCTGTAACCATACCCTTTCTTGAGCCTAGAAACCTGCCATATGGTTCACCAGTTTGTTATGGTACATATAAATCAGTTCAATCTATCTATCTATCACCAGACACCATAATCCCACAAAGGGTGGCCATTTGACACTGAGTTAGTTGTTTTACAGGGAGGGGCACCAACCCTCCACCAACCCACTTGTTGACACGTAGGGAGCACGTATGGTTTGGTTATATGGTTACCACCCAGCGTTGTAAATGGTTTCTTGGCTTACAGGAAACCATTTGGCTTGTCACTCAATGTAAAGCCACCTGTAAAGGAAAGAAAAGGAATACGAAGTGACTGGAAAGATAGGAGAAATATGAAGGGAGGAGGGCAGGCACAGAAAAAGAATGATAAAAGCTAAGGAAGTAGGCAGCAGTACATCAAGTGAGTGGATGTTAGCAGTGTAAATTAGAAATTAGTCAAAATGTCTATTTTCTTGTTACAGAGGCCATCCAGTGGTAATAAAGGATGGGTAACGAGAGCCATAAATGATTGTAGGAAATTATTAGATCAAACACCTCAGTCAAGGGAGAAAGTAAGTAGCCGTTTGCACATACTAGAAGACAGATGGACTAAGTATGAAGAAAGTTACATTAATTTTGAAGCAGCAATAGTGAAAGACGATGATAAAGATCTTTTGGAGTAGAAGATTACCAAATTTGAAAGTAAATTAGAGGAATATACTGTATAGCAATTGTGAAGCTGTTTGATTCAAAATTGACTAATACTACAGCAAAAACACAAGTTGTGGAACTGCAGAGTAAAGCTGCATTACCACATATTATACTTCCAGAGTTTGATGGGGAGCAAAATTGGAAGTTCTTTGGGGATCAGTTTAAATACTTAGTCCACGACCGAACAGACCTCCCCAGTGTGAGTAAACTCTCCTATCTATTAGTACAGGTCAAGGGGACTCCTTACAAGTTGAAAAGGGAATTACCTGTTGAAGAAAACAATTATGAGGTGGCTTTGACTATCCTTAGACAGAATTATGAAGATAGGGAGCAGGTCATTACCCAGTTACTGAAGGCTCTAACTGAATTACCCATACCTAAACATGATTTTGATTCCTTGCAAAATTTTCAGATTGCAGTGAGTTATAAGTTAAAGGCTTTAGGTACTTATGAAAATTTTAAAGTAGCAGATTGGGTGCTTTCTAGAAATGTGCCCTTAAAGCTTCTACCTAGAACCAAGGATGCCTTGTACGGTAGGTACCAAAAGGATGATTTCTCTTGCGAGATTGAGAAGGGCTTAACCCGCCGACTCCCGTTGATGTATATATACGTCAGAATGTTTTGTCACTGTACTATAAAATCAAATAAATCTTTGTTTCAAATGCAAGAAAGACAATCATCACAGCGTTTTGTGCCCAAGAATGATCAAACATGAGGTTCTTAAAACCGCAAGTGTCAATATGACAGTTGTGAAAGTAAATACCCCAGTAACAAAGCCAGCTGCAGATCCAACTGCAAATGTGAAAGTAATGATAGGAAATAGAAACACAATTAGCATGTACTATTTTTGATACAGGTGTACAGAAAACCTTCATTTCTGCGGACATTATAAAGAAATTAAAGTTACCTATTATCGGCAAAGTAAATCTGGATTGCAGGATTTTTAACTACCAAGGAAGCGCAGTCCTTTGATTTAGTTAGATCTTTAATACAAACTGGCAGATATAGATGCCGTATAACAGTAGCTGTGCTGGATAAAATGGACACAAGTATATATATATATATATATATATATATATATATATATATATATATATATATGGACTGAAGGAAACCTCTGATCATCTACAAGGCTCAGGGATTAAGTTGGCTGAACAGAATGTGAAATCAGATACTATGAGTCCTATAAAAATGATAATTGGTTCAGATTATTGTGGAAGGTTCTTACATGGGACTTTCAAGAAGAACGTACAGTTGTTCAAGAGTCCAGGAGGTAACCTTATTATGAGGCAGCTACCTTTTCCAAAGCAAGCCAGAGGGGAGGCCAAATTGGTAGACTCAGTCTTTATTACCTCCACACAGTCATTGATGGTAGCTAGAATATGTGGAGAATTAGAACCTATTCAGATATGTGATTTGCTTGATGTAAAAAATGAACCTGTACACAAACTTAGGGATCTAGATAATGTAGGAATACACTCTGATGAACCAGCCCCTGAAGATAAAATAACTTTGGACTTGTATAACCAGTCTGTGGAATTTAGAGATGGACAGTATCGAGTTGGATTACCATGGATAATAAACCATTCGGAGATACCAACAAATTACCCAGCAGCTAAGGCTCAGTTAATTTCTCTTCTAAGAAATTTGAGAGACAAACCAGAATATCTAAGCATATATGATAACATTATAAAGATCAATTGAAGAATAAAATTACAGAGGAGGTAGAATTCCCTGTTAACCATAAAGAAGGACATCATCTACCACATCATGGTGTACGCAAAGATGCAGTAACGACTCCTATAAGTATAGTTCTCAATTGCAGTAGTAAAGCATCCAAAGGATCAGCTAGCTTGAACGATTGCCTATACTGTGGACCTACACTAACAGAGAAGTTGAGGAATGTATTATTAAGAATTAGAGAGAAACCTTATGCTTATACAGCAGACATTAGTAAGGCTTCTCAGAATAGGATTGAGAGAGGAGGATAGAAAATTTAAAAAATTCCTCTGGCCTCAAGACCATCTAAATGAGCATAGCCCATTGAAAACTTACTGTTTCCAATCGGTGCTCTTTGGCTCTTGTGCTAGTCCTTTCCTACTATGCAACACACTGAAGCATCATTTTGAAAAGTCCGAATGCCCAGAAATAGGGCAGGCTTTTTATATGGATAATTTGCGAGGTGTTGCTGATACAGAGATGGAAGCATTGAAGGCTTATGAAGTAGCCAATTCCGAATGTGGGAAGGGAAATTTGCCGTTACAGAGCTGAAATACAAATTCACAGCTTTTAAGAATTGAATACAAGAGGACCATCCAAGTACTGACATTCCCAAAACTCAAAATGTGTTTGGTCTTAACTGGGATACAAGAGCTGATGAAATTAGTTTAAAATCAATTAAGTTCTCTGATGTCACTCTCACCAACAGGTCCTTGTTAAGTTAGAGATCCTTGTTAAGTTAGAGGTCCATGTTACTTGACCCATTAAGTTTGGTCAGTGCTATTGTTATTAGGGGCAAATGTTTAGTGCAAGAGGTTGGCGAGAAAAGTTAGACTGGGACACTGAATTAAGTGAAACGTATGTTGAACAATGGGAACAGATTAGAAAGGAATTTGAAAAACAAAAACAAAAACAAAAACATTAAGCATATGTATTCCCAGGAAGATAAACAGTAATGAGAAGTCACATTTGCATATATTTTGTGATGCTTCTCAAAGGGCATATGGAGCAGTAGCTAAATGTGTAACAGGAAATGACAGTAAGATTATTATGTCCAAAGCCAGAATTGCACCAATTAAAGGAAGAGCCCTACCTCAAATGAAACTGGCTTCCACTGCAATAGAAAGTAAATTGGCCAAATATTTAACCACAACTCTTGATACTCAATTTGAGGATATTTATATATGGACTGACAGTGAGATTTGTCTTTAGTGGATACGAAAGGAGGACAGTAAAATCCCTTTCGTCTGCAATAGAGTGAAGACTATAAAAGAACTGTCTTCCAAATTTAAATTTATACATGTATCCTCCAGACAAAACCCAGCTGATCTGCTCTTGAGAGGTTCAACAGTAGAAGATAACTTGTTGTTTAAGGGTCGTGAATGGTTACTTACAAAGGAATGGCCTGAGAAGAAACACTACAGGTATGGTATTGCTGAGGTTAGTGTTGTAAACTTGGATCCTGTAGTACCTAAGCCAGATGTAGCAGACATTAGATTTCCATTATCAGACAACTCCTTAACACTACTAAATTTGCTGTAAAAGTTTTGAACAAGAAAGTGGGGTTTGAGGAGTTTTGTCCCAAGGAATATTGGCTGAAAAGGTTTCAAAGAAAATAATACGAAGAGATTTTGATCATTTATGCCAGGGCACTAGCAGCAATAATAAGCTGATAAGAAATTTAGGATTATTCTTAGACGGAAAAGGTCAAATCAGATGCAGTGGCAGAATAGTAAAGACTGATTTGCCACTCCAAACTAGACATCCTATATTGCTACCGAAGAATGATTATTTTGTACAGTTAATTGTTAAGGAAGCCCATGAGTTAACTCTTCACGGAGGTGTGCCGCAGACTTTGGCCCGAATCCGAGAAAGGTATTGGATCCCTAACGGTAGACAGGTTGTAAAGAAATATATGTAGGAGGTATGGACAACGACCATATGACTATGCAGAACCACTTGCTTTACCAAAGGACAGGGTAAATGTAAGTCGGCCCTTCAAAGTAACGAGTTGAATACACAGGAGCTCTAAATGTTACGGCGGAGAGACCTCCCCATAAGGTGTATATATGTTTGTTTACTTGCACCTACACAAGGGCAGTCCATCTAGAAATGGCAGAAGATTTAAATTCAGAGACATTCCTGAACGTTTTCAGAAGTTTTGCAGCTAGAAGGTCTTGTCCCAGTAAACTGATAAGCAACAAAGGAACCAATTTCATTGGAGCAGAACCTCCACTTTTAAATATAATGAATGACCCAAAGGTTAAGTCGGTGATGGGAATCCGAAATTGTACCTGGCAGTTCACAGCTGCAAGAGAACCATGGAAAAATGGATTTACAGAACGAATGATAGGTATTGTGAAGAACTGCATTAGGAAAACCCTACACAGAACTAAGATCATCAGAGAGGGTCTGAGAACTGTGATAACTGAAATTGAGGCTAGGATTAATGATAGACCTTTAACCTATCTGGATGATACTAGCATATCAATTGAGGCATTGACACTGGCTCATATGCTGTATGGCAGAAAACTCCATCCGGTGCCTTGTATGGATGTCCAGGAGGAAGTAGATGATCCTACAATGGAGAATAATGAACCAGGACAACATCTGCGTGAGGGATATCGTCTGAAAAAGTATTGGACACCTGGAATGGACGCTGGGGGGAAGATTATCTTTTGAGCCTAAGAGAAATATTTTATGGGGATCAGGCTGCCAGCAACAAGTCAGACATAAACATAAGAGATGTGGTCTTAGTAAAAACAGAACAACCAAGATCCCAGTGGCCATTAGCTAAAGTCAACTCCGCATATCCAGATTCGGAGGGGGGGGGGGGGCTGAAACTTGCAAAAATTAAATGTCGGGAACATATCAATATAAAAACCATTGATAAATTGGTGTTCCTTGAGTTAACGGCTACCCCGGAGACAATGAATGGTGGAGAGTAATTAGGTCAAGATTCGCGACCTAGAGGAGCTGCAGCACAGGGTTCTCAAGATCTATGGAGAGAGCTCCTGGCTAGAAGTCACATTACATGATACGGTGCATAATTTTTTGCCCGGCCTCAAAACTGTGGGAAGTATTTTCCCACGTGCACTTGCACTCTTTGCTTTTTAAGATAGCTGTCCCTGTTGAAAGTAAAGGAAAACCCAGAGAGCACTAACGACTAATTCAAGCAGTTTTATAACCCAGAGATTGTGTTCTAGTTCTGTGTAATAATTCTTGTTATTATAAATTAAATGCTACTGTGTTTAACCCTTGTGGACATGTACAGTATATTGTAAATGGATGTAAATACTTAGAAATTTTACACTGACCTAACTGCACCTGCATTGTAGGATGACGTGTATCCTCACGAGAAAAGTGGAGGAAGGTTTTATACATGTTTGCATAGATAAAGGGAATATTTGACTTTAGTTTAATTAAAACTAAGATTAAATTTAGATTTGCCATGTATATTTCATGAAGTAATTCAACTGTATTTACTTAATCGTAAATAACCCCTAAATACCGCAATTCAATCTGGCTCATCCGCCACTGGAGCCGCAATTTGGGGGTGTTTTTTCGACTTTCACCAAGGGGAAAATCAATATGCTCTGGCTAAAGAGGAAGAATTTACACACCTGACAGTGCAATCGGCACCCACCCTAGGCCTAATGGTTACTGCACAATCGAGAGTCAAAGTTGAAAAAAAAAAATAGTTACCCCCTAAATTTTTCGAAAGCCCCCCTAGTTTTGATGACTAACTATTTCTGTTACTGAAATAGGTCATTGCCACATATACCACACCAAGCCCGAGAACAGGTGTTTTGGGGTGTGGGGAGATTACTTGCTTTTGGGGAGATAAAGTACCCCGTGGAAACAAGGTTTGTAGGTATGGAGGTTGGGTAAAACCATCTTTTCTCATCAAAATAGAGCACTTTAGTTTGTTCTTGAAAAACTTCTATGAAAACAGGTGTGTATGTACGTGTGGGGAGATAAACTTCCATCGGGGAGAAGGCCCACAACGAGTACATTGAACCTTGGGAAATCATTTACAGTAAAAACAAAAGTTGGCTAGTTGAAACAAACAAAATCTATGTGGCTTAGCATATCAACCATGCAAGTGTGTTTGCAGATGTAGGGAGATAATTCACGCATGGGGAGTAATAGATGAATCAAGATGGAGGGATGGTGGTGGGGGGTTGGGGCTGGGTGGTGGTGGGGGGGCTGGGGCTCAGATGCCTGTGATTGAACGTGTTTGCATGTATAGAATAGTATACAGAGAAACATTTATTATGTTCAGGTACGAAAAGGCACAGAAAAAAAAAAAAAAGAGGCAATACACGTGTACATGTGGTGGGGGTGGGGGGAGTGAGGGACGGGAGGCATGAGGGGGGAGAGCAAGCCAAGCTGCTTGCTCGCTATCACACGATGGTTTACTGGGGGTAGGATGGTAGTATGGGGCCGAAAGGGAGGGAGGGGATAGGGTAGGTGAAGGTATACAGGGTAGGGGGGGAAGGTGGGGGCGCTGGAGGGGGATGGAATGGTCCTCGTGGTTGGGGGAGGGTAAACTTCGACTAACAACTTCCTATTGGGGCGTACAGAGGGGTGGGAGGGTCTTCAGAGAGGGTTATTACATGACAGATGACAAAACATTCAGGCAATGGGTGGGCCGAGAGGGGGGGCGACCCCTCCTGCCCCCTGAGTGGCTGGATCACCCAACCTGAAGCCGGAGGGGTTAGTTTTTACATTGACTTGAAGGGATATGTCAAAATCGGGGTGGAGCAATGTGCAGGCAGTTTTTTACAAGGCACACTATATTGATGTGATTCAGCTGAGAGGGCTAAAGTGGTCAACACGTACATTGACGTGCTTCGGTATTTAGGGGTTAATAAATAATTGGCAATTCTGTATCCCTTGAGGGAAGAGAGACTCGCCATTTTTTCAATCTGTTCCCAAAGTTCGTTCGAGTTGCACCTTGTAAAAATGCACCTAAGGATGCTTGGAAGACCCAGGCAAATTGATCAAGACCTCACGCCCGTCGTCATCTGTTATTCAGACTCTATCTAGCTAAAGGAACCTTTATGATTTGGCCAAAGCGGAGGTACTAGGCAGGATATAAAGAGATAATTATGGGTGAGTTAGAGAATTAATTATACCCTAACTTCCTAAGAGACTTCTATTATTTAAATTTAGTAGTGGTCGTGTTTAGACTAACACTCATCAGAGAAGAAAGTGTATAAATTTCTGACAGTTATTATTATCATCATCATTATGATGATGATGATTATTATTATTATTACTATTAATATAATTAATAATATCATAGTTTTTTTTTTCTTCTTCTTATGTGGCAGGTGGGGGCGACCATTATCCATCCACATATTGTAGCGGCACTCTGTTTTAGGGTACAGTAGCTCTACACTGATTGGCAAGCCAAATGATTTCCTGTAAACCAGGAAATCACTGACAGTGTTGGGTGGTAACCTTATAACCAATCAACACGTGTTCCCTACGTGACAACAAGTGGGTTCGCAGAGGGTTGGTGCCTGTCCCCGGAAAAGAAGTAACTAAAAATATGAGCCAGAAACCTCAGCAAGGACTGACCGACAAGTGACTACTAAGGACTAAACAAAGGACATGTTACTGATTGTGACATGGAATGTAAGGGATGCGAATGATGAGGTGAAAAAGAGAGAGTTTGTCCAGGTGCTTGAGGGTGCATAGTGGATGTATGTAGAATAATAGATTAAATGGAAAGATGAAAGTGTGAAAGAATGGGAGTATGGATGGGGTATATCAGATGGAGTGGGTGAGAAAGAGAAGGCAAAAGAATGAGTGTATATTGTTGTGTGCAAGAGATGGAAGGAGAAAATATGAGAGTATCATTCAGGTGGCTAAAGGATTATGTGGATAAGATTAAAAGTTGGACTACAAATGTGGGCGATTGTGAGTGTGTGTATGCACCAATGCAAGACTGAGCAAGTGGAGTGAAAGAAGAGTTCTGGACAAATGTGGAAGAGTGCACGGAAAAGTTTGAAACGAACAAGAGAGCGTCTTTCACTGGAGATATGAATGGAAAAGTAGGGAATGTGCAGGTAGATGGAGAAGTTGGTGAGTGGGGTGTGCCTACAGAACTGAAAGGGAATGGCAGTGCTCCAGTGAACATTTGTGCATGGTGGGGGTTGCTTTAGCCAATACCCTCTTTAGACACAAAATGATCCACAAGTATACCTGGCGGGTAATAAGAAGGGTGGGTGGTGAGCTGAATGAACAGAAGGTAGTGATTGATTATGTGTGTTTACTGTATATGATAAATTGTAAAGGTATGTAGTGGATGCAAGAGCACATAGAGGCTGGGAGAGTGAACTTGCTGACCACCACTTGGTGGTGGTGAAAGTCAAGGTTAACCCGCCCCGTTCCAACTGATTTTCCACGACTGACTCCCCTCAATCCTGACCAAATTTAGAAAAAAGTTTTTTTTGGCTCAAACCTCCGCTTTTGGTGAGAAACATCGAAAATTCATAGGGAAATCGCTCAACTGAGGTTTAAGATACTCGATACAGGTAACAGTACCCCTTACTTTACTGGGTTTTCTATCAGGCTGGCTCCAAAGAAAATGAGTTCTATGGGAGGGTAACTATTCCACACCACTCATAAACGGTATTTATTTATTTATTTGGTACGAATTTATATGTAGTACGAGAGTATATTGGTTTTCACACAATAATATAGGCAATATAAGCATTGTATCACTCAGCAAACACATCAACATACCTGACATTTTTGGGCAACATTACCTGATCATCATACCTGACTGTTTCTTCTTCTAATGCTACATAAACTTTGTACTCCACATTGTCATTGATTGGGGAATCACTCTGGCCCTGAATTTCGTATCGTGGCACGACATGTCTATACTGGCCAGGTCACTGGTAACAGGTGAATTGCCGAGACTGGTGTGCGGTGGGGGGGGAGGTCACTCGGGGTAAGGCATTGTCCCTGCCTGGCATCTTGTACAGGAAGGTGTCCCGTGTGTACGTACCAAAAATCATGCACGAGTATTGAAAATTGTGCAAATTAGGAACCTTGCAATTGATGCTCATTTATATACATCAAAGGGACTGACAATGACAAAATGTGTGGACGTATACATACGTCAATGGGACACAGGGTTAAAATGAAATGTAGGAATAGAAGAGGGGAAGGACAGGAGGATGTACTTCACACAAGGAGGGTAGAAAGGTTGCAAGAGGATGGTAAAAAGGCAAAATTTAAGAAAGAAAAAGAGCAATTGGATAAATATGATTTGGAGCAGATGGGGGACGTGGAATGTGTGTGTAAGATATTCACAGAAGAAATCTATGCAGCATGTGAAGTGGTGTGAGGGGTGAAGAGGAGACGAAAGGGAGTACAAGGAAGAGCATGGTGGAACCAAGAGGTGAGACAGGCTGCGAGTGGGTGAGAAACGGGGATGCAGGGAAGTTTATAGATGGAAAAGAGTTATATGCAGAGAGGAAGAGAGGAGAAAATATTAATATGAGAGAGTAAGACAAGACTGGATGATGAATTTGGAAAGAATTTGAGTGTAAAGTTGGGGTATGTAACAAAATATTCTGGGAAGAGGTATAGAGAGTTAGACAGGTTGATAAAGAAGTTAGTTGGGGAGTGGAAGATAAAAATGGTAGATTGTTTCTGGAGAAGTGAGAAAAAGTGAGCAGATGGAAAGACCGCTAGGAATTATTGAACACAAAGAATGAAATTAATCCGAGTATAAGTCGCTGGGTAATGGCTGAGAGAAGGAGGGATGTGAGAAGAGAGGAAGAAATCAGTAGGATGGAAGTTGTGGAAGCAATGAAGAGGGTCAAAATGGGAAAGCGTCAGGAACTGATCGAGTGTGTTGTTCAATGCTGAAGCATGGGAGAGAGAGAGCAGCAGAATGGACGTGGAAGATGTGCAGATTGGCCTGGGAGGAATGTAGAGTCCCGAAGGATTGGAGGTAAGGTATAATTATTCCCACGTACAAAGGAGAGGGGGGTGTGAGTTGGGAGCAGGGCAGTGAAATGGCGGGGGACAGGGCGACTTGGAGGCGATTTGTTTGTGGCCACCCCAAACGGGATTGAGGCGTCTGGCAATAGATAGATAGACAAAGGAAAAGGGGAAAAGGAAGTGTCTTGTAATCACAGGGGGATTTGTCTTCTTTTTGTAATGAGAAAAGTATATGGTAGGATACTTACTGAGTTGGAGAAGAATAGGGACGCTTTAGGAAGGGAAGATGTTGTGTAGATCAGATATTCATTCTTAGGTTTTTAGTGGAAAAATTGCTAGAAAAAGGAAAAAAGTTATATGCAGACTTATGGATTTGGAGAAAGGGTGGATAGACAAGGTATATGGAAAGTATTAAAAATATATGAAGTAACTGGGAAGCTGCTGAATGCAGTGAGGAGTATGAATAAGAGTGCTAAGGATGCAGTGGGTGTGGACAACAAAGTGAGTGAATTTTTCGATTTGAAGGTTGGATTTAAACAGGGATGTGTGATGTCTCCATGGTTGTTCAATCTGTACATGGATGGGATTATAAAAGAGGAACAAGGTAGGGCAGTGGATGTTGGAGCAGCCCTAATGAGAGAGGACAGTGTTTGGAAACTCCATGTACTGTTGTTTGCAGATGTTTCTGTTAAGACGAAGGGGAGCTGCAAGGCTTGGTGAATGAGTTTTGGAGAGCGTGTAAGAAACAGAATCTAAAGGTGAATGTAGGCAAGAGTAAAGTAAATAGTCTTCGAGAGAAATGAAGTCACAGGCTGTACAGTGAGGCTGGATAAGGAGGATTCTGAAAATGTGAGTGCATTTATGTAGCTGGGTAGTGTGATAAGTAAGGATGAAAGTTTAGAGGTTGAAGTGCTTGAAAGGGTACAACAAGGAAGAACGGATGCTAGTTCTTTGAAAGCAGTGATAAGAAACAGGGAAGTATGCATGGAAATAAAAATGTTAGCATGACAGTACCGTGATACCAGCTCTAATGTACGGAAGTGATGCATAGACATTGCTGGAGGGACACAAGTCAAGCGAGAGAGCTGTGGAAATCAGTTATTTGAGAGGAGCATGTGGAGTCACATGGAAAGACAGATTTACAAATGAGTCAGTGAGAAAGCGTTGTGGTGTGGATGTGACTGAAAGCTTTAAGAGAAGTACATTGAAGTGGTTTGGCCATATCGAGAGGATGGAGAGCGAAAGTCTGATCAGGAGAGTGTATGTGAGAGAGGTGGACGTGGGGGGCGAGGAGAGGGGAAGCCAAGGATGAGATGCAGGAATGGAATGGAAAGGTATATGAGAGAGTGGGATGTGACCTGGGAGTAGGGCAGTGAAATGGCGGGGGACAGGGCGACGTGGAGACGATTTGTTTTTGGCCACTGCTTATGGGATTCAGGTGTTTGGGAATAGTAATAAATAAATTATTATTATTATTATTATTATTATTACTATTGTTATTGTTATAATCATTCTCCACCTACTACATACACGGAGACTTGTTTTCGCTGGTATTATTATTATTCCTGCCTCAGAGTCTCGCAACGATTCCAGGAGAACCGGAGACTGTAAGGAATCTGAAGGGTTTAGGTTATGTGTCCTGCCATGGGCCAATACTGATAGAAAAAAAATCGAAATCTCCCCAGTGAGGTCAAGATCATTGTAAGAAACAGTAGGAGACTCTTACAGTGACTGTCCGGAGGACAGTACACGAATCTTGGCAGACCGACTCCTAAGAGTTAATTAGTCTCCAACTACTGCATAAGTGGAGAGTATTTTTGGAATTATTATTGTTTTTCTGGCCTCAGATTCTTGCGACGATTCCAGGAGAATCGGAGACTGCACAGGTTATGTGTCCTGGCATGGGTCATTGCTGTTAGAAAAAAATCCAGATTTCCCCAATGGGGTCAAAGTCACTGTAAGAAAGGGTAGCTGGAGACTAGTGACTCCTTGCAAGAGAGTTCCAGTGTTCTAGATTCGTTTTATTATTAGTCTCCACCTAGTACATAAGTGAAAACTATTGTTTTTGGTGGTATTGTTACTCTCCATCTACTACATAGGTGGAGGGTATTGTTTTTGCTGGTATTAGTACAGTATTATTATTCCTGCCTCAGGGTCTCACGACGATTCCAGGAGAAATGGAGACTGTGCAAGGAAGCTGAAGGGCCCAGGTTATGTGTCCTGGTGTCAGGACTCTACAGTATCATAAAACATACATAGGTATTCTAGAGGTTAAATGAAAGTCAAATGCTAGGCCCTGGAGGAAATGGTGTTTGCAAATTCCCTCAGGGGAATTCAAGTTTGCGCCTTGTGACGCCTGATAGGAACGTTACCGCACACGCACACACACACACACACACACACACACACACACACACAGGCTTCTAGAACATTTTGGCGACAGTGTAGCCCACGTGATGGAAGTTCTTATATACGGAAGGAGAGAGAAGAAGAATCTATCTATCTATATACCTAGGCTGCTTCCCCCAAGGAAAGCGAGGTAGCCGAGACAGGACGACACACTCCCCATTTACTCATCCATTCAAACACATTCATTTGCATCTTAGCCCCAAAGGGGAGAATGGACAGATCCTCACCGCACCACACTGCACAAGGGTCAACTGCGCAATGCAATCAGTGACATCTGCAGGAGGGCCCGACAGCAGAGCTGGTTTACCCCTGCCACATCATAACAGACTCATCCCCTTACCCACACCTGACCTGAAATAGCTGATCAGACCAAATGCGGGAGAATATCCCCTCAGGGCTGCGTCATCACTTATTCATTCACAATTTCTCTCCTTTTATTTCTGTCACGCACAGCCACTCTTCCTTGCTCAACAGACATCCCTCTCGCATCCAGCGCTCTCTTCACACTATCCATCCATCCTATTCGTGGTCTTCCTCTCAGCCTTACACCTCTCACATCAGATCTAGTTATCTTTTTCACCAATCACTCATTATCCATTCTCTCCATATGCCCAAACCATCGCAACACCCTCTGCTCAACTCTACCAGCCATCTCCCGAACAACTCCAGTTCTCCTTCGCACTTCATCATTCCGCACTCGATCCATACGCGTCACTCCACACATACTCCTCAGACACCTCATCTCCATTACATTCAAACTTTTCCTCTCCGCTACACCCATATTCCATGTTTCAGCCCCATATAATGCAGTCGGTACCACAACACCCTCATACAGCCTTCTCTTTACATCCATTCTAAGCGAAAGACATCTAAACATTTTTTTCAATCCTCCCAGCACCTTTCCTACTTCATTTATTCTAAACTTCACTTGTGCATCTATTCTTCCATCCACAGCAACATGTGACCCTAGATATTTAAAACACTCTACTTCCTCAAGCAACTCGCCATTCAAAACTATATTCATCCCCCTATCATCTACCAACCTCGTACACTTCATCACTTTACTCTTATTCTCATTTACTTTCAATTTCCTCCTTTCACACACCCTTCCAAACTCCTCTACCAGCTGTCTCAATCTCTCCTCTGAATCAGCCACCAGTGCAGTATCATCTGCAAACAGCAGCTGCTTCAGATTCCACTCTCCACCATCAACATTCACTAGACTCAGACCTCCACCTAAAACTCTTGCATTCACCTCCCTTACAACACCATCCATGTAAATATTAAACAACCAAGGCGACATAACACATCCCTGTCGCAGCCCCACTCTCACAGGAAACCAATCACTCACAGCATTTCCCACTCTTACACACGCTTCATTATTTACATAAAAACTTTTCACCCCTTTTAGTAACCTACCATCAAGTCCATACAATCCTAAAACAGTCCACAAAGCCTCCCTATCAATTCTATCATACGCTTTCTCTAAATCCATAAATGCCCAAAACACATCCTTGCCTTTCGCTAAATACTTTTCACACACTTGTCTCACCACAAACACCTGATCCACGCATCCCCTTCCTCTCCTATAGCCACACTGCTCATCACCAATCACTCCCTCTGTACCCTCTCTAACTCTCATAATTAACACTCTACCATACACCTTACCTACAACACTCAACAGACTTTTACCCCTAAAGCTAGTACATTCATACTTATCACCCTTGCCTTTATACAACGGGACCACACAAGCACTTGCCCAGTCAACTGGTACCATACCTTTCACAAAGCACACATTCAACAATCTTACTAACCAGTCAACAATAGTCACTCCACCACCCTTCAGGCATTCCACAGCACACCCATCCATACCTGCAGCTTTCCCTGTTTTCATCTCCTTTACTGCCTTCTCCACTTCCTCCGTGATCAAAGAATCATTCAACACTCCCAACACATTTATTCCTTGCACCCTTCCATCCGCCACAATCTCAGCCACACTTTCCTCCTCTACATTTAACAATCTTTCAAAATACCCTGCCCATCTCTTCCTTACTACATCCATCTCATTTAACATCCTTCCATCCTCTGCTTTTACTCGTTCTTCCTTCCCAGACTCTCCCTTTCGCACCTTTTTCACCTCCTTCCAAAACATTTTCTTATTCTGTTGAAAATTCTCTGTCAGCCACCTACCCCACCTCTCATCTGCTGCCACTTCAGCATCACGCACAGCCCTTCTCTCCCTATTCCTCTTTTCCTTATACCTCTCATATGACGTCTCATCCTTCCTCTGCAGCCACACTTCATATGCACGTCTCTTCTCAGCCACAGCCATATTTACTTCCTCGCACCACCATTCACTTCCTTTTCTTACACCACCACCCACACGTCTCACACCACACACCTCTTCTCCATGCCTCACCACAGCACTCTTAAATAACTGCCATTCCTCCTCCACACTGCCATTTTCCCGATCTTTCACTGCGTTCCACTCATCTTTCAATTTCTCCTGATACTCTATCTTTTTCTCTCTTTTATCCAAGTCACTCACTTTCAAAACCTTCCTGCCACACCTAACCCTCCTAGCTCTCACCCATCTCTTATCTACTCTTAACTTTCCCTCCACCAGGTAGTGGTCAGACATACCTCTACCCTCCCCTCTCAGAACTCTCACATCCAACAGACAGAGAAGAAGACAGAAGGAATAAGGAGGCTGGAGAGGAAAGGGCAAGAAGGGGGGAGCACGGTGGGCTGAGAGAAGTTAGCTATTATAACGCTCTTGTGTTATACACTCAGTGTTAATCTTGAGCATTCCTTTTTGAAGAGAAGAAAACTACAGTCAACCCTAGACTCATCTTTAACTTCTCCCGTCATCGACTACAAGTGAATTGAGGTTATCTCCTACTAATTAAATTACTATTCACTATAGCTCGGCTACAGCTACTATATAATCAATTACAAGACTGACATATTATTTTGGTGGCCGCGAACTTACGAACCAACACCTACGAGCCTACAAGTCTACAAGCCGATAAGCCAACAAATCAACAAGTCAACGAACCATTGAAGCTAAAAGTTTACATTATCAAGACTGATAAGAAACAACGCTACAATCCATGCAAGCTATTACGATTCTGCAAGCAAAGTGCAAGCAGGTGAGACGTACCCAAGATCAGCTACAAGTTTCCAACATACAGCAAGAAACTACAATGAAACGCTGTAATAAAAAAAAAAAAAAAAAGCATCTCAAAAACTACAATTCTACGATCAAATAACCACAAGCGAGAATACAGTAAGAAGAACGAGTTATGAGTGAGGAAAAAACAAGCAAGCGAAGAGCGAGAAGACTCACAACCCACAACCACAGCTACAACCACCTGACCCCACCCCTCTCTCCAACCACCCTCCATCTCCACAACGCTGATGCAAGGGTGAACAAGTCAGAGACACAGCAATTTTCAGAGCCCTCACTCACCACTCATCTTACACATCATTACCCACTCAGACGTTACTCATCGTCACTCATTTATTCTCCACAGCTACCAAAGTGAAAAATTGAAGTTGTGCGGTGCTGGTATTGCTGAAAACATCTTGTCACGTCAATGAATCATGATCTTTCACCACGACCCTGAAGTGACCCAGAGTGACATCATTCTGCCACTTTAGTGAGTGATTATACTGTACTTTTTACTTTTCTATGTAATACTTTATGTGCACACACACCTTCACTTATTTGTATTAAGTCCATTACTCGTAACCATTACAACCAGTAACAAGTATTGTTATATATATATATATATATATATATATATATATATATATATATATATATATATATATATATATATATATATATATATATATATATATATATATATATATATATATATATACTTTATATGTTCCATTTATTAATATTGATTTTAGTTATCTATACAATTAACACATATATAGGATAAGTGTTTCATGACAAAATTTCCTAGCACAATGAGTTCTTTATTTTAGTGCTTAGTGCTATGACGGGTATATCTGCACTACCATCAAATTTATTGCCAAATGAAACGGCATCTACACTACCAAATGCCGATTCGCAGTTAGTAGAACAACAAGAAAACGTAACAAAAACTCTTATTTCTCCAGGAACTAAAGATAAGGAGACAAATACTTCACAGATCAATGATGATGATGATGATACTTCAATACCATTCTCAGATTCAGACAGTGACGATTTTAGTTCTGCCCTACACATCTATGAAAACATTCTGACCAGGGTTCACAGGTCAGAAAATACGTTTCCAACTATCCCTTCCCATAACAACAAGGGATTTCAAGTGAATTTAACGAAACAAACAAATACCATGGCTAATGGAGGTACTTCCCCCCCCCCCCCATGCCTATGTTTATCATGAGGACAAAAATCTCACAAAATTCTCAGGCACAGAAAAGGATCACATTGACGTCATGTCTCTTATCAGTCGGCGCAAACAACTTTGTTAAGAGAAATAAACAGACGAAAATGAGAAAATAGCAATTTTTTCCTCATGGATTAACCAGGAAAGATGTCCAGCCGGTGACCTACACAGATCTGATAAACTATTACGAGCTCAGACATATGATGAGTATAAGACAGAATTCCCGAAGAAATTTTCTGAAGGCATACATTTCTTGCCAGATATAATTCCAGAATTACATAAGATTGTGGATCTTATGAGAGAACACACAACAAATCATGTATTAAGTGAATTAACAGCAGATGTATCAACAATTAAGAGGACACTCTTCGCTACTATAGAGAACTCAAATTGGGTAACAGATGATGGGAAGATGTCACCATTGCATGTCGTAGACATCCTTGGCTATATAGCTGCCCTGTGTAAAACACCTGATAGGGTATTAGAGATAGCTAAAACAATACCCTAGACCCCAGGAATGTGTTTGTTAGATTTTATGAACGAGGTAGAGATGAACTGTAGGAAAGCGGGGGTGAGTGAATTACAACCCAATACAACCAGAATGAGGATTATAGACACAATGGCAGCCACGAACACGTGTAGCAAAGAACAAACTCGATTGCGGCCCGAAAACCAACCAACCAACAATCCCAGGCATCGAGACACTGGTCACAAACACCGGGCAACAGAATGTCTCAAAAGTCTGCACCTTGTCCAAGTAGGAAAAACCTAAGAATGGAAAGTCATCTCGAGTGTTACATTCGAGAGAGAGGTCCACTCTGTGTTATTATTGCGCACATCCTGGTCACACAAAAAATGAATGCTATATTAAGAATAAAGAGGACAAAGAAAAGGCGGGAGTATATTATCCTTACTGTAGACATCACAGGTAGTCGAGCAACTGGACCTAAAAATGCAAAACAATTGGAAAATTGGTTTCTATGTTTAAACATGGGGAAGGGCAAGCCACGACAATAAACGATCAATCATAAGTAAAACTAAATCTACAGTGAACATAGGAGGTTTGATTGGAAATGAGTGTACCTTAGTATCCGCATCATATGATCAAATTATTTCATTATTCTTAGATACAGGATTCCCAGTAAATTTAATAACACAAGAGGAATTAGAGAGAATTTTTAGAAATAAGAAAAACGTAACTTTCTTGGAGGAATCTGATTTAGACTTACATGCGGTAGATGGCAAACAAATAACCTTAAAGGGCATGATACAGTTAGACATAAGTTTTACAGAAACTGAGAGAACAATATCTGCTATTTTCTGTATAGTAGAAAATTTAGCAATAAGGGCATGATACATGTTATTAGGTTTAAATAATATGAGAATAGAGAATATGCTTTTGCAGTGTGGTCTCTTACATGCTTAACTTACGATGGTAGGAGGAATATTAAAGTCGGATGTGAGGCAGAGGGGAATTATATTACTATTAAGAGGAGTAGACTGTAGCACCAGTCGAGCAGGGCAGTACTCCCGAGGTGGATGGAAAGCTGATGACAGGGAGTGCTGGAGCTCCCGTTTCATCAGCCCTCAGGACTAGTTCCTGACCATCCCCCTTTGCTGAACTTTTTCAGTGTCTCAGTTACACAGAGAGTAGGCCAGCATGCTCTCCAGTACAAATTTCTCTATCTATCTTCACCAAACTACATGCACAGTACACACTACACTTCCTATTCAAAATTTACCAAAATGGCGTCAATTCACCCAGCCTCGGAGTCCCCAGGGGGGGGGACCATAAATGCCCCCTCCATCTGCCCCTCTCCCGGTGACGACTCGAGGTGCCTGGAACCACTGTCTGACTCTCTTCTTCTTCATTTCTGCAACATTCGCGGCCTTTCAACTAACTTTCGCTCTGTTGAGCACCACCTCTCCTCCTCTAAACCTCACCTTCTTTTCTAACGGAGACTCAGCTGTCTGAGGCAACTGACAGCAAACCCTTTTCTGTATCCTCCTACTTTCTCTATACTCATTTCAAAGCCAAAGGTGGCTGTTGTGTATACATACGCAACGACTTATCTTGCTCTCGTGTTCCTGAACTTGATTCTTCTGAATTCTCCACTCTCTGGCTTCGGCTTTCCTGTCATTCTCTGACTAAATATATCTGTGCTGTTTACTTATCCCCTAATTCTACTGACTATCAAAAATTCTTCGACTATCTTACTTCTACGATGGAACACATTCTGTCCATTTCTCCTTTCTCTGAAATCTCCATTCTTGGAGATTTCAATGTTCACCACCACCTTTGGCTCTCCTCTCCTTTCACGGATCCACCTGGTGAACAAGCCTACATCTTTTCTATCCTTAATGACCTAGAGCAGCTTGTACAGCACCCTACCCGTATCCCTGACCGCCTTGGAGAGAGCTCCAACATACTTGACCTCTTCCTCACAACTAATCCTTCTGCTTACTCTGTTAATCTTTTCTCTCCGTTGGGCTCCTCCGATCACAACCTTATTACCTTAACCTGTCCTATCGCTCCAGTACGGCCTGCGGACCCTCCAGGGAAACGTCGTCTCTGGCATTTTGGAGCTGCGGACTGGGAGGCCCTCATGCAGTACTTCTTTGATTTTCCCTGGAATGATTATTGCTTCCATGGCCGTGAGCCATCTGAGTGTGCCTTGCGCATTACGGAGGTTATTCTCTCGGGCATGGAAGCATACATTCCTTTCTCATATCCTTTGACTAACGCAAGAAAGCCTTGGTTTAATCACGCTTGTTCTAATGCTGTCCGCAACAAGGAGAAGGCCTACAAAAGGTACCGGAGCCAACCCACCCCTGAATCACATAATCTTTACGTTTCTGCCCGGAATCGTGCTAAGTCTGTTCTTCGCTCTACTAAAAATAATTTCATCCATACTAAATGCTCTCAACTCTCCAACTCGAATTCTTCCCGCTCCTTCTGGCACCTTGCCAAAAATCTTTCTAACAACTTTACCTCATCATCCTTCCCTCCTCTTTTCTACTCTGATGGTTCTGTAGCTATTTCTTCTACTGATAAAGCAGATCTCTTCACACAGACTTTCTCCTCCAATTCCACCTTAGACGATTCCGGTGCTGTTCCTCCATCACTTCCCCCCTCTGACTTCCTCATGGCTGACATTAAAATTTCTTCAGTTGATGTATTTTCTGCCATTACTGGCCTCAGTACTAACAAGGCATATGGGGCTGATGGGGTCCCTCCTGTTGTTCTCAAAAACTGTGCTTCTGTGCTTACACCCTGCCTAGGCAAACTATTTCGCCTTTGTCTGTCAACTTGTACCTTTCCTTCTTGCTGGAAGTTTGCTCTCATTCAGCCAGTCCCAAAGAAGGGTGACCACTCCCAACCCTCCAACTATCGTCCAATTGCTTTAACGTCCTGTATTTCAAAAGTTTTCGAGTCAATTCTTAATAAAAAAATTTTAAGGCATCTTTCCTATCACAACCTTCTTTCCGATCGTCAGTATGGGTTCCGTCAGGGACGCTCCACTGGCGATCTTCTCACCTACCTTTCAGACTCCTGGTCATCCTCCTTTCGGGACTTTGGCGAAAGCTTTGCCATTGCACTTGACATCTCAAAGGCTTTCGATCGAGTCTGGCACAAATCTTTAATTTCCAAACTGCCCTCCTACGGTTTCTATCCTTCTATCTGTACCTTCATCGCTAGCTTCCTTTCTGGTCGTTCTATAGCTGCTGTCGTAGACGGCCATCGTTCTTCTCCTAGATCTATCAACAGTGGTGTTCCTCAGGGCTCTGTCCTATCACCAACTCTCTTCCTTTTATTCATCAATGATCTTCTAAGCTGTACATCTAACCCTATCCACTCATACGCTGATGACTCCACCCTTCACCTTTCCATTCGGTTCCCGCAACGCGCATCTCAACAGTTACTTCAAGAAACAAGGGATGAGGCTATGGCACACCTAATGTCTGACTTGGCTCATATCGCTGACTGGGGTAAAAATAATATGGTTGTCTTTAATGCTTCTAAGACTCAGTTCTTACACCTATCAACCCGACAAAATCTTCCACAGGTATACCCACTAATGTTTAATAATATTCAGATTAATCCTGCATCATCCTTGAACATGCTTGGGGTTTCATTTACTCGGGACTTATCTTGGAAAGATCATATTACATCTCTTGTAAAATCTGCTTCCAAGAGATTGGGTGTGCTAAGCCGACTCCGCTCTTTCTTTACCCCTGCACAATTGTTGACTCTATACAGGGGTTTTATCCGCCCCTGTGTGGAGTACAACTCTCATGTGTGGGGAGGCTCCCCACATACAGCTCTTCTCAATAGGGTGGAGTCAAAGGCTTTTCGTCTCATTAACTCTCCTCCTCTTACTGACTCCCTTCAACCTCTGTCTCTTCGCCGCACTGTTGCATCTTTATCTCTTTTCTATCGCTACTTTAATGGTCACTGCTCCTCTGAACTGTCTGCTTGCATTCCTCCACCTCTACGACGGGCGCGTAGCACCCGTCTGGCAGCAAACTCTCATCCCTTTTCTGTCCAACTCTCTAATGCAAGAGTTAACCGTTACTCCCAGTCTTTCATTCATGCAACAGGTCAGCTCTGGAACTGTCTCCCTCTGTCTGTATTTCCTCCTGCCTATGATCTCCAGTCTTTCAAACGCAGTGTGTCCAGGCATCTCAAAATGATCGGATCTTGAATTTGGCTCTCTATTGTATTTTGTTTTTCTCTTGGAGGGAACTGTTACTGCGGGCTCATTGTTCCTTCTTCCTCGCATAAAAAAAAAAAAAAAGTTACATTGTATAGTCGCCCCAAGAAGGTATGGCAAAATTTCAGATTGCTTCGGTCGCTCTGCAGTGCCATACGTTCAATGAAACAGTGAATATAAGGTAAATATTCAATGCCTTCATCACTTCATATAAAATAAAATAGATATTATATCGCGCCAAGAATGATGTAAAATGAATAACAGGAGGCAGTGATATATTAGAAGTTAACTCTTATATAGTTACCTTTCCCGATTTGAATGAATGTGAAATGTATTACTCCGCGCGCGGTGGGCATTAGGCCTATAACTCCGTGTTCCTGATTTATTTGTTCCCATGTTTTCAAATACGGATGCTCTAGTTTTGAAAACCAGTCAAGGAAAATTCTTGTGACCGCAATACACTGCCTTATTTTCAAATGCTATGGTGATGAAACAGCAACAATAAGGATGCCATAACAATGAAATTATTATTCGTAATGATGCCCTACCTGCGGTAGCAGCAAGACCGGACTGCCTCTTATTCCGTCTTTTTCTCGCCAATAATAATTATAATTAGCAACTTTATTCCCAACTGATGCAAAATTATTTTTACTTGTAAGGAGGTATGACAGATTCTGCCTTTCCCCTACACTAGGCAATAAACAGGACCAAAACATGAGTTCATAAACTTTTGCAATGTAAAAGCACACACTCTTTACTCCATCTTTTAACCTCAATATCTGTCTTTTTAAATAAACTGTAATGTCCTGCTGAACAGAAAATGCAGATTTGGAAGTTTTGAGCTCAATTATTTATGAACCTCTGCATTTTATTACTCTTGCTAATCGATTATGCACTGAGGATATCAGACTTATGACAGAAGTTGGCATTCTCCAAGGAGCTCCGACTCTAGGGAAATTTCGAGGTTCTTTTTTTATACTTCTTTCACCGATAGCCCTCTGGCTTATATTAAATAATCCAGATTTTTTTTTTTTTTTTTAATGGAAAACTGGCCAAAGGCAGTGTAATAACTTCATATCTTTGAGTAAATGTTATCTCCTTTCGTGCGTGTTGATAAAAACATTTAAAAATAGCTTACTGGCTTGCGCCGCCTTCCCGCTTTCTGTCGTCGTCCATGAAGACATTGGAAACGGAAATAAATGACTTTAAATTATTCCCTAGTATTGTAACGGAAAATATTTTATAAATAATAATTATTAATTTTAATTGTTTATTGAGGTACCCTTTTGTTCATTCTTACGCTATGAAATTATTGCGTGTTACCATACTAGACTTGAACTCCACAAATTATTCCTGACTGTCCCTGAGCGATAGTTGTGAAATTTCAATTAGTTCCGTTTAGGATTTTCTATTATCGTAACTAACGAAGTGCTTCCCACAGTTTTGAAATATACAGGTACTTCAGCATTGATTTCTTGTTTTTTGTAACAGTTTTACGTATTAGGTTTCACCTCGTAGAGATATTAGCAAGAGTATGTGCACCATCGCTGACCGAAAACTTCTGGATACTCTGCCGTCACTTCTTAGGCCGACTGTACAATGATAACAATTCAGTGATAATACAGGGACAAACATGCTATTATTTCCGTACTGTGGCGAGAGTGGCGAGAGTGGCACTATTATGTGAGGTGCTAGTGTGTGAGCGAGGGAGTTTGAGTCAGCGTGACCATGCGTGAATATGTGAGTGCTTGAGTGTGACGTGGCAGCTCTACGGGATACAGGTGTGTGCGTGTGTGTTTGTCGGAGTCTGGAGCTAAAGAGAAGAACGAGGGACCAGGGCAAGCCGTTTTTATGACAGGCTGCAGCAGGGCGCGCCGGTGTTAGCGTCCCTAGAAGGTACAGCGTTTGGCTAAGGTGAGGCACGCGGCAGCTCATTGGTCAGGTGGGGTCACGAGGTCAGGGACTGCTATAGCGCAGCAGCCGAGTCATAGTGGGATGCGGTACCACATAGTGCGTGATTGGCTGCGCACCTGAGATCTTCCCGCGTCAACTACAGGCGGGCGACAATGCGGCGTCCCTGACCACGTGTATACTGCTGGCCGTGTGGTGCATGTAATATGATGCAGGAATACCTGTGTGATGCATACAGTAGTGCAGGGATAGGTGTGTGGTATGTATGAATTGTGGAGGTGGATTATTATGCCACATTTTTATTCCCACATATGAATGGAAGAGACTACAACAATGAATTCATGGAGGAATTATAATCAGAAGTGTCACCCACCAACAGTAGAAAATCAAAAAGAGTTGGAACTATCAAACGACTAAACAGAACTACTCAATCGGACGAGGGTACACTTGCACTCACACCACACATCCCAACCCCTCCATCCCCTCTGCCTAGTGACATAAGTGGCAGCCAAGCAACAACAATAATTCCTGCCCATCTCACCAATGATGTTTTTCCGGCTAACTCATATACGAAAGTCACTAAAAAGAGTAAATTGAAGAATAATACTGTTCTCTTCTTAGAAGAATTATGTAGAGTGAAAGGACTCTCAGTGGAAAACGCATTATGTCAGGTGAACAACGATGGGGAAACTTATGTGTTCTTCATTAATTAGATGAATGGGGAAGTAGAGAAAAAAAGGGGACTTGTCTTTGTAGTTTAGAGAAATGTCCTGCCCTTGTATGAGAGACAGTGACAGCTGGAACTACAGGTAAGATAAAATCTACGTACAGAGAATGCATAAAGGAGAATTTGATTCACTCAGGACAATTTAATGAAGAAAATGATCTAGATTCGTAACAAAAACATCGGCAAACTGTAGCATTACCTGGAGAACAATTAGTGCGTACTAACCTAATTAAACACAAGATTAACGTACACCCAGACACTATCTATCTATCTATCTATAGCCCGACGCCCTAATCCCGCAAAGAGTGGCCACAGACAAAACGCCTCCAAGTCGCTCTGTCACCCACCATTTGACTACTCTCCCCTCAAATCACCCCCCCTCCCTCATATACCTCTCAACTCCATCCCTCCACCTCATCCTCGGTCTACCCCTCCCTCTCCCTCCCTCCACCTCACCTACATACACCTCTTAGTCAGTCTTTCGTTCTCCATTCTCTCCACATGTCCGAACCTCCTCAGTGTATTTCTCCTAATCTTCTCAACCACATCCACATCCACCCCACAACGTTCCTTCACTTCTTCATTCGTCAACCTGTCCCTCCATGTCACTCCACATGCTCCTCTCAAGTAACTCATTTCTACTGCTCTCACTCTTGACTTGTTCCCCTCTTGCAAGGTCCACGCCTCGCTTCCATACGTCAGGGTAGGGATCACAATACTATCATGCAGTGACTTCTTAACTTCCATACTCACCTCCCTATTTCTCATCACTGCTTTCAGTGAACCAACAACCTTCCTTCCCTGCTGTACCCTTTCGAGTACTTCATCCCCCAGAGTTCCATCCTTACTCATCACACTACCCAAGTACTTGAATGCGCTCACATTCTCCATATCCTCACCATCCAACCTTACTGTACATTCTGTGACTTCATTCCTCTCAAACACCATAACTTTACTTTTGTTTACATTAACTTTCAGCTTCCTCCTCCTACACATTGTCCCAAATTCATTCACCAAACCTTGCAACTCCCATTCGTCTTCACTCAACAATACTGTATCATCAGCAAACAACAACACCGGAATCTTCCAAATCTCACCCTCATTCATCAGAGCCACCCCCACATCCACTGCGCTACCTTGCATTTCCTTTACAACCCCGTCCATGTATATATTAAACAGCCATGGAGACATCACACAACCCTGTTTCAGTCCCACATTGAGATCAAAGAACACACTCAGCTCACCATCCACTCGCACCGTAGCCCTAGCTCCTTTGTACATACGCTTCACAGCACTCAACAATTTCCCCTCCACTCACTATATTTTCTTAATACCTTCCACGTACCTTGCCTATCTATTCTGTCATAAGCTTTCTCCAAGTCCATGAAGGCAGCATACACTTTCTTTCCCTTGTCTAGATACTTCTCCACTAAACATCTTAGAACAAATATCTGATCTACACACTCTTTTCCCTTCCTAAATCCCCCTTCTCCAACTAGCTCCTCTGTCATATGCCTAACCCTATCAATGAGTATTCTACCATATATTTTACCAGTCACACTAAGAAGGCAAATACCCCTATGGTTACCACATACTTCTCTCTCCCCCTTTCCTTTGTATAAAGGAACAATTATACCTGATTTCCAGTCCTCTGGAACCCTTCCTTCTTCCCAAGCCAATCTACACAACTTCCATATCCACTCTACAACAATTTCACCCCCATACCTCAGCATTTCACCACACACTCCATCAATTCCTGGGGCCTTTCCCAACTTGATCTTCTTCATTGCTTCCACAACTTCTGCCCTACTGATCTCTTCCTCCCTCCTCTCATCTCTTCTCCCAACCATTCCCCAACCACTTATACTCGCACTGCTCTCACTCTCTACAATCAACAAATCCTCAAAGTGCTCCTTCCATCTCCTCAATTTCTCTTTCTTCTCCACCAACAATCTATTATTCCTATCTTACACTCCCCTACTATTTCCTCTTTCACACTGCCTTACTTTCTTTACCTCCTTCCAAAACAATTTCTTACTCTCCCTTCATTTCACACTCATATTCCTCCCAAACTCTTCATCCACTCTCTTCTTACTCTCCTTCACCAGTCTCATCACCTCCCTTCTCGTGCTCACATATACTCTCTCTTCTCTCTCTCATCTTCTCTCCTACCTCTCCTTGCTAACCATTCACTATATGCCTTCTTCTTTTGTTCCACAGCTCGTTTCACCTCATCATTCCACCATGCTGTCCCTTGCACACCCTTGCATCTCCTCCTCACTCCATAAACCATCTCACACGCTGCGCCTGTCTCTTCCGTGAATATCTTACATATGTCTTCCACCCCTTCCATCTTCTCTAGCTCATACCTTCCCAATCTTTCTTCCACTATGCTCTTATACTCTGCCATTCTTTCACTATCTTGCAAATTCTCCACTCTTCTCACAGGAGCTGTTTCCTCCTGTCTTCCCCTTCATGTCCTCATCCATTTTCATTGCAGCTTTACCTTAGCCATCACTAAGTGATGGTCAGAGACTCCACTCCCCCACCCTCTCCACACTCTTGCATCCAACACTTGTTTTCTCATTCACTCATCCACACACACATAGTCTATCATTGCCTTTCTTTCAACAAGTTCACCACCCATCCTTCTCATTACTCTCCATGTATACCGGTGGATCATCTTATGCCGAAAGTGGGTGTTGGCTATTGCCAACCCCTTACCAGCAAAGATATCCACCAACGCACTACCATTCCCATCTACTTCAGCTGGCACACCCCACTGACCAACCACTCCATCCACTCGTACATTCCCAACTTTGCCATTCATGTCTGCAATCAAAAGCACTCTCTTGGTCCTCTCAAATTTGTCCATACATGCTTCTACTCTCGCCCAAAACTCATCTTTCACTCTTGCCACTCGGTCCTCTGTCGGAGCATAAACACATACAATCGCCCACGCTTGTATACCTACTTTCATCCTCACCCATACAATCCTTGCACCGACTGTTCCATACTCTCTTTTATTCTCCTTCCACTTCTTGCTTATCATCAGACATACTCCCTCTCTTGCCCTCTCATTCTCATTGACTCCCTCACATATACCTAAACCATATTCCCATTCTCTCACCATTTCACCTTTTCATTTAGTTTCAGTCAATCCACATATATCCACTTTTGCATCATCAAGCACCTGAACAATGTCTCTCTCTTTCACTTCATCATTCACTCCTCTAACATTCCAAGTTCCCACCCTCAGAATGTCCTTTGTCCGTTCCTTAGTCGTCAACATAGGGTCTGTCCTGGTTCGAGGCACTTTATTCGCTTGTTTAGTTAGTTCTTTTTACGGGGTGGGGCTCTAACCCACCACCCGGACACACAACCAATATATGTACCGGCCTATAGAGTTGTGCACCCACAACGCACCCTGGCAAATCAACATCTTGAAGAAATACTAAAACTGGGTATTACTGAACCATCCGTCTCCCCGTGGAATGCCCCATTATTTTTCCTGCCCAAACGAAATGAAGAAATGCGTGCAGTAGTAGATTACTGTAAGTCAAACAAGCACACAATCCCAGACCGATTTCCTATGCCATTGTTAAGTGACATCTTGCAAAATACTGGACTAAAAAATGATGTATTTTCCACAGTCGATTTGCTTAATGTCTATTATCAAATAAGCCTTGATCGAGAATCACGCAAATACACTACTTTCTCCACAAATACAGGGCATTTCCAACATAAACAAATGCCGATGGGATTAAGGACAGCGCCAGGCACATTCCAAAGATTAATGAATTACATATTGTCTGGAATGCTGGGAAAAGGAATATTTGTCTAGTTAGACGACATAATAATTGCTACACATACTATAGATGAACATCCACAGAAATTAGACCAGTTCCTACAACAGCTTGCTGATGCTGGTTTAAAAATTAAGCTAAATGCAAATTTTGCTTTAAGGATATAAAATTCTTGGGCCATAAACTAGATGCAGAAGGGATCCACACATCTGAGGACAAAATACAAGCAGTAAGAATTTCCCTGAACCAACAAATGTAGATGAAGTAAGACAATTTTGGGGTCTGGCGGATTATTACTGCCCTTTTAGTAACCAAATCTCTCATATAACACAACCGCTATTCACTCCACTATAAAAAGATGCTGTGTTCCAGTGGGAAGAGGAACAAAAACAAAAACAAGCATATAATGAATTAAAAGATAAACTTAGAAATGTACGTGGCTTGGCCTATCCTGATTTCACAAAACCATTTATTACTTGCACAGATGCATCCATTAAAGGACTAGGGGCCATATTGATGGAAAAAGATAATTGTGGAAAAAATCAGCCAATTGCATTCACGAGCAGACAAATAAAAGATGGTGAGAAAAATTATTGCACTACAGACGTAGAAACACTTGCAGTGGTCTGCATTACAAAAGTTTCGAGATTTGGTGTAAGGTTACGAAATTCACCTATTCACAGACCGTAAACCACTCGTGGGTATGGCCAAGAAAAACTCCTCTCTGGGAGGAAAGCATGATGGAAATGTAGTTGAAAACTATAATGTGCATATTCACTACATACAAGGCAAGATAAACTTAGTCGCTGATGCACTGTCCAGGAACACGATGACAATTCATGTCACGGCATTAGATCTCAAGGGAAAGATCTCAAACCATGATTAAAATGCAATGCAGTCTCACAGAGGGCAGCCCTACACCCCCAGAAGGAGCCTACGGAGGGGCATATACAGCGCGACTTGACTCCGGGTGACAGGGACATAACTCTGCCCATGCTGCATGCCCCTATGACCTGGAGCTCACCCGTCACCACCATAGCAGGAAAGTGAGACTACCTTCCAGGCAAGCTGACCACCGACAACTATGGGGTGAAGCTGTTACTCAAGCTCCAGTCAGCACCCCTGAGATGGCCGGTAGCCGCTCAACCCTCCTACAGGAGACGGCCTGCAGCTGCTCCAGAGGTAACCAGGAGATGGCTGGTAGCCGCTCCCGCCTTCATCAGGAGAGAGACAGTAGCCGTTCTGAAGGTTACCTCGAGAGACGGCCAGTAGCCGCTCGACCCTCCTACAGGAGACAGCCTGCAGCTGCTCTGGAGGTAACCAGGAGACGGCTGGTAGATGCTCCTGCCTTTGTGAGGAGACAGCTGGTAGCCGCTTCAAAGGTGCCCCTGAGTCGGCCTGTAGCCGCTCCCTCCCCCGGGCCACGGCCAGTAGCCGGGCCTTAGCGACGGCTGGTAGCCACACCTCTAGAAGGCCACGGCCAGTAGCCGGGCCTTAGCGACGGCCGGTAGCCACGCCTCTAGAAGGCCACGGCCAGTAGCTGGGCACTACGGTAGGAGACGGCCGGTAGTCGCTCCTCCATCAGGTGCTGACTCTTGCCCACCAATCTAGGACCCAGAGGAAGCCCCCAGCCTGGAGTAGTACTGGAGAGGCCTCGTGACTACCACTGGGCTCTTCTCCCTGCAGCCGGTTCCTGAGAGGACTTGCCTGATGGACTCTGACGTAGGCCGATGCCGCAGCCCTCTCCTGATGGCGTCCCTGACCAACGGGGACTGCAGCCCTTGGGACCTCCAGACCGCCCCCAGGACCCCCAGGCGGGACCTCCCTACACCCAGACGCCGGAGATCTTCATCCTTCATCAAGTGCCTGAGCGAGAAGTTCAGGCAGCTATTCGGCCCCAGACCTGAGGGCTGGACTCCCGCCCCAAGCCCCCAAAGTGCAGGACCCTTTCGCCACCAGCAGCCCTGGACAAAAGAAGACGCCACTATGCATGATCCCGTGGCCCCTGAACACAGAGGCCCCTGGCGGAACCCAGCCCTGTCAGTAGTGAGGTTGATTCACCTCCGTTGTCCTTGTACCTGACCGCCACGACGTCCAGACCCGAAAGTGAGTGACAGTGAAAGCACAGTGTCCGTGACGTAGTGAAGTAAAGGCAGAACAGTGAGTTAACAGAATAAAGGAAGTCAGTGAGAGAAGCATCAGTGACAATATAAAAGTGTGGTGGAATAACCAAGGTAACAGTGAAACAGTGAACGTGGTAAGGCAGTGAAATACGGGTCTATCAAAGTGAACACGCTACCAAATAGTGATGCCGCACCACACTAAGATCATACGTAGGCCCCAGTGTTAAAGTAATAATTACCCACGGTGAAATAGCGCCACCAATTCCACCAATATATAGAACCTAGACTTCCTGCAATAATAATGCGTAACCCTTCTGCCCTAAGTGCTATTCACCTTACCCGACCTTGTCCTGAGTAGTATCCTGCGCAATACTAACACCCCATATCTAGGCCTAAGAATTATAATTGTCCAGTATACCTGTATTTGAGACATCTGCCTGTTCTGCTGTAGAATTTAGTAATACACATGTAAGGTTGTTGCCTTGAGTTTTTGTGTCCTGCCTCTCTCTTACTTGTCTGAGCTCCGGCCTAGAAAGACAACCCGGCTACACACTAGGCGTTAGAGGGTCAGGAAGCCGACCCCAAAACACCTAGCATTATAATGATGAAATCTCGAAAGCACAGAGACTTGAGCCAACATGTTCTAAAGTTATATATAAATTGGCAAGTGGCGAGGACCTACAATTACCAAAGCTACATATACCCCTTAAACAATTTACAATAGTCAATAATGCCTTATATAGGATCAACCCAGGACAACCAAACCATAGAAAAATAATAAACAATTAGTGGTACTTAATGAAATGATACCTCAAGTATTAAGGATAATACACGATAGTCCACACGCAGGACATTCTGGCAAGGATAGGACAGTTAGACAAGTCAGGCTGTTATACTACTGACCATCGTTACGAAAAGATATATGCAGTCATATAGACAGATGTGAGTCATATGCGAGACACAAAGGCTACACGTTAACACCTGCACCTATAGGGCAATACCCTGTACCTAATCAACCGTGGGACGTGATCACGGTTGACTTACTTAAGTTACCCTTATCCTACAATAATAATCAATATCTATTCGTGGCTACAGACCACTTCTCAAGATATGTGATTTTATCCCTAATTAAGAACAAGACAGCCGAAACAGTGGGAAGGGCAATTATAGATACTATTATATGTTGTTTCACAACACCAAAGGTATTAATAAGCGATAATGGGGGTGAGTTTAATTCCGAAATCTTGCAAGAAATATGTAAACAACACAATACAAAAAAGGTAAATGTCACAGCCAGTCACCCAGTATCCAATGGGCTGGTAAAGAGACAAAACAAAGAAGTGTTGGATGTGCTACGACACATTCTCAGTGACAATTATGCAAGCTGGGATGATTGGATTCCCAGAGCAGAAGCTTCAATTAATGGAGCAATTAATTAATTTATAAAGACACACCACATTTCATTATTATACGGGACAGACAAACAGTTACCCTACCAAATCCTAGAAGGTGAAAATTTACCAGTATATAATTATGACGATTATCCTAAACTCCGTTTGCGTGAATTCAAGGATATACACAAACGGGTGAAGAAACAATTATCGATGTCCAAGGATGAAATGACGGAGTCATTCAATAAAAGGGCAAAAGAATCACCTATCAACTTAGGAGACATTGTCTATGGTATCATTCACACTAGAGACACCGAAATTTGAAGGCCCATACAGAGTGATTAAGAAGACTGCAAACAAGGTAGTAATTAGGTCACTGTCGAGTGGCGAAGAAAAGCAAATTCATATTGATTATTTTTAAAAAGTTGCCAAGGAATTTAGCCAGCAATTATGCAACCTCGGACACAATCGAAACACCGAACAGTATCGGTGACAATAAACTAAAGGAAATCAATACATACAAAAATAAACTAAGATCGCATAACAGACACACATAAATAGGTGCAGCTGTTGCAACGAATGCCACAATACAGCATTTACCTCAGCTAGGTATCGATTTAAACTCCTTCTGCACATGAAACAACGAGCTGAGTTATTGTTCTCCACGAGCCAGTTGTAATGCACATCACTATCATCGACCACACCATGACTTTATTAGCAAATTAATAGATTTTTTTTTTTTTTTCGGAAGGTAAAGATGAGGGGACTTATACCATGAATTCTCCTCAATATAGCAAGAGGATATGCTCACTTAGACCCTCAACATATAGTTTGGCAAGGATGCCTCATAGCTCCAACGGCCTCGACATCAGTCGTGAAAATTATCATGAGTAGTGAAATTAGTTTGGATTTCTTATATGAATTACCTGCTTATTTGGAGAATATTGCCAAGCCACTGAGGACATTGGACTTTATGATAGGAAATTATGTTTCAGAAGGTCATAACACAAAGGAAGTTACTGAAATCGTGAAGTTAGCGAAATGGAAGATAGAACAAGCTAAATCAGTCATGCTCATCAGGTTCCAAGATATCCCATCTCGTGGAACGGAGACATTTATGGACACATCACACGTACTCGTTAAAGGCGCGGTTTGTTTGACCTGGGTGGTGCAGTTCTAGGGAACATTTTTTGATAGGCTACAGAGGAAGACCTTCAAGAAATAAACAACAAATTTAATAAAATAGCTCAGGTACTAAGATATCAACTGAAGCTAGTTGACGGTCAAAACACAGAATTGAAGATGATCATGAAAAATCTAAGAATGGCAGAAAGTATAACTCACCAGAGTGTGGACAAAACAAATGCCACGGAAGGAAACAAGACACTTTTCCAACACTTCTCAGTAATCATGGAACATATTGAAATGATAGTACTCCAGTTAGATAACACTAGAGCTCGTTATCAGGCACTGATGAAAGGTATTGCAAATGCTGGTAATGGCAAGATCACTATTAACCTACTTTCAGTTCACGATCAACGTCAGATAATCAATCAAGCAATGCGTAAACATGGCTTGAAGCCTTTGTTCCGGGATAGGAACCTCATATTACATTATCCATATATAGAAGCAACTCTAACACCAACATCAGCAGTAGTTCAAGTACCATTCATAACAGACAATCTGTTCACAGTCTATCAAATATACCCCTTTCCTTCTAAGAAGACAGACAATGAACTCATTATGTTCTCCAAGAGACAGGACAGTTACTTTCGCTGGTGAATCAACGATTGATCGAAAGTGCCGTACATCCTTACATGTTGTTCACCTTTGTCCTGCGTCCATTTTCACGATTCAGCCCACTGGAACAGTCCCTTGTGAAATGGCTATCATAAGAAATCATGACATTCATCACCATTGTAACTTCACATTGGCTGCAGATAAACTTACACATCACCAACGCATCGGGCATTCACAGTTTTTCTTACTTATTCATAACACTTCAGTTTTCATAAGTTGTCCAGATATACCACAATCTCATACTTCAGCATCAGGATTATAGATAGCACTTGACTTCTGTGCTGTACTTACGCCATCCTTGTCCACTTTAGCTACGAGTACAAATATTTCCAACCACTACCTGAGATGGATTTAAACATGAGAACAAGTATTAAGTTGACTTCACACAAGTCTGAAAATATGCAACAAATCGATGAAACAAAGAAGCCCTGGGAAGAATTGAGTATGTTCAACCCATATTTTGTGTATAGCCCAGGACCAACTGTCTTTATAATCTTCTCCATTGTATTTGCTATAGTGCTGTTAGTGATGCACTGAATGCAAGCAAGAATTGCAAACTTGGAGTCAGTATCTACGGGAGGATGAGTGAATATTCAGGTGAGATCCCCTGTGTGAAGTGTGAATACGAAAATAGTGTAAATTATATATATATATATATATATATATATATATATATATATATATATATATATATATATATATATATATATTATATACGAAGAAAACTATGGGGTAACAAATTATTAATCTAATCATGATTTGTTAACCAATATACATCTAGCCAATTCATATAATATTATTCTTATATCATATATATATATATATATATATATATATATATATATATATATATATATATATATATATATATACGTCAACATATGAGGACACCCACACCAGTAGTGATACAATGACTGCAACTTTGTTCTGAGGCAAAATGTGGACATGATCGTTGTGACGCACACCTGGCTAGACAGGTGATGCCTACCTTTGAGAAGACAAGTAACTACACCTGCTGGATCAGGAAAGACTTCACCTTTGCCAGAGGGAGTGCTATTCCATGTATAGCTCTTATAGGAAACTTGAGGTGAAGGTACAGGAAATGAATGGTCACCCAAAGAGGGAATGTTGGAAATTAAAGATGCCTGCCAAAAGCGTATGATATTGCCAGAGTAATGACAAAGGATTCGGCGAAATACCTTTTTAAAGTGCCAGAGATCTAAAAGGAATATAGAAAGGTTATTCCAATGCTAGGTGTTTTAGGGTCGACCTCCCGTCCCTAGAGCACCTAGTGAGTAGCTGGGTTCGCTTTCTAGACCGGAGCTTAGAGAAAGAAGAGAGAGGCAGAACACAAAATCTCAAGGCAACACCTTACATGTGTATTATTAAATTTTACACAGGAACGAGCAGATGTCACAAATACAAACAGACTGAACAATTATAATTCCTGGGCTGCAGATATGGAATACTAGTATCACGCAGGATACTGTACAGGACCAGATTGGTTAGGGGAAACGACACTTGAGCTAGACACTTATGTTGGTGGGGGAGTTTAGATTTCCTAGGCCTGTGGTGGTGGTTGTCTCGATTTCCCAGGGTAGTGTTAATATTTTACTGTGGGCCCAAGTGTGACTTTATCGAGACGTGCCGTCACTGTTGCATAGAGTGTTCACTGTACCTTGGCCCATAGATCACTTTTACATTACTCTACGAGGTACCCGGGAGGAGCTGGCGGTACCGGAACCTCAACTCAGGGACCTATGTATGATCGTCAATGTCTTACAGCGGCACTGTACACTATGGTAGTCCCGTCATTCCCTGTCTTACTATTGCATTATCTTTTCCACCACTTTCTTTTATGCTTTAACCACCAGCCCACTTTACTCTGTCACTCCTACACTGTCTGTATGCTGCGTGTGTTCACTTTCACTCACTGTCAGGTTGGACATGTCACAGTCAGGCACAGGGGCAGCAGCGGAGTCTCAGCCTCCCTACTGATGGGGATGGGATCCACCAGGGGCGGCTAGGTCCCGGGGGCAGAGGACAGCACGTAGGGGCGACCTTTCTCTTCCAGGGCTGCTGGGGGCGTAAAGGCACAAGGCTTCTGGGCTCGGGGTGGGAGTCTGGCCTCTGAGCTGGGGCCAAACAGTTGCCTGAACTTCTGAGTCAGGCACCTGACAGAGGATGAGGATCTCCGGTGTCTGGGTGTGGGGAGGTCCCGCATGGGAGTCTGAGGGGCGGTCAGGAGGCTGTGGTCCCTGCAGGTCAGGGACGCCATCAGGAGTGGGCTGCGGCGTCGGCTGGCGTCGGGGTCCATCAGGGGCATCTCCACTGGCTGTAGGGAGAAGAGCCTGGTGGTGGTCACAGGGCCTCTCCAATAATCTTCCAGGCTGGGAACTTCCTCCAGGTCGTGGGTAGGTGGACCAGGCTCAGCACCTGATGAAGGAGTGGCTTCAGGCCGTCTATGGTGGTAGGGCCCGGCTACTGGCCGTGGCTGTCTTGGGACACCTTTGGACTGGCTATCAGCTGCCTTCTGCAGGAGGGTAGAGCGGTTACAGGCTGTCTCTCTGGGGGCACCTTTGGAGCGGCTTCTGGCCGTCTTCTGACGAAGGTGGAAGCAGCTTCCTGCCATCTCCTGATTGACCTCCATAGCGGCTTCAGGCCATCTCCTGTAGGAGGGTGAGCAGCTACAGGCCGTCTCCCCAGGGGCATCTTCAGAGCGGCTTCCAGCCATCTCCTGATGAAGGCAGGAGCGGCTACCGGCCGTCTTCTGATTAGCCTCCGGAACGGCTTCAGGCCGTCTCCTATAGGAGGGTGAGCTGCTATCGGCCGTCTCCCCAGGGGCACCTTCAGAGCGGCTTCCGCCGTCTCCTGACGAAGGCGGGAGCAGCTACCGGCCGTCTCCTGATTGGCCTCTGGAGCGGCTTCAGGCCGTCTCCTGCAGGAGGGTGAGCGGGTGCAGGTTGTCTCTCCGAGGGGCACCTTCCGAGTGGCTTCAGGCCATCTCCTCTTTTCCTCCAGAGCGGCTTCAGGCCGTCTCCTGTAGGAGGGCAAGCGGCGGCAGGCTCTCTCTGAGGGGCACCTTCCAAGCGGCTTCAGACCGTCTCCTAGTTTCCTCCACAGCGGCTTTTGGTCATCTCATGGGTGCTGTTAGGAACTGGAGAAACAGTTCCACCCCGGTCTGATCTGTGGGCAGCTCGCCCAGCAGGTCGTCTTGTATTCCTGCTATGGTGGTGGCAGGTGAGTTTTGTGTCACAGGGGCAGGCGGCGCGGGTGGACTTAAGCCGTTTCCACCCGGAGGTCATTCGCTCCATGTACGCTCCTCCGTGGCCTTCTGGTGGCTCGTTGAGGTCTGTTTTGATGTCCTGCTGCATTTTAGTTATCATTAGAGCATCCCTGTTGGAACTCATATTTGCTGGCAGGAAGAAGGCTGTGAAAGCAAAGGTGCTTCAATGTTCTTTACAGAATGACTGAAAGAATTTAGACATTAACCCTTTCGCGTTTGGATAAATTAATAAGTTTTGTGGGACATGACACGCCAGCTTTTCTCCCCTCCCTCCCCGCCCACTGCATGCTCCACAAATGTGTATTCTTGGCTTATTTTCACCACCCAAACATATTTATTTTGCCACAAAACCCACATATTCCTATTCGTCTATTCCTATTCGTCGATGTTTGTTCTAAGTGATAAACAAAAACAAAAAAAAACTCACACTATAAGTACGTTACAGCCGTGTGAATAAACATTCAAGAGCATACATCTCACTTCCCAACATCATAAGTCGATTTTTTACAAATCAATCTCTACATGGTATACCATCATTGGAAAGAGAATTTTATTAGCTTTCGAATGCTGGAGGTCCCAGTTTCATACGAGGTATGGTGTTCGAGTAATAAGTGAAAAAGTAAAACCCATTTCCGATAGACAAGTTTTTTTTTTTTTTTCCAGCGAAAAACTTTAGTCGCCAGTGTTATGCTTTTATTTTATAATCCTATGCAGAATTTAATTGGCTTTCATTTGAGCCCAAACGGTGATCCTAGGCCTCATAGATTTCGAGAAAAATGCATAAAACTTCAGTGTACCCACACCATGTCATGACTGTAGGGCGGTTTCCTACCTTCCTGTAAGCTACTGCATGTATTTCACCAATTCTTTGTACACTGGATATGCACACTATATTCACATGATTCAAAGTCACTATTATTATAGCTGAATACTCACATTTGGTGCAGGATAGAGGAAGTGTAGTTGATTAGAAACAGTAGCACAATCTTTGTTGAGCCAATGGCTGATAACTACCAGGAATGCTTCATAAACCCCAAATTTCCTACTGCAAAACACCAAATCTAATCACAACAGTGCCCAAACGCTATACACAAGCACACAGCCGAGATGGGGGTAAGAGTGGAAATTTAACCCGCCCCATCCCGGAGACGTGAATTTACGTCCTCACATGATGTTCCCTCATATCCCGGAGACGTAAATTAACGCGGCAACATTGCAAGGTCCCTAATTTGCACAATTTTCATTTTTCGCTAGTGATTTTTGGCACGTATACACGGGACACCTTCCTCTACAAGATGCCAAGCAGGGACAATGCCTTACCCAGCATGACCTCCTCCCCCCCCCTGCATGACCTTTTCTCAGCAATTCACCTGTTATCAGTGACTTGGCCAGTAAAGCCATGTCATGCCACGGTATGAAATTCAGGGCCAGAGTGATTCCCCAATCGATGACAATGTGGAGGAAAAACATTAAAGGAAGAAACAGTCAGAAATGATGATCAGGTAATGTGGCAAAAAAAGGTCAGGAATGGTGATGAGTAAGTGAGTGAAACAATGCTTATAATGCCTATATTACCATTTGAAAACCAATATACTCTCGTACTACATATAAATTCGTACCAAATAAATAAATGAATACCGTTTATGAGTGGTGTAGAATAGTTATCCACCCATAGAACTCATTTTCTTTGCAGCCAGCCTGATAGAAAACCCTATAAGGTAAGGAGGTACTCCTACCTGGATCGAGTATTTTAAACCTCAGGTGAGCGATTTCTCTATGAATTTTCGATGTTTCTCACCAAAAGCGGATGTTTGAGCCAAAAAAAAAAAGTCCAAAAATGTCGGGACTGGGACGTACCACTGCCCTGAAAACGTTGGGATGGGGCAGGTTAAAGGGACAGAACGGTGCAGTACCTTCCCCACTCACAGCTCATTTGGTACTGAATAACCTGTCTGCCCTCTTGCTTGTATCAGGACCCACAGTTGCCAATTCATTACTTTTGATGGGAAGCAGGGAAGCTATGATGCCTCCAGAAATGACGCCAATCGTCCGAAAACTTTTCCGCTTTATTGATGGCAAAAGCACCAACGAGTATAGTCACAGCCACACCCTTATGATGACAAATGCGTCATCGTGCACGGAGGGGTTAAAACATTACATCACTTCGACAATATGTTTATGGCTGGAAGCACTCATTCCTCTTTGTAACAGGCTGAATGAAAGCAAATTTCTAACTACAGGAAAAAGTATGCCTGTGAAGGATATCACTACAGAAGATCAGTGCTTGGGAAGAGCATGAGGATCCTTATCAGGACAGCATGACATACAAGAACTGAGGGCAGAAAAATGTCTTTTGAAGAAGTTTTATTGGCAGGCAGTAGAAAGTGAGAGGGGTGAGGAGATGGAGGAGCAGCACCGGAGTTATCCAAGGTACAAGCAGAGGAGAAAACCTGAAGAAGAAGTTCAACTTTCTCAGATGAGGAAATAACTACAGAACCGACAATGTAAAAACGAAGAGGGAGGAAGGAAGATGTCCAGAGTTGATGTTTTTCGTGAGAGGTAAAAGAAGCAGGAAAATGAAGCTAATTATAGCAAAGAAAAAGAAAAACAAAATGCTAGTACTGACAAGCGAAACATCTGGTGCTCTTATTGTTTGTTCCATTATTAAATTAGCAGTTCACGTCAGGCACTTCCCAGTGGGACTTGGCTTAAAATAGTACTGGAAAGTGGCCGGCAGTTAAACGACACCAGAAACCCTTCTCTCGTGTAACGGACTCTTGTATTCATAATTAAGACAGCTGTTGTTGTTTTTTTTCCAGTTACAAGCACTGAATTACTCCTGAATAAAATTTTCATTTACCGGCTCAGTTATATGATAAATACATGGTTATTGCAATTTTTTTACAGGACAAAATGTTTCCATTAGCGGATGAAATAAAACAAAACACTTTCGTGGTGGTCAGACAGTGACGTGGCAGGCAGTATTTGGACTTACTGATGATGAATTATGCTTAAAGTTACATAAATACATTCCTGTGTAATTTTGTCATGGATTTTGAAACAACAGTAGTTTCAAAGTTTATGTGACGCCCATCAGAGTGTTGTAGTTATCATATTTGAGGGCAGACCGGCACAATAATAACTTAGTGTTAGTCTTGGTATTGAATATAATATAATAGTTTTGACATTTTTGAAAATGAAATGTCTTTTTTTATTTTGTCACAGGCATTATAAGTGTATATATAGGTGATTCATGCTGCAGTGGCTGCTAACATACATTTTTGAAAGGTAGTCAGTACATTGTTAGGGACAGTACTATTGCCCCCCCCCCCATATTGAAGCTAAATAGACAATAGTTCTGGTTTATCTATTGGTTGTTATCAGGAGGTGAGCCGAAGTAGCGGATATTGATTATTCACCCTCAAGGGACACTGAAGAAGTTTTATACAAACCACCATGCCAAATAAATTATTGTGAAGAAGGTAGAGTACTGTGTAATATGCAAATAGCTTAGTGAAGACAGCTACAGAAAACTGCTATGAAACTATTGTACACTAATCTACTCTCCGTTTAACGATACACTTAAAAAGGATAGAAAAAGGAGTTGGTAAGGAATTAAGTTCAAAGAGCTAGAGTAACAGCAGCTCTTACTCTCCCTACCGGTTTGGCAGGCACAATGTACTCCTCCAATGCTGTAGTCTACTCCTTGCGAATATTATAATATGGCCCATGGTGTAGGATGCTTGATTGGTCCTTGTCCACATGAACAACTCCAGGTCTGATGTCAATTATAACAGACCTATACCCTTTCCCTCTGTGGTGGACAAGTCTTTGAGTGATTAGTTTCAAAAGTCGTCTACAGCCACCTGTACGACAAGCATTCTATCTCTGATCATTCGTATGGCTTCAGGCCCAGACGATCGTCCTCAGACCTCCAATAAATTATTTATCTTTAGATTGTGGCAGAATGATCTAGGTTTAGACAACGGCCCGGACGCCACCGTTGTTTCCCTGGGCATTGCAATTATTTAACTGGCTGTGCCACGTGGGTCTCCTAGTCTGAGGAATCTTCATATCAGATGCATCGAGAGAGACCCCTTGCTGTTGCTTGGCTAACACCTTAAGGGAAGCATCTTCCCTGCCATAATAAATGGAGAATTGAAAATTTTTAGTATATGTTGTACTAATGAAAATCTTAACATCAACATTATGAGAAAGAACTCTTTTGTAGACTTTAGTACTGCACCAGTCGCTCTGTCGCCTCTACATATAAGTGGAGAATTTGTAAGATCTGTTAAGAAATGCAGATCGTTTGATATCGTTACTAAAATTATTGATGTATTCTTTTGGCAGTAATACATTCACTTTTTTTCTTTCACAGGTTAAAAAAAAAATATGTAGATTTGAAAATAAGCTGACCAAAGTATTTTTCTTTCTGTTTTTGATAAATAGAAGGAGCCAAGAGCAAGATAACTCTCATATTATGTTTATGTCCTTATCCAACTTTCAAAGGAACACCTATACGTGATGAACTGGGAAAGAACTAAACATACCAGAAATCTCTCTGTCTATCTACTTCAACATGACTCAATCCCATAAGGGGTGGCCACAAACAAATCACCTCCATGTCGCTCTGTCCAATCTCACTTCTCTGCCTTGCTCCGAACTCACAAACCCCTTCTCATATACCCTTCTACTCTATCCCACCATCTCATCCTCGGCCTCCCCCTCCCACTCCCCCCTTCCACCTCACTCGCATACACCCTCCTGGTTAGTTTCTCGCTCTCCATTCTCTCCATATGGCCAAACCACCTCAATGCATATCTCCTAACGCTATCACATCCACATCCACACCACAGCACTCCTTCACTTCCTCATTTGTCAGTCTGTCTCTCCATGTAACTCCACATGCTCCTCTCAAATAACTCATTTCCACTGCTCTCACTCTTGACTTGTGTCCCTCTAACAACGTCGGGGCTTCACCTTCATACATTTTGGCATCACAGTACGTTCATGCAGTGACCTTTTTACTTCCATGCTTACTTCCCTGTTCCTTATCGTTCTTTCAAAGAACTAGCAACCTTTCTTCCCTGCCGTACCCTTTCAAGCACTTCATCCTCTAAACTTCCATCCTTACTCGTCACACTACCCAGGTTTCATCCTCATCCAGCCTCACTGTTAATTCATTGATTCCATTTCTCTCAAAAACCATAACTTTACTCTTCCCTACATTCACCTTAAGATTCCGTTCTTACATACATTCCCAAGCTCATTCTTCAAGCCTTGCAGTTCCCCTTCGTTTTCAGTTAACAACACAATATCACCACAGACAACAGTGCAGGGAGTTTCTAAATACTGTCCTCTCTCATTAGGGCAGCTTCAATATCCACTGACCTACACTGTATCTCTTTTATAACCCCATCCATATACAGGTTGAACAACCTTGGAGACATGACACATCCCTGTTTCAAACCAACGTACAAATAGAAGAAATCACTCAGTTCACTGGCCACACACACACTGCAGCCTTAGCATCCTCATACATACTCTTCATGGCAGAAGGCAACTTCTCATTTACTCCATATATTCATAATACTTTCCACAGTCCTTGTCCATCCACCCTGTCATATACTTTCTCCAAATCCATGAAGGCCTCATACAACATCTTTCCCTTCTCTAGAAACTTTTCCACTACAGACCTAAGAATCAATTTCTGATCTACACAACCTCTTCTCTTCTCTTCCAAAATCCTCCCTGTTCTTCTGCAACTAATTCATCTGTTATTTCCCTAACTCTGGCAATAGGTATCCTACAATATACTTTTCTTACTACACTAAGAAGACAAATGTCCCTCCGATTACCACACACTTTTCCCCCTTTTCCTTTGTACAGGGGAACACTTATACCTGACTTCCAATCCTCTGGGACTCTACCTTCCTCCTAGGCCAATCTGCACTCGTTCCATATCCATTCTGCTACTATCTCTCCCCCATGCTTCAGCGTTTCACTACACACTCCATCAATTCCTGGGGCTTTCCCCATTTTACCTTTCTTCATTGTTTCCACAACTTCCATCCTACTGATTCCTTCCTTTCTTTTCATCTCCCTCCTCCTCCCAGCCATTCCCAAGCCACTGATACTCTCATTACTTTCGTTCTCTATGTTCAACAATTCCTTAAAGTGTTATTTCCATCAGCCCACTTTTTCTCCTTTCTCCACTAAAAATATGCAATTTTTATCTTTCACTTCACATCTAATATCTTTATCACCCTGTATAAGTCTCTTTACCTCTTTCCAGAATATTTTCTGATGTTCCCTCTCCTCTCAAATTCCTTCTAAATTCCTCATCCACTGTCTCCCTATTCTCTCTTACAAATCATTTCATCTCGCTCCTCCTCTCAACATTTAAATCTCTTATCTGTCTCTCAACTTCCTCCACACCTCATATCCAGTCACTATATGTTTTCGTATTTTGTGTCACAGTCTGTCTCACGTCTTCATTCCACCATGCTCTTCCTTGCACCCCCTTTCGTCTTCTCATCACCAAACACACCACCTCACATGCTGCACAGATTTTTTTCTGTGAATATCTTTTACACACATTTCACGTCCCCCATATGCTCCGAATCATATTTACCCAATGCTCCTCCACGTCTCTTTTATATTCTGCCTTTTTTCCATCCTCTTGCAATCTTTCTACCCTCCTTGTGTGGACTGCTTTCTCCTGTCCTTCCCTTCTCCTACTCCTGCATTTTATTTGAACCTTGACTTTCACCATCACAAGTGGTCACTCCTCTTGCATAGCTTGGCCTGGCCAATCGTCATTATGCCCGAGCTCCGTGAGACCTCCAGCGACACTGCTCGTGCCTGCGACCCGTTGAGGGGGGCACCCAACGGCAGATCCTAGCCATCAGGAGCCGCTATCATCCGGGGAACCGTGAATTGGTACAACGTGAGAGCGTGCTACGGTTTCATCAAGCACTGGGACACTGGTGCTGATGTTTTCGTTCACGCCTCGGGGATCGGTGTACCGAATCCACGGCATTTCCAGCGCTCGCTTGGCAAGGGAGAGACGGTGGAGTTTCGTGTTGTACGGGCTCCCATGGGTCCCGAGGTCAGGCATGTCACTGGACCGGGTGATATTGCTCTGCAGGGCTCTGCCCGTGCACGGCGGCGTCCCCCGGCCCAGAGACGCCAGCCAAGGGGTCCTGGGGGTTCTAGCAACACAAACACACTCGTTGCGATGTGTATCGCGACGGCTGAGGCTTTCAATGGGGGTTAGCAAGGCGGTTCTGGCTGTTCTGCTTCCTCAAATCTTTGAGGAGAACGGCACACCACGGCTTGCCGTTCCCCGAAGTTTCACCCGTGATCCACGTCTCCCCCCTCGTCAGGAGCGTCAGGCCTGGCGGCAGCAGCCACCACCACCTCGCACGACACTGCAGAAATGGCTGTTTGGATGCCCCTCTCAACAGGGCGACTGGCAACACCACCACCGATATTACGATCACGACCCGGAACCGTCACAGGCCAAGGACATCGAGCATGGGGAGACTGTTGTGGAGGTTCACCTCCCTTCGTCAGGAGCTGCGGAGGAGCGAGTCTCTTCTCCCGTCCCTTCGATCCATCTGGATGGGAGGAGCCCTCCTCCTTGCCTTCTCCATCTGCTCCAGACGAAGTGGAGGTGCCTCTTCCACTTTCACCACCACCTGCTGCCATCGCTCCCTCTTCTTCTCCCCCTCCACCTAAGGAGAAGAAGAAAACTAAGAAGAAAGTGGAAAAAACCAAAAGTAACCCTTCTACAGTCGCTCGCCAGATCGAGGCCCTTCTTCCGCCACTCTCCGGTGCTGCTGATCTCGATGCCCACACGAATGTGGACCTAGAAGAGCTGCTTTTCTGCCTCACGGATCCTATCAACGATCAGGATACACTGCCTCTCGTCTACCAGGCTCTGTATCATAATATCCATGAATCATACATCTCCAACTCCCTCTCTCCATCTGAGGAAGCCGCCATTCGTGAGGGCATCGGGTTTGATCCACCACGTGCTGCCCTGGTCAATTACATCGCCACCAGACTCCTCTCATAACTGCTACTCCCTTCCATCTTTGCAGTTACGCTTGATCTCGTTGCTCCCCTTGCCTTGCATTTTGTTCTGCCTATTGTTCCTGCTTTTACTATTATTATTATTATTTTTTTGGCACATCTCTTTTTTTATTCACGCCCATCTCTGACAGGCTCTCATGTTTGCCCGTGTTCCCACCTGTGTTGTGGGGCAAATATTCAAACAACAACAACAACTAAGTGGTGGTCAGAAACTCCAACCCCCCAACCTCTATGTGCTCATACATCCATTAAACCCCTTCTTATTCTATACACACACACATAAAACAGGTATACATAATCAAACTTTTTTCACTCATTAGGTATAAAATATAACATTTCTAGACCTATTTTTGATGACGACGACGAACATGCAGTTCATTTTAGCGTAGCACGTCATAATTTTATGGAAACTACCCTTTATCATTTTGGTTGAATTTTGCCACTGGACGCATATGCTTTATTTATAAAAACGAAGCTTTTCTTAGTATATTTGAGATTTCGAAGTTTTTTTTTGAAGTATGTCGATTCCTTGTCTAAATCTAGTGTCTCCAGATAGTCGACCTATACACTGTTTTTTCATCCAAATTGAAATGACAAAACAGGAAACTCTCCTGTAAAACATATAAGAGAGAGTGTTTCAGTGCAATTTTGCAAAGGTCAGACTACTCAGAATCGTCGAGCTTTAGACTTCCTTCGATGCTGCGTTCCAGGCTCGTCCCTGTACAGCATCCAGCAGTAATCCATGAGCATACTTTCATTCCAGAAGCCTTGATAGTGATGCCCCATTGCACTGATATCTTGGTGGAAGCGTTCTCTCTGTTCGTCAGAGACGGCTCCCAGGTTCTGCTCGAGAACTTCAAGGTGCAAATGGAGAAAATGAACTTTCAGCAATATCTGACACCCCCTAGTAACAAATAAGTTGAGAAGTCTCTCAACACCACCTTCATAACCCGGTGACCTCTTGGTTCTCAGGAAATTTTCACATATCCACTTCAGTGAGGTCCAGGCAGCCAGTTCCACATCGCCCAGGTAGGTGCTGAATTTGTGGTCTCTCAAAAGCTCTTCTGTCTGTAAGCCAATGAATATTCATTCTTTCAGTTTAGCTTCATTGATGCCTGGGAATTTGCTTGCGACATACCCGACTGCTTCAGTGTTTCTTCCTACCAGTGTCTTCACGAACTGTTTTATTAAGCCAAGCTTTATATGAAGTGGAAGAAAAATGTCTCCAGGAGCAACCAGGGGCTAATTAGATATGTTCGAAGTTCCTGGTTCACAGGCATGTCTAGGTGGCCATGTCGACTGCACGTAGTGCTTGAAAGTTGCACGACTATCCCAGATGCCTAAGAAACAACAGTGTTTTGTGAAGCCTGACAGCAGTCCCATCAGCAAACCGATCACTTTCAAGTCTCCACACAGCCTCCATTTGTATTCTTCATATTTTATGGCATCTAAAAGGACCGCAGTGTTTTCATTGCACTCTTTCATGTGCACTGAATGTCCTAAAGGCACAGAAGGTTTCATATTCCCATTGTGCAGCAATACCGCCTTCAAGCTTTTCTTCAATGAATCAGTGAATAAACTCCATTGAGAAGGATCATGTTCCTGTGAAAGGCAGCGGAACAATCCAACAGTGTCACTCCAAAAACATAGTGGTCCATCAACAACAAAATATGAAGAAAGATCTTCATTTCGTTTTCTGAAGTGTCATACTCGAACATCTTTTTTGAGCAGACATTTTTCTTTCAAACGAGATGCCAAAAGTTCACCCTTGTCCTTCGGTAGTCCCAAATCTCGAAGTCATTCAACTGTCCTTGAGAGAACTTTTCAGGTGCGTCTTCATTGTCAGCTAAAAACTCTGCATCCTCAGCTGCTTCATCTGACTCAGTTTGGGCTACATGGCGGTCCTCATCGTCGCTACTGGTGATAACATCTTCTGGTGGTATTGGAATGGGAGGATCTTCATCATTGTGCGGCACTGGTCTTATAGCAGATTCTTAACAGAAAACCTGGATATGTTGACCCTGCAGAAATAGCAGTCTGTTGCATGGTCTTTCGGCTCCCTCCATATCATAGGAACAGCAAATAGCATTGCCTTTTTTCTTTTATTCAATTAATCTCTTAGTCCATTTGAACAAGCTGTAAAAATTATATGCGATGCCCATTATCTATCTTCAACTGCAAGAGCACAGTCCAAGTACAGATGATAGACCTTCATGATATTATTCGTGATGTTGCGTCGGTGTCCCTTGAGGATGAACGAACCACAGACATAGCAAAAACAATCGGGGCTATTTTGCATTGCCTCGACATTCAGTTGATTACTTAAACAACAGCTGCAAAAAAGCATAAGCAGTGTTAAGAACAGGAATATATGTGAATATTATTATACATGGTTTCAACATGAAGGTTCATCATTCATCATTAAAAGTAGACGTGGTAGGAGAAACGGATGGCATTTTCCGAAACAGCATCTAAAACTGTATCAAGAGCACCACAAAACTTTCTTGATGATTTTTTAATACTGACCGGTGAAATCAGTCATTGTATTCAGTTCACCACCCACCCTTGACATCACCCCCACGTATACCTGTAGATCATTTTGTGTCTAAAGAGGGTATTGGCTATCATCAATCCCCTCTCTGCACAAATATAAACTACAGCAATGCCATTTTCATTCACTTCTGCATGTATACACCTCACCAACTATTCCATCTATCTTAAATTCCCTACTTTTCCGATCATATCTCCAATCAAAAACACTCTCTGATTCCTTTCAAACTTTTCCATGCACACTTCCACATTTGTCCAGAACTGTTATTTCACTCCACTTGCACGATCTTGTGTTGGCGCGCACACACACACACACACACACACAAAGTTTAAACAAGACTTGATCAAACTGGGAAGTGAACCAAGACAAAAGAATACGCTGAGTCATCTGAGGTTTGTTTAGACTACAACAACACGGGGATTGTAAGTACATGCTCTGCACTTTTAGTATTGCAAAATGGATACATACTTTAGTAAAGCAAATTTGGAAAAGAAAAGGGATAAAGGTAAAAAACAAAATGATGATTTCTACCAAGAACTGGTTGAAATGGAGACTCACAATAGACTGGTTGAACGTGTAAACAAACTAGAAATGGCTTTCAAGAATGAAATTGATGAAATAAAGAAGCAGATGCACTTGCAAAGGGAAGAAATAGAAAAACTAGGAAGGGAGGCCAATAAGAAAGACACAACCATCAGTGAACTAACAGTGGAATTGAGTACACTTAGGAAGAAAATGAGTGAAATGGCAAGTACAGTAGTCAATCACAAGAGTGTTATGGAAGAGTTCAAAAATAACACAGAGACAATTAGGCAAGTAAGCAGTCTTATTGACTAGAGCAGTGATATTGAGGAGAAGATAACACAGGTGAATGAAGCTGTGCAAAGCTACAAAAATGATGTGGAAACCACGTATGCTGAAATGGTGAAAGTAAAGAAAGACTTAGAAACAAGGGTGGAGGAAAAAAGCATTAAAAATTAAGTGAAAAGAATAATCCAAAACAATCCAAAGTTAGTCAGAGATTCAGTAGATATAAACAAATCTATAGTAATCACTGGTATAGAAGAGGAAGAAGTAAAAAACAAGATCACAAGAGACAAAAAGGAGATGGCAAATGTAATGAGCTTACTGAAAGAAGTATCAGAGGAAATCTGTAGTAAAGACATAGAGGAACACAAAAGGTTAGGGAAATATGAGAAAAGCAAGACAAGACCTCTAAAGGTGACTTTCCAGAGTGTAAACACTGTGGAAGAGATACTAAAAAATGCAAAGAATCTTATGGAAAAAGAGGAGTTAAAAAAAGTATGGATAAAAAGATGCCTAACACAAGATGAACTGGAATTACTGAAAGAGAAAAGGGAGGAAGCAAAAACAAAAAATGAGGGAAGATCAGAAGAGGAGAAGAAGAAATTTTTTTACAAAGTAATAGGATTGCAGGTACGAAAGTGGTACACAAACAGGATGGAATAAAAAGGAGGAAGGTAGTAGAACCATGTCATGACAAGTATATAAACAAGATGATAAAGTTGATGTACTTAGATGTGGATGGAATGGTATCTAAATTACTAGAGATAAATGATTATGTCAGAGAAAATGAACCACAAATAATATGTCAAACTGAAACAAAATTAACACCAAGGATATCCAATGACATACTAAACTTAGAGGAATACAATATATGGAGAAGAGACAGAAATTTAAAAAAGGAGGAGGAATTATAATATTAATTAAGAAAAATCTAAAAGTCAATTAAATAAACCTAGATATACCATCACAAGTAGAAGCGATTGCAGTAGAGATCAACACATCTGAAGGTAAAGTAATTGTAGCCAATTTGTACATGCCACCCAGATCAAACACATGGGAAAGAGATGAATATGAGGACCTGGGAGAGAGTACAATTCAGAGTTTAAGATCATTACTACATAAAGTGGAAGAGAAATCAGAAAGAATTATACTAACTGGGGATTTCAATACAAATATAAATTGGAATACTCTAGATATAATTAGCCAAGAAAGCTGTTGGGACCAAAAGCTCCTGGATCTCGAACAAGAGTTCTTCCTAACGCAACATGTGAGGGAAACCACCAGAAAAAGAGGACTTGATGTACCTTCAGTGCTAGATCTAATATTTACTAGGCAAGAAAATGATACTGACAGTTTAATATATCACCCTCCACTCGGCAAAAGCGATCATGCAGTACTAAATTATAACTTCAGGATAGCATATGACATAGTAAACAGCAATGACTGTTACAAAAAGAGCCTAAACTATAAAAAGGGAAATTATCAAGACCTAAAGAAGTAGTTCTTAGAAGTTGATTGGGAAACTGAGCTTAGAGGACAAGATTTAAATGCTGTATATAAAAAATTCTGTGAATTTTATGAAATAGGAGTCCAGAAGTACATCCCACAGCACAAAGAAGCAGATAAGAAAATACAGAAATGGTTCAATACAGAATGTAAAAAATTAAAAGAAAGAAGAGATTTGTTGTGGAATAGATACAGAAGACATAACAGTGAAAGGGCGTATAATAATTACAAACAGGCAAGAAACGAATATACAAGAATAAGGAGGGAAGCCCAAAAACAGTTTGAGGAGGATATAATAAATAAAAGTAGTGATCAACCAAAGCTGTTTTACAGCTACATCAGAAGCAAAACCAAAGTAAAAGATATAATACAATCAATTACGGACGAGGGAATCACTTATCCACAAGAGAAAGATATTTGTGAAGAACTAAATAAGAATTTCCAATTAGTTTTTACAGAAGAAAAAAATTTTGAGAGGGACTATGTGGAACATGCATGTCCACACATACTACCAGATAAACAAATAGCAGAAAAAGTAATACAGGAGGAGTTAAGTAGATTAGACAGAGGAAAAGCAAGTGGTCCTGATGAAATTTCATGTTGGGTACTACGAGAATGTGCAAAGGAGTTAAGTAAACCATTACTTTCAATTTTCAAGAAATCCTTGAGTCAAGGTAAACTCCCTGATATTTGGAAAAAAGCAAATATTGTCCCCTTATTCAAGAGGGGAAATAGACAAAATCCACTCAACTACCGACCAGTATCACTGACCAGTGTTGTAAGCAAGGTATTAGAAAAGCTTATAAGAAAAGCTTGGGTAAATCATCTAGAAGAATACAGTATGATAACAGAAAGACAGTTCGGTGTCAGAAAAGGAAAATCATGTGTTAATAATCTGTTGAGCTACTACGACAGAGTAACAAACACAATACAGGAAAGGGAAGGATGGGTGGACAGTATCTGTTTAGATTTCAAGAAAGCTTTTGACACAGTACCACACCAAAGACTTTTATGGAAACTGTACCATCAAGGAGGTATTCGAGGCAAACTGTTTTGTTGGATGCAAGACTTTCTCATAAAAAGAGAAATGAGAACAGTACTAAGAGGAAACTACTCATCATGGAAAGAAGTGACTAGTGGAGTACCACAGGGTTCAGTGCTGGCACCAATCATGTTTTTAGTGTATATAAATGATATAAACAGTAACACTGGAAATGAGAGCTATCTGAATATGTTTGCAGATGATGCAAAAATACAAAGGAGAATTACTAACACAAACTCTCGTAAAGATCTACAAGAAGAATTAAATAAACTTCATGAATGGAGTAGTACATGGCAAATGGAATTCAATGTGGACAATTGTCATGTAATCAAGTTTGGTAAAAGTGGAAAAAGACCTGATTGGGATTATATGTTAGGAAATAAAACCCTATACACATCAGAAAGAGAGAAAGACCTAGGTGTGATTATCAATAACAGACTATCTCCGGCTGACCACATCAGCGAGAAGGTACGGAACATGTATACACTGCTTGCAAATATGAGAATAGCATTCACATACATAAATGAAGACATGCTAAGAAGGATAATAACATCATTCATTAGACCAACCCTGGAATATGCATCAGTAGTCTGGAGTCCTCATCTCAAAAAGCACATAGACAAGATTGAAAAAGTTCAAAGGGCCTCTACAAGATGGATACCAAGCTTAAGGGACCTAAGCTACGAAGAAAGACTAAATAAAGTGAATCTACCAACACTACAGGAGAGAAGGAAAAGAGGTGACATGATAATGCTATATAAGTGCATATCAGGGAAGGAGAAAATAGACATAAATGATTACTTAACATATGGAGAAGCATCAGCAAGAGGACACTGCAAAAAACTGCATAAGAAGAGGGGTGATAAAGACGTAAGAAAATTCAGTTTCCCAAACAGAGCAATTGATCAATGGAATGCACTACCGAATGAAATAGTGTGTGCCAAAACAATTCACAAATTTAAGGATATGTACGATAAATATGGTTTAAGACACGGGACAGTACGAGCTTGCTCATTCCTGTAAAGATACAATTAGGTAAGAACAATTAGGTAAGAACACACACACACACACACACACACACACAAGCAACCTCGGTGCCTCATGTGTGTGGGACCAAAAGCTCCTGGATCTCGTGCAAGAGTTTTTCCTAACGCAATATGTATGGGAAAGCACTAGAAATAGAGGACTCGATGTGCCCTGAATGCTTGATCTCATATTTACTAGGCAAGAAAACGATATTGACAAGTTAATATACCACCCTCCATTCGGCAAAAGCGACCATGCAGTACTAAATTGCAACTTCAGGATGGCGTATGACATAGTTAACAGCAATGAAAGTTACAAAAAGAGCCTAAACTATAAAAAGGGAAAGTATCATGACCTAAAGAGGTACTTCATTGAAACTGTTTGGGGAAAGGAACTTAGAGGACTAGATTTAAATGTTTAAAAAATTCTGTGAACTTTATGAAATAGGAATCCAGAAGTACATCCCAAAGCATAAAGAAGCAGAAAAGAAAATAAAGAAACGGCTCAATACAGAATATAAAAAAATCAAAAGAAAAAAGAGATTTTTGTGGAATAGATACAGAATACACAATAGTGAAAGGTCATATAATAATTACAAACAGGCAAGAAACGATTATACAAGAATAAGGAAGGAAGCCCAAGAAAACAGTTTGAGGAGGATATCATAAATAAAAGTAGTGATCAACGGAAGCTATTTTACAGCTACATCAGAAGCAAAATCAAAGTAAAAGATAAAATACAATCCATTACGGACGAGGGAATCACCTATACACAAGACAAGGATATTTGTGAAGCACTAAACAAGAAATTCCAATCAATTTTTACAAAGGAAAAAAATTTTGAGAGGGATTATGTGGAACACGCATGTCCACACATACTACCAGATATACAAACATCAGAAAAAGTAACACAGGAGGAGCTACATAAATTAGACAAAGGAAAAGCAAATGTCCCTGATGAAATTTCATGTTGGGTACTACGTGAATGTGTAAAGGAGTTAAGTAAACCATTATTTTTAATTTTCAAAAAACCCTTGAGTCAAGGAAAACTACCTGATATTTGGAAGAAAGCAAACATTGTTCCCTTATTCAACAAAGGGCATAAACAAAATCCACTCAACTACCGAGCAGTATCACTAACCAGTGTTGTAAGCAAGTTATTAGAAATGCTTATAAGAAAAGCTTGGGTAAATCATCTAGAAGAACACAATATGATAACAGAAAGACAGTTTGGTTTCAGAAAAGGAAAATCATGTGCTACTAATCTGTTGAGCTACACTGACAGTAACAGACACATTACAGGAAAGAGAAGGATGGTAGGACAGTATCTATTTAGATTTCAAGAAAGCATTTGACACAGTACCACACCAAAGACTTTTATGGAAACTGTACCATCAAGGAGGAATTCGAGGCAAACTGTATTGTTGGATGCAAGATTTTCTCATAAGAGAAATGAGAACAGTACTATGGGGAAGTTACTCATAATGGAAAGAAGTGACTAGTGGAGTACCACAGGGCTCAGTGCTGGCACCAATCATGTTTTTAGTGTATATAAATGATATAGACACTAACACTGGAAATGAAAGCTATCTAAATATGTTTCCAGATGATGCAAAAATACAAAGGAGAATTACTAACACAGACTTTTGTAAAGAGCTACAAGAAGAATTAAATAAACTTCATGAATGGAGTAATACAGGGCAAATGGAATTCAATGTGGACAAGTGTCATGTAATCAAGTTTGGTAAAAGTGGAAAAAGACCTGATTGGGATTATACGTTAGGAAATAAAACCCTACACACATCAACAAGAGAGAAGGACCTAGGTGTGATTATCAATAACAGACTATCTCTGGCTGACCACATCAGTGAGAAGGTACGGAACATGTATACACTACTTGCAAATATAAGAATAGCATTCACATACATAAATGAAGACATGCTAAGAAAGATAATAACACCATTCATCAGACCAACCCTGGAGTATGCATCTGTAATCTGGAGTCCTCATCTCAAAAAACACATAGACAAGGTTGAAAAAGTTCAAAGGGCCGCTACAAGATGGTACCAAGCTAAAGGGATCTAAGCTACGAAGAAAGACTAAATGAACTGAATCTACCAACACTACAGGAAAGAAGAAAAATAGGTGACATGATTATGCTACATAAATGCATATCAGGGAAGGAGAAAATAGACATAAATGATTACTTAACCTATGGGGAAGCATCAGCAAGAGGACACTGCAAAAAACTGCATAAGAAGAGAGGTGATAAAGACATAAGGAAATTTAGTTTCCCAAATAAAGCAATTGATCAGTGGAATACACTATCGAATGAAATAGTGTGTGCCAAAACAATTCACAATTTTAAGGATATGTACGATAAATATGGTTTAAGACACGGGACAGTACGAGCTTGACTCACTCCTGTAAAGATACAAGTAGGTAAGAACAATTAGGTAAGAACACACACACACACACACACACACAATAGCCCACATTTGTAGTCCAACTTTCAATCTTATCCACACAATCCTTTAGTCAATGGATCATTACTCTCTTATATTCTTTTTCTATCTCTTGCACACAACAATACAAACTACTCTTCATTTTGTCTCAGCTATTGCACATACATCCACTTTTGCATCCTCAAGCACCTGGATAATCTCTATCTCTTTACCTTCATTATTAGCACCCCTTACATCCCATGTCGCAATCTGTACCATGTCGTTTGTTCGGTCCTCAGTCGTCACCTGTTGGTCAGTCCTGGTCCGAGGCTAATTGTTCGTATTTTTTGTTAGTTGTTTTCCCGGGAAGGGCACTAACCCTCTGCCAACCCATTTGCTGTCAAGTAGGGAACACGAGTTGGATGGTTATAAGGTTACCACCCAGCTTTGTAAATGATTTCCTGGTTTACAGGAAGTCATTTGGCTTGCCACTCAATGCAGAGCTACCCTAGAATAGAGTACCATTACACTAAATGGGTGGATGATGGGCACCCCCACCTACCATTTACAATCACATAAATGGAATACGTTTGTTTCAACAAACACAGTATAATGAAGGTTATCTAACTCAAGGAAATGACATTCACGAGATATACTTGCATACTTCATCAAGCCATGATCAGAGAATTAGATTCGGCCCTTTCGCTGTCGATGGCTTGAATCAGCAGAGGAGGTCAAACTGGTGATTGCATAGAGTGTGTCAGCATCACCAAAAAATTGCTTAATGCATTCCGGGTAAATCAGTAGTAATTAGCAACTTAGGTGGTCCTCATACTGTTCTCTCATACACAGACATGCCAAGAAGCAAGTAGCTGTGATCATGGAAGGACATCTGCATCCTACCACAAAACCTGTCCTTACACACATGTACATACTGTACATACATACATACATCTGCCGGTAATGAAGGTAGATACAGTATATCCTTCTTCAGAATGTTGGTTTATTACTTTTCAAACACTTTGGTAGTATAAGAACTACTCTGGCCCTTCTAGTGCCTCTGTCTTTGCATTACTTTGTTAAACATAAAAGTTAATAGAAGAAAAAACGATAGTTTGTAGGCAAAGTGCTATGAAATACATTCTGCAATATATATTGCTTTTGATAAATTTCAAAATGACTGAGTAAGTATGAATAGCCCCCGAGATCAGAATACATCACATTCCTTCAACGTATGAGTACATTGCAACTTTTTTTCATGCTGAGATCTGATGACATACTGGTACGTTCTGCAATTGCTAGGTCTGCCATATGCACATTTTTCAAGTTTCGCAGGTGATTTTTGGTAGGCATATGCAGGAAACCTTCCTCTATCTGCAGCCAGGCAGCAAAACTCCCAGACCCTGCATGACCCCTGTGTGCCATTGTCTTGGTTACTCACTTGTTAGCAGTGACCTAGTAAAGACATGTCATACCGAGGTCACTCCGCCAACGAAATTCAAGGTGCCCTTGATGCCTTTACAGCCGAGTGATACCCCAGTAGATGACAATGTGGAGTACAAAGAGTACTTGGTGCCTGACAATGAAACAAGCAGCACTGATGAGGAAGTACCGTTGCCAAGGAAGGTGCAGTATGCTAGGCACCGTAGGGCTAGGGAAGGACTGCCTGGACCCCAACCACTTGCACACACCTCTCTCCAGCCTGTGGACAAAGGGTCCAACGAGGTCGAGGACAAGGATGAGGATGGAGCCATAGGTCGTGGTGTTCCCTCGTGGTTGGGGAGAGAGAGGATTTCATCACGGGGAGCTGAAGGGGTGGCTAGGAAAAAAATAAGATATGGGCCTAGTGCTTTGTATGAGCAAGGCACGAGTGGTGGGGTGGGTGTGAGTAGTGAAAGGGAAAGTGGTGGTGGCAGGGAGGCAGCTCCTGGGTGAACACTTGGTACACCTGGGGAGCCAGCAGGTGAGTAGCAACCATGCCCCAGCACCTCTTTACCCCAGGAAGCTTCCTGAGCTTCCTCCACACAGCCCCATGGTGTGGGGAAAAGAAACAAGGGAATGGCAGAGGGGAAGGGAAAAGGGAGAGGGAAGAGGAGCACGAGTGGGAAGAGAATCACTCTCCATCTCCCCAACCATCCCCATCATTCTCTCCTCCCCACCCCAATGAAAGTGACGATAGAGACGAGGATGGAGATGGTGGTGTGTCATGGGACTGGGAAGATGGGAATGATTTCACTCCCATCATTCACTGTTTCACGGAAGACTGGCAGTCTGGATGTACATCACCTGGTTTCCATGCAGGCTCCACCAGGTTTGATTTCTTCCATCTATACTTCACTGTGGAGTTTGTGGAGTAAATTTTGGAGCAGACCAACACTTTCTCTGGCAGGCAGCGCTGTGAAAGCAAATGTGAAGAACAACAAGGAGGCATCCCCAACAGCATGACTACCCAGTAACCACAGGTGAGATGTTCCTCTTTCTTGCCCCGGTTCTCTTGATGTGTATAGTAAAGAAAAACCACATTCTGACATGCTGGTCTACGGACCCTATGATCAATACACATTTCTTTAGCACGGTAATTAGTCGTAATAGACTTCAGTAAATTCTGAGTCACCTCCACTTTTACCATGCCAAGGATCCAGCTAATGCTAATGACAATGATAGAATGAGGAGAATAAGGATGGTATTTAATGACCTGTGGGAAAAGTTTCACTCATCCTTCTATCCTTACAGAGACCTGGTCATGGACGAGAGTCTTGTGTTGTGGAGAGGCAATATTTCTTTTCACCAGTACACACCCAGCAAGAGACACTATTCTGGGTTCAAGATCTTCGTTTTGTGTGACTGTGAGACTGGTTATGTGGAAGACATAGTCTTGTACACCGCCGCACAGACAGACATAAAAGAAGATCGGAGTATAGGACTCTCAGGGGCCGTGGTGAAGACCATGATTGAGGAGTACCTTCATTGTTGTCACGTCTTGTACCTGGACAACTGGTACACTAGCCCTCCTCTCGCTCGGTACCTCCACCTTCACGACACTGGAGTCTGTGGCACAGTCAAGAAAAACCGTCAGCAAATGGTCAGGGTTGGAAGGAAGCTTGACAAGAACGAGGTGATATTTTTCAAGGCAATTAACTTCCCCGTCACCGTCTGGAACCACGAAAGGGAAGTCTTCCTCCTGTCGACAGCACACCACCCCCTGATGTACCGCACCAACTCAGAGGATTACCGCAATGAGAGGAGGCTCCACGTTTGGAAACCGAAGTCAGTACTTGACTGCAATGTCATTATGAGGCAAGTAGACCAGTCTGACTTCATGATTTCCAGTGTGGATTGTGCCAGGATCACGTTGAAGTGGTACAAAAAGCTGTTCTTCCACTTGCTTGACATCACGGTCCTCAATGCCCACTGCCTCCACACCTTGACAACGGGTGCCTCAGAGACCTTCAAGGGGTTTGTGAGGGAGCTGTCCCGGGAAATTATCTCCAAATATGCAGAAGACCATCGTCTCTGCCCCACCACTGCCGGCTAGACTCTCCTACGCCTCTCCAGACGCCACTTCCCCACCACCATCCCTCCTCCACCGAACCGTCCGAGACACCACTGTCAAGTATGCAGTCACGCCAAAGTCAGAGCAACCACTCAGAGAAAAGACACGAGGTACAAGTGTATTGAATGCTACGTTGGACAGTGTGTTGAGCCCTGTTTCAGAGAATACTACACCTTAGTGTATCACTGAAACTATGTGTGCTTGCAATATATGACGCTTACTCTAATAGTAAGGTCTGTAAATATGTGATAAGTTATATAATGTGGAAACTGGCATAATGTTTGTGGAAAAGTATAATGTAAGTTTAAACATAAAATGTAAGTTAAAACAACAGTCATAGTGAATCAACTGGCAAGAATTTGGTGATTTTGATGTGCTCAGTGAGTGAATCAATGCCTATATCTCCTATATTATTGTGTGAAAACCAATATATTCCTGTACTACATATAAATTCATAACAAATTAATATCTACCTATTCTGAGTGGTTTGCAATAGTTATCCCTACCACAGAAAACGTGACAGCAGCAGCTCACTCTAGAGAAGATGGTACGAGGTGTTCGGGGGGTTACGTATATAGTGCCCGTATGAGCTCAGATGAGCACTGTTTTTGGTATTTTTCAGTGTTTCTCATAAAAGGTGGAGGTTTGAGCCAAAAAAAAAAATCATTTTTAAAATCTGCCGAGATTGGGAAGGGGGTCATTGCTGAATAATCTGCCGGGATGTGACGGGTTAAATAACCCTTATGCACCAGCTGAGCTGCCCTGAGATTATTTCAGTGTTCTGTATGAACTATAGCAATAGCATTACGGGATTTTTATTGTCTACTGTTGATTTTCTCACTAAAACGAATGCTTAAAAAACAAAAATACACCAAAAAAAAAAAAAAAATCAAAGACTTTGAAAATTCATGACATCTCATTGTGGAGGAGATAGAAAATTAGGCGATGCTTGGCAAGGAAATGGTTAATTAAGATAAAACATTTTCGCAGGCACTCACATTTAGGTCTTAAATAAGCAGCAAGTTTACATATAGTTCTAGACAATTCAAAATTAATCAGAAGTTGAGGTATTAAGTGCCAAACTTTAACACATAAGAACGGTCATTGAGAGGGGGAGGGGTAAGGGATGAAGACGAAAGAGAGGGAAGGGAAGTGTTTGTCTGGATGTTAGACTCTTCTGGATACATGAATATGGCCTGGATACTTGTATTTTAGATCATTACAACTTCCTCAGTATTTCCACTTAAACTCCTAAAATTATTTCATGGCACAAATCTGCAAAAAGATGGGCAGAGATCCACCAGACGCTATAATAATCATCCCATTAAAAACAAGCTATAGTTGGCTGTCAACGTGGTTACTGTATGGAGTGTGCTTGGTTCCTAAATGCCCTCTAGCAAATATTTTCTGAAATTATTTTGCTGAAATTACAAGTGTGAGTATTTACACAGAGGTATAAAAGACAACTTTCGGGAATGTCATGCATTTCCATGCAAAAGTTACCTCCCTGGCAATCATTTTAGATAAAAAACTATTTAAATTATTATAACTTACCAGCAACCAGTTTAAGCTATAGATAACATCGGTGACTATGCTAAAGTTCGAGATGAAATTAAGATTACTGCATTTATTACAAGTGGGCAACTTTTACTATATGTTATGTTTGGAAATGAGCAGGCCTGCCCGACCAGGCCCGACCCCATTCCACCGTCATGCTATGCAGAAGCTAATAACTTCACTCCTACATGAAGTAGAGTTGAAATACCTTTTGCATGTGATAGTCAATAATAATTTATTTTATCAATTAAAAACCCACCCATGGAGGCATAGGAATCCCTTGGAATCTTGAGTTTTCCAAGCAAATGTTCGGCTATAGCCTAATAGGTGAATGCCTCAATTATGAATTCAAATTAAAAAGATTTTCCGTCATAACATAACTATAGAAATTAAATATCGGATATTCCGGCTATATTTTTGTATCAGTGGGAAAATTTAATAACGTAGTGCTCGCTCGCTCATCACGCGCTCACAAGGCGCACTTTACTGGTTACTAATTTTATATTTTACCTCGCTCAGTACGAGAGAGAGAGAGAGAGAGAGAGAGAGAGAGAGAGAGATTACCCTCTTGAAGTGTGCAGTGAGGCAACCCCAATAAACCTCTGATGTGGAGCCTGATGAAATGCGACGTGGCTCAAGATCATAAAAAGGCCCAGTGCTGTGGTGGACCAGACGCTGTGCCGAGTGTATGGGCTGAAGTCAAAGCTGTGTGAAAATACCACAGATATTACTTGCATTTCCTGCAGACTAACCTAACTCAAATCAGTCTAACTTAATTTTCAAGGAAGTTGGCTGTCAAGTGGTTAATAAAGTTCTTGTGTCCCAAAGTCCATGAATTTGATCCCCTTTTGGGCGAGGGAACTGTCATTACTTAAATTTCTTGAAGCAAAATTTACTGATGTTTACACAAAACTCACCGATATTTTAAAATGCATTCTGCCGAAACCAATGCACAAGTACTCAGCGAGAAAGCATTACTTTGCTATGGATTTGGGTATTAACATCAAAGTGAACGGGCCCTTATGTGAATGCCCTGAGCCAGAAGCATATAAAAAGCAGACTCATGCTTTTATTTTCTTTTATTTTTCGAAATAATTATTTTTTAAAGTCATTGTTTATAGCTTTTATGCGGGAAGGAGTCATGAGCGGGGTAAAGCCTTTCTCCTCTCATTCCTCTTTCCCCTAAACACTGATTAGATCTTAAGTGTGATAAGTTTTGCTCCTTTAGATAACACTGTTATTGGCCAATAGGACCCTTTTATCTATACTTCCCATAAACCCGTATGCAATCTGATCTTACATAACCTATCCTAGCTTAATCTAAAATAACTAACCCAACCTAAATTCATCTGACTTGCAGTAAGATATGTAATACAGTACTGACTTTAGGAACTGTATGCGTTGTCCATGTGTTGCTGTGTCCCAGACCTGAGCCAGTCCTCCAAGTTCAACACAACTGAGCACCGCCACAGCCAGTACACCTCCCAGCATCAGTAGTGTCTGGAGTACGTCTGTGTTTACTACGCCTCGCACTCCACCCTGAACACGAACATAAATGAAGCTGATAAAATAGCAAGTATATTATACTTAACGTTATACATAATCAAAAATTCGTCTGTTATTTCATCGTATCTATATCTTACTCCCTTCTTCTGACTAAATTTCTTACACTAGGAAAGGTTTGTCTTTCCTCCACACATACATGACTCACTCAGATATGATGCACCAGGAAGGTCAGTGACGAACATGCCCTACCTGTATATGTGAAGCAGAAGTATTGAAGTAGTAAGCAAAACACTGACCCTGACCTAATACTGGATTCATTGTATGTGTCCTACAGAACAGTAAATTTTGCGTATTTTCGCTCCACCGGTTCCTGACCATATCCCATCTCACAACGGAAAAGGGGATGTTGGACTGCAGAAACACGAAAGCTTAATCCTGAAGTCCAATGGGTTGTGTTCAGATAAGCCTGGGGCCACAGCAGAAACAAAACAGCCCATTTGATTTTGATGCGGTAAAGGGTAAAAACTGGACAGCTCGTATAATGTAAAGAAACACGATGATACCAGGGAAATGATTTTTAATTAGCTGATACATCACTGTTGTTCGATGGTCTTAAATACACATTAGTTATCATATCATGTTGAGAAAATTCTGTACTCTCCAAGAGACAGCATCGAACTTAGTTCTTGAAGTTTAGTTCTTAGTTACGAACACACACACATTGCACAAGAATACTTAGTGCTGACAGGGAGGTGAATGCTCTATCATTTGATTGCGTGTGTGTGTGTGTGTGTGTGTGTGTGTGTGTGTGTGTGTGTGTGTGTATCAGTCCTGGTCCTGTCAATGAGGATATATATCTGAAAACAAGTAGATCAAAACCTGGATTTAGTCGGGAGAAAAGGATTTTGTCTGATGATTTTTAAATCTCTTATCTTGGCACTCCCAAATGAGAGAACCTCTATGAGCGATTAGAAACCGTCGAGTGGTGCAGGTGTGGTGGGTTCAGTCACTTGACGGACAGACCAGTCCTTGAGGTCTCATTAAAAAGATTAGGTCTTGGTGTGCAAATGAACAGAGTAAATACAATTATACAAAATGAATTAGAAGACGTTTATAGAGTGTATCCCTCCACCAATCGCGACATATTTTATGATTTACTGCTGTCATTCCTCTTTCCTACCAGGTGAATACTTTTACGGTCCTTTATACAAAATCAGTTCTACTGTGTTAGTCTGCCCTATTACACAGTCTCACATCCCTCCATCAACGCCAATAGACTTTATGATTTATTCCTTCGTCCAATCCAGATCCAACTCAAAATCTAATTGGCTCTTCCTTGACCCACTGTTCATCTGTCCTTAAGATTTTAATGAAATCCGACAACAACTGTTTGAGGTATATTCTACACAAACAGGCAGACAGAGACGGGTGACTTCATACGAATACCAAATTCGTGGAGGTGATCAAGTAAATAACTGTAGGAAGTCACTACAACCGTCGTTAATATTGACCTCCACCTATTACCATATGTAGAAATCTTGTTTCCATTATTGGATACTATTATTATTTTAATAATAATAATAATAATTATTATTATTATTATTATTATTGCTGGATTCAGGCAAAGTACCGCAAGCCCCATTATGAAGATGGTAGCTAATCTTGTGGATTGTGATACCTGGAGAAATAACTTAAGCTTTACTTGTACACCAGAAAAGGATTTCGTAGAGAGATCTAGCATTTGTCTGCGTAAGCTTCCGCTCCTGCCAACAGTGTCTGTCTGAACGTGGTATCATCTTGAGTTGCTGTTTGTATATAAGTTTGGCTTTTGAGTCCGCTGAACTTTCCTGCTTGTTCACGTTTGCTTTGACAGATATCAACTCATTTGCCCAGTTTGTAGCACTCATTTTAATTGTTGTGCTGTATGAGTTGCACTGATAATGTACATGAGCACCGTATGTACACTGGCACCGTGATGTTTTGCTGTAATGTCTTTGAGTAGAGTATGGTACTCAAGATAGTGTGTATACAGTAGGTCTGATAGTTAGTTGTATATGTGTGATACTGTATTTTATATATTTTAGCCCCTTAATTTGTTCTAAAGGTGTAACTTTTATCATAAGAGTGTGGTGAAAGTATGTGTGAAGGACTGTAAGCTGTGACACTCATGGATCTGGAAAAGGCATATAATGAGTTAAAAAGAAGGATTAAGTAAGATTTTACATTTCTACATAGCCTGTATGTAGTATGGACAAAAAAACTTACATATAGCTTGCATGTACAATATTAAAGTATATAACTGTTTGCAGGTAGGTGGGGGCGCCCATCATCCACTTACTCAATGTAGAGATGCCATATGATCTCTACACTGAGTGACATGCCAAGTGGTTTCCTGCACCCAGGAAACCATTCACTACGCTGAGTGGTAACCATATAACCGGGGTTTCTGGCAGGGTTAAGTGTCCCCCAGATTCTCCTACCCAAAATCACTTAATCATGGCAGTCGTTTCAGAGTCTCGGAGGGCCCAATACCTGCCCAGGGCCCCAACCAAATGGGCAGATTTGCGTGGCCATTTGGAATGTGAGAGGAGTGAATGAGGAGAGCAAGAGGGTGGAAGTGGTGAATGTGTTCAAGAGTGCGAGATGTGCCGTGATGGCATGTGTGAAACGAAAATGAAAGGGTGTGAATTGGAGGAGTGGGAGGGTGTGAAATGTATAAGATCGGAAATGAATAGACAAGGAAGATGCAAGGAAGGAGTTGCTTTGTTGATGAATTAGGTGTGGCAAAGTGGAATGAGAGACTACAAATGTGTCAGCTCTAGGTATGTCAAGTTAAAGTTTGGGAAGGTGAAAGTGGCAGTTATTGCAGCATATGCACCGTGTGAGGACAGGAGTGAAAGAAAGAAAGACAGGTTTTGGGATGAACTGGGTGAAGTAGTGGGAGAAATGCCCAGTAGTTATCAAGTGATCGTAATGGGAGATATGAATGGAAGATTAGGCACTGGTCCTGAGGATGACATAATGGGTTGTTATGGATTACCAGAAGAAAATTATAATAGGAAGCGACTAAAGGATATGTGTCAGGAGAGGAGGTTGTGCATTTGTAACTCGTATTTCAAATACAGAGATGCACGTAAATTAATTATACATGATATAGAGGGAACGGGGATCGTGTTGAAAGAAGCCTGATTGATTACGTGCTCGTAGAGGGGTCGATGATGGGAATGGTTGCTGATACGAGGGCCGTGAGAGGACGATGTGGAGGTCTGTCAGATCATATGATTGTGGTAAGCAAGATCAAGCTGAGAGGAGTGAGGTGGATCAGGAGAGAGAGGACCAGTCAGGGAGAAAGACTGAAAGTTGAGAAGCTGAGGATCAAAGAAATGGCAGATAATTACAGGGCCAAAGTAGAGTAGGAGTTAGAATCGGTGAATTGGAATGAAATGGATCTGGAAAGCCTATGGAATGCATATAGGGATTGCTTAGTTAGGAACGCTAAAGTGGTGTGTGGTGGTAGCAAGAGTAACAATAAAGAAGAAAGGTACAGCATGGTGGTATGAGGAGGTTAAGAGAGCGGTGGAGGAAAAGAGGAAGAAGTGGCTAATGTGGTTACAGGACAGGGGTTCAGCTGAAATAAGAACTATGTTGAGAGCAAGAAGCATGCAAAGAGACTAGCGAAGGGGAAAAAAGAAGGAGGTAGATCAGGATCTAGGAAGAAAAATGAATGGGAACTACTCTGAAAATAGGAAGTTATTCTGGAAACAGGTGCGGAAATGTAGAAGTGAAAGTGGGAAGAAATGTGATGGTGTGAAGGATGTAGCTGGTAGATTATTAACCAATGGGGATGAAGTAAGGACCAGATGGAAAGAATATTTTGAAAGCCTGATGAATGGGACTAGAGAGAGCAGAGCGGCTGTAAACATGATTGCTTTTGGGGGTGTGCAGCGAAGGAATGCAGTACCAGGAGAAGTGACGCTCGTACAGGTGAAGAGTGCTGTGAAACGGCTGAAAAATGGGAAAGCAGCTGGTGGTTGATGAGGTGTGTAGTGGAAAGAATTGAATGAAGTGCTTTTTGGAGATATGTAAGAAGGGATGAATGAGTGAAACTGTGCCTGCAGAGTGGAAAAAGACTGTGATTGTATCCTTGTACAAAAATAAAGGTGAGCGAAGTGAGTGCAAGAATTATCGTGGCATAAGTTTACTGAGTGTGGTAGGGAAGGTAAATGAAAGAATTATTACAGAGTAAGTAAGAGAGATATCGGAAGTCCTAGTGAGTGATGAACAGGGTGCTTTAGGAGTGGCAGAGGATGTGTGGATCAAATATTTGCAGTGAGACAGAATGCTTGTGAAGAGAACCATAAGGTGTTTATGGCATTCATGAATCTGTAAAAAGCATATGACAAAGTGGACAGAGAAGGACTGTGGAAAGTTTTGAACATGTACGGTGTAGATGGTAAACTGCTAGGTGCCGTCAAGAGTTTTTATGATGGTAGTGAAGCAGCATGTGTAAGAATCAATGGGCATCTAAGTGAAAGGTTCAGGATTGGTGTGGGCGTGTGACAAGGTTTTGTGATGTTCCCATGCTTGTTCAATATATATATATATATGGTTGGGGTGATGATTGAAGTAAAAACACGAGTAAGGAGAGAGGGATGGCGTTGGTAATGAATGGTGATGGATGGAATATCTCAATTTTGTTGTATGCTGATGATGCAGTACTGCTTGCAAGTACCGGACAAGAACTTGGTAGGCTAGTGCAGAGTTTTGCTGATGTGTGTGAGCGTCGTTCCTTAAGAGTAAATGTAGAAAAGAGTAAAGTGATGGTTACTGTGAGAGAAGGTGACTCCCAGGGCGATGTTACAGTGAATGGAGAGAGACTGGGATTGGGGAGAAAGTTCAAATACCTGGATAGAAAAGAGAGGAAAATGTGCAGAAGATGTGGATAGTAGAGTGACACAGGGAAGAAAAGTAGCTGGTGCAATGAAGGTCTTGATAAGAAACAGAGGCTTGAGTGTTGCAGCTGCACAAGGCTTACATGAAGGAGTGTTAGTGCCAACTTTAACATATGGATGTGAGACTATGCTGTGGCATGAAAATAAAAAGTCAAGAGTGATATCAGTGGAGATGGGACTGCTGAGGAATGTACGTGGAGTACAGAGGGTGAATAGGATACGAAATAATGCGATTCGTGAAAGATGTGGACTGAGGAAGTCGGTGGACACCAGAATCGAAGAGAGTGTACTGAGATGGTACGGTCATGTGGAGAGAATGAATAACAATAGAGTGGTGAAAAAGGTATATCTGAGCGAATTTGAAGGAGGGAGGAGGCGAGGTAGGCCAAGGAGAAGATAAGGTGGATGAGTGCATGAGGAAGAGAGGTTTGGAAGTCGGTGAGGCTAGGGAACTGACAGGAGATCGAGCTGGATGGATGAATGTTGTGAGGAGAAGTGAATGATCAGGGATTGGCACTCCTTTTTAACGTAGCAGCATCCAGACTGACTCTATCGATTATGTTTATGTGAAGCTACAGAACGTGGTGAACGTTTTTGGCATATCCCATGAGTGAATGGAAACGTGGCCCATTGGAGTGGACTAATTTGAGCTGTCTGGAGATTGCTATTCCTCACCCTGCCCTAGGGTGGGAAAGAAGGTCCGGATGATGATGATGATGATGGTGATTATTATTATTATTATTATTATTATTAAACTACCACAAGTATTTGATCGCCTCCAAATGCAAGAATAAAAGTCAAGCTCAGTAAATGCAATTTCATCCAAAAGAGAATTAAATTTCTCTCACTTGTTGATGCTTATGTAATACAAACCTCAGATGAAAAAGCTAAAGCAGTTGCTAACTTCCCAGAACCCACCAGTACTGATGATGAAAGGGGTTCCCTTGGATTAAGTGGCTACTATCGGCAATTTATCGAAGTTTATGCACAGATCACCGCCCGTCTTTCTAAATCACTTAAGAAAAATTAACCCTTTGCTTGAACTGATAGGCAGTCTCATGCTTTTGAAACAACGAAGACAACATTTTTTAATGTCTAAGTCTCGGCATTTCCAGATTAAAAGATACCTTTTCTTTTATATACAAACGCATCTGGTGTAGGCCTATGCGCAGAACTGATGCAAGTTGATCATGCAAAGAGGAAATAATTATGTAGTAATGTATGCTAGACGTGTCCTCAGTGACGATGAAGGTAACTATAGTGTTACTGACTGAGAGGCTGTAGCAGTTGTTTGGTTTCTCAAACATTTCAAAGACATAATCTATGGATGTCCAGAGCCAAACAGATCATATCCCACTTTATGACTTACTGAAAGGATAAAATCTTACCGGATATCTATCACAATGGTCAGTTATTATCCAAGACATCAATCCAATATCTGAGTACGTGCCTGGTAAACCTGATGTCATTGCCGATGTTCTTTCACGTCATGCAACGTGGCAGTCTCGTCATATCAACCAAGTGAAATTCCATACACCACTCTAACCTCTGATGTTGTTTATACTTGTCATCGCACAAACCCTCTGTGGTATGAGACTATTTACTTCCTAGAGTCAGGGAACGCTTTTAGCCTACTTCCTTTCCCAATTCGTCAATAATCTCATGTTAAACAATTATATCTTGTACTGGAAGACATCCCTTACTTGTAGGGACATACCTAATACATCAGCTTTTTGTTCCCATTTTTTAAATACCTGCAGTACTCCACATCAACCATGACATACCCCATGCATCCCATCCGGGAAATGATCGGTGTTTGAGACAACCACCTCTTTCATTTTATTGGCTTACAATGCATAAGGACATCAGTGTTCACTGTGATTCCCTTTTTCCCTGTAATTATCATAAAGGGTGAACCGGATTACCTGCTTCATTCTTACAATATCCAGTTCCATCACCTCCGTGGGAAACTGTTCCTATTGATCTCCTGAAATTGCCTCTTATGAAGTCTAATGCAGAATATTTGGTTGTGACCATTGATCATTTTTCACGTTACTGTGTTCTCGTAGCTCTCCAAGACAAGACTACTAAGAGTGTTGTACGTGCTTTCATTGATCATGGTATTTGTCCACTCACCAGGCCATCAATCATTATCGATAATGGTTTACAGTTCAACAACAGTCTTCTTGCTGAGATCCGTGAACAGTATATTATCAGTAATTATAATGTCATACCCAACCATCCGGCTTCCTATGGCCTTGATGAAAGGCAAACCGTAAGGTGTTGGAGTGCTTGAGGTATTGATTTTCTCAAAGCACCTGTTGGGATGAGTGGATACCCTACGCTGCTGCTTCTACTAACAGCTCCATTAATAAATCCATTGTCGAAACTCCATTCTTTGTCTTATATGGGTTTGATATATCTTTGTCCTGTTCATTGTTATTATCAAAACCTAGTCCATTCTATAACTTGGATAATTTTATGAAAACGATACTGAGAGACTTCCAGAAAATAAACCAGTATATAAACATTAATCTGGCCTTGCCTAAAGAGGATATGTTACATCGCCAGGATATGATTGGGACTTAGTACTTCCTCTTTCACATATTCGCACTTCCATTTTGGATGACAATTTTACGGGTCCACACCGCGTGATGTCTAGTAAAGATAACAAGTTTGAGATTAAAGATTTGTTTTCATATTAGTAAATGGGCTCACGCAGATGATCTTAAGATAATTCCCAGATATTTCGAGTACGAGGGAAATTGGGAAAATAATGCACCTTCTTCTCTTTTTCACCTCTTTCTTCCCGTGCTACCCCTTCATCACCGTCTACTCTAACTGTCAATGAGTATATAGACAAAAGTTTCGCTCAGCAACCCGTCCTACTGTATCTTGTGTCTGTTCTTTCACCTGTCAGGACCACTTAGCTGATCTGAACATTAATCCAGATTCCTTTTACAGGTAAGATGTTTCGACTCGGTAACAGTCAAGTACTTGCCGCCAACATCAATACCGCTGCTCCCGACGTCATCTTCACCTCCCATCCACGTCACCCCTTTAGACCGAGACCAGAGCCGAATGGGAGCAGAGGAGGAGAGGAAAATGGAGCAAGGAAAAGTGAAGAAGGAGGCGGAAGTGGAGCTGGGGGCGATAAGACCTTGGACCAGCAACATCATAAGTTCCTGAAAACAGCATATAAATCACTTTCAACGTAAGTGTTGCGATGAGATCATGGCACATGCACAACAGGCGTGGGACCAGGCAGAGGGAGCTAGAAAAAAGAAAGGGTTGGAGAGGAAAGCAGAGGAAGAAGATGAATTACTAGAATAGGTGATGCGAGTGTGGGAATGGTGGGAGAAGGAGGATGGATAGGTAAGGGGCAAAAAACATCCAGGACGTAGGGTAGAGTTTATAAACAGTCTTTGAGTAGCCGGCATACAATATTACTGGGCCCGGGTGCAATGGTTAATGTATTGGAGGAGTTAGTTGGTTTAAACAATTGTTATCTGCGAGGATGCAAAGATTAATGCACTGGTCGTGTGCCAGTGAGTGAGGGTAAAGTCTCAGGAATTAGGAACTGAGGTAGTCTAGGGGTGCATCGATGACAGTAATCCGTATGAAGGTGTATATAAGTAAGCCCATGACAGAGATACAGTCAGAAAGAGTTTTATTTTTTTTTATGCAAGGAAGAAGGAGTCATAGGCCAGGGGCCTCCAAACTGCTCTTCTGCAAACTGCTCTCTCCAACAACAACAACAACAACAACAACAAACAAGACAACAGACAGCCAAATTCAAGATACATTCATTTTGATATGCCTTGACACACTGCTTTTGAAAGACTGGAGCCTGTAGGCAGTAGGAAAACATACAGAGGAAGACAGTTCCAGAGTTGAACTGTTGCATACATGAAGGACTGGGAGCAGCGGTTAACTCTTGCATTAGAGAGTTGGACAGAAAAGAGATGAGAGTTTGTGACAAGATGGCTGCTATGTGCCTGCTGTGGTGGTGAAGGGATGTAAGCAGACAGTTCAGAGGAGCAGTGATTATTCAAGCAGTGATAAAAAAGAGATAAAGATGCAACGGTGAGGTGGAGAGACAGAGGCTGAAGGGAGCCAGTAAGTGGAGGAGAGTCAATGAGTTGAAAAGCCTTTGACACCACCCTGTTGAGAAGAGCTGTGGGTTATGTGGGAGTGTAGGATACGACAATGGTGGCAGCTTTATGGGATATTTAAGGCCTGTTTAAGCAGTTCCACACCTAAGGTTCTGAAACCCTTTGTATTTTATTCTTTTTTGCTTACTGGATATGACAGCTAAAATGGCTGAAGCAAGCACTACTGAAGGCACCATTGTCCTTTCCGACCGGCTTTCGGAGGCAATCGCCGGAAATCAGAAAGATCCTGTATTTTGAATCAAGGGACTTATTTACTTCGTCGCCAGTAAACACTGAAAATTACCTGTGTACTCGGAGCTGACTTTCGAACCGAATGTTAACACATGGCTGAAAGAAATCGAAAACAAAACAACTGGTGGTAGGCGGACTGTGTGGGGTAGGTTTGACATCGCGAGGGAATTTTCCAAACAAGCTCTCCAACCTACTCATTTAGCATTGAAGCATGTGTGTTGGAATCTGGGCGAGTGTCTCACTTATTACTTGTCGCGGTTAGTAAAGCCAGCAAACAAGGTCTAGGTTCAGAGAGTATGCTTTGTATACCGCCATAAATACCGTACATTCATGGAAATGTTCCCCAGTCAGTATAGGGTCACGATCGAGGCCAATGAATATGACGACCCCGACAAACTCATCAATAAAGTGGTCACATGGGTGGAGCAGTGTAACTCTGCTTGCTGAGGACGATGTGACAAAGGAAAAGAGACATGATGTGATTGCACATGTAACATTAGGTCCCTTTGAAGGTAAAACTTTCAATAAGAAAAAAGGGAAACTACGGGGAAGTTCACCCATGTACAAGGAAACTGTGGTAGATGTGGTGAGCCAGGTCATTGAGCACGCCATTGTTGCACCCCGAGACAGGTCTCGCAAAGCTAGTATAACACTGTTTCAGTGGAGGAGAAGCAGAAGTTTAAGTGCTAACATTGCAGAAGGACAGGGCACTTGGCCGTACATTGTTTTGCTAAAGTGGATACTCCAGGTCAAAGGCCGTTGTGTGATCACTGCAAGAGTAGGGCTGACCGTACCGAGCAATGCTTGTCTTGTGCAAAAGAAAAAAAAAGATCGATTAGTAGTGACAACACTGGGAGATCTGGTGTAAGTTATGGGAGTGTATGGTGAAACGAAAGATTGTCCCAAGCTCATGGATACCGGAGCATATTGATCTCTCTTTAACCTAGGAACCTATGAAAATTTAGGTGAGAATAGGCCAGAGCTCAGACTGTATCACGGTCGGAGGCTAGAATCCAAAGTGGTGATGAGATGAAGCAGAAGGAATGGTTTACCTACTCACAGGGTTGGTGGGATGCACATATGGGAGTGAGTTAATAGTGGCAAGGAAGGTACCTTGTACTGTTTCAAAACCTCAGGGTTCTGATTTCATTTTTGCTCGAAATGTATGTATTACCCCTGATCCATTGCATATGGAGACTGATGGGGAGAAGGTAGAATTACAAGTGGGAGAGGAGAATCTTTGCATAGATGATGGCTCCTCCTTGACTGTAATTGAAACCAGCCCATCAAACGAACAGGAGTATACTGTATCTCTGGATGTTGCATGACAAGTGAGACAATCATGAGTGATCCATTTATGAGTGGCATTGTCCCATTAGAAACTGAAATTTCAGGATAGCCCTTTGGTTTATTCTCTCCTAGTCCTTGTAATACTGTCGCCGCTTTGCTGTAGCCAGGGATTGTACAAATAATCCTGTGCAAGGCGGGAGGAAAGTCCAGGGTTTATGTTGCCTACATCAACGCCACCCCGGACAGGATCAGTTCATCTGGTAGGTACAGGGTAGGAACAGCAGAACCGTTCGAGGAGGTATGGTGGGATGAGAGTCAAGGAAATGAGCAAGGCCAAGTAACTAGTGTACTACAGGGAGAAGAAATATTAATGAAACTTCTTCTAAAAGTAGATGAGTTGTGCTCACCAAAGCGTAGAGAGACCAATGCTCTCAAACATCTAGTGCAGAAGCATCCTCATGTGTTTGCCTTGCCTGATGAACCACTGAACATTACACCTTATTTCCTCCATCAAGTCTGTGCCACAGGACCAGTCATGAGCTGCCATCCTTATGAAATACCAGTTTAATACCATGAAACTCTCAGGAAACAGTTAAATGAGTTAAGGGAACAAAATATAATACGTCTCTCTAGATCATCCTATTGTTCACCCTTGGTCCCGGTGGCCAAGAAAGGTTGTGGACTGCGGATCTGTCTCAATTTTCGTCACTTGAACAAGCAGACAGTATCAGACCCCTTCCCATTGCCAAACATTGCACACATCCTTTCCCAGTTAGGGGAAAATACCGTATTAAGACCCATATCTTTCGCTTCCTGTACATAGACACTGGTGGACATGATGCTAACTCAATCTAATAAACTAGCAACTCAGTACTGACTGCAATTTTCTTCAGAAAAAGATGCCAATAATCGAGAATAAAGAATATAGGCACAGGTTAGTGGTGACCAGTTTTATCTAATCAAACTGTTAAAAAAAAAAAAAAAAAACTGACTGTGAAAACTATTTATTAAATTAATAAAAATGAATCAATAATCACCAGAAAGGTAGTGCCTATAGGCTTTAATGATAAATACCTAAGTATTTAACGAGTGAGTATTATCTCGTGAATTCTTTAGAGCTAGGAGTTAATATCCTGGCGAGGTCGCCAATTGTCACGGAGTTTTTAAAGAGATTCCAATATCAAAGGATAATATTCATAATACTGATACCAGGACAATGAATTGTCTTGGTAAAAATCAAGCAATGATTACTTTATGCTGGCTTGCTTTGCCGATTCTCTCAGGACGAGAATTTATGAACTTTCTCAACAGTACGCAGCAGAGACTAATTCCTCACAATTGCTGTTTGTTAGTACTGTTAGCCTCTGGAGAAAGTTACTTCACCCCTGACAATCAATAACTGATGCTATTAATGATAACAGATTCTTGCTGGTGCATTAACTCCTAGATGGCACAACGGATTTTAAGCTTAATACAAAAAGACTGGCCTAAATACCAGTTGTGAATAGCAAAGTGTTTATGCAAGCTAGGAGCTGCAACTAGAATAAGCTTAATATGGAAAATAAAACATGAGTTTACATTACATTAAGCTCGAGAAAAAGAACTGTTAAATTTATTGATCACAAAGAAATAAATTTACGTTATATTTCAAAATGAATTCAAAGTAAGGAGATTGCACTCACTCACTCACTCAAAAGCTAACTCTTAAACCTAGGAAAAAACGAAAAGAAATACTGGTCAAAGAGTGGACTAGGCGGATGACTGGGCATCATTACTGGAAGGACACTGCACTCGCTAAGTCTCTCCCCAATCACACTACTGTAGGTGGAAATTCAGGAACTGGACAACGGTGGCACTGCTACGCTCTGGGCCCAACCTGCTTTCGTGGCGCTCAAACCTTGACTGACTTCAAATCGTGGGAAAGAGGCGAGCGTCCAACTGCATTACTAACGGCTAGAATGAGCGAAACATGCCCATAATAAATTGCTCAGCGGAAGTGCTAATGTCTCGCACAAAGACGATCATTTATGACAGTGAAAAATTATTCTGAAAACATTCCCGACCGGGTAAATACGCAGGGATTAAACTGAACGATAAACACTGGGATTCCACTAGAGTTCGCGGTTTCCCGCTAAAGTTTATGTCACGAGCCAACTCGTGACATAGAAGGCGAAGCTCTTAATCTTCAGTTAGATTTGTCTGATATCATTGCCAATCAGGTGAGGATTAACCCGTGGCGTCCCATCGACGTTCTTTAACGTCCACACGTTTTGTCACTTCCAATCCCGTCGACGTACATAAACGCTAAAAAATTGCAAAGTCCCTAATTTGCACAGTTTTCAATTTTCGCGAGTGATTTTTGGTACATATACATGTGACACCTTCCTCTACAAGATGCCAGGCAGGGACAATTCCTTACCCAGCATGACCTTCCCCCCCCCTGCATGCCATTGTCTCAACAATTCACCTGTTATCAGTGACCTGGCCAGTATAGCCATGTCATGCCACGGTACAAAATTCAGGGCCAGAGTGATTCCCCAATCAATGACAATGTGGAGGACAAACTTTACATAGCATTAGAGGAAGAAACAGTTAGAAATGATGATCAGGTAATGTGGCAAAAAAAGGTCAGGTATTTGTGAGTGAAACAATGATTATAATGCCTATATTACTGCTTGAAAACCAATATCCTCTCATACTACATATAAATTCGTACCAAGTAAATAAATAAGTACCGTTTATGAGTGGTGTGAAATAGTTATCCTCCCATAGAACTCGTTTTCTTTGGTGCCAGCCTGATAGAAAACCCAGTAAGGTAAGGAGGTACTCCTACCTGTATCGAGTATTTTAAACCTCAGGTGAGCGATTTCTCTATGAATTTTCGATGTTTCTCACCAAAAGTGAAGGTTTGAGCCAAAAATTTTTTTTCCTAAAATGGTCGGGATTGGGGGGAGTCAGTGGTGGAAAAGTGGTCAGGATGGGGCGGGTTAAATGAGATCTTCAGAGCATGGTGCAAGCTCGCCTGAGTGCGGACATCATGCCAAATACGTTGTTGTTGGAGCTTTTAAATGATATATCTTTAACGAGACCAGGACTGCTTTTCTCTGCTCGTTCTGAATACAATGCTTTATACAGGGATCTCATAAGGGTAATGCCACGTCAGACTCCCTGTTCTGTATGCTTCTACTTACTAAATCCGGTTCAGGGTGCCCCGGTAGACACTTCATGTCTTCCGAATTACTTTGTTGCCTTATAAAGTCCCGGACACAGATGTTTTTGTACAAACTGTCCCCTCTGCCAAACTCATTGTGCTGAGTGAAAATTGTTTACATTATATGCTCATGGACGATTTCAGTCAGTACCGCACTCATCAGCAGTTGCTGGTGTACGGGCTCCAGAGACTAATGTTGAGATCAAGCACTTGCACATGTGAGAGTGCTACATTTCTCAACAGACTTTGTGCCTCAACTCTGCAGGAAAAAAAGTCATAAAAAACTTTGTTCCTGTCTTTGTTAGGGATAGTGATAAATGGCGTTTTTCTGCTAATATGCCTATGCAGTTTACTCTTAATTGTGCTGTTAATGATATTACTAAGAAAATTTAGACTGTTCAAAGTATAGGACATTTGGTCCTGGGTGGCAGTTGCAGTACTCACAATGAAACACTCACACTTCCAGCTTATGCCATCCTCACCAAGGACAGTAAGTGACGTTACGTTTCAATGTCATTCTTTTGTGTTGGGCTAGATGCAATACGAGCAATCCCTGAGATTTAACTCCGAAATAACTCCTTTACATCCCTATATTTAGCTGAGTTACTACATTTCCAATCTAAATTCCTCCTCGAGCCCTCAAACCAACCCACCCAGTTACTCTAAGGGTATGTCCACACTGCCAAATATTCCATAACTTCGTGTTACGGAACAAAGTTACAATAACATGTTATGGTATGTTTCGAAACGATTCCAGAACATTTATGGAGTTCTGTAACCAGGCCACAGTTACCATCGGGTGTGGGATAATGTTCCTGACAGTGTTCCAGAACGTGCAGTAGCTTTGCGTAACCTTGTTACTGTAACAGGTTAGTGTTACATTGGTTACGTAACCTTGGTGTGGATGTACCTTAACAATTTATGTTTATGCTCTGTCAGGTGTTATTGTTGTTTCTCACTTCCTATCTAGGTTGTAAGTGTTGGATTAACAGACGCTGCTGCTGCTGCCATATTGGACCGTCATTTCAGCCTTCCCGATTCAGGATCACCCTCTCTTCATTCTCGCCACCCTGGGGTGCTTACCTCAGGAACTGTGGGGCATATGGTGAGAACAAGGGGAGAGGAATGTTGGCTCTGCAACCGTCAAGTACTTGCCGCTGAGCTCAATACCGCTGCTTCTGTTGTCATCTCCACCTCCTATCCACGTGACCCCTTTAGACCGAGGCTAGAGCCGAGTGGCAGCAGAGGAGAGGAAGAAGATGGAAGAAGGAGATGGAAGTGGAGCAGGGGGCGATAGGACCATGGACCGGCAACGTCATAAGCAGCGTATAAAACACTACGACTTAAGCATCACTCTGAGATCATGGCACATGCACAACAGGCATGGGACCAGACAGAATGAGCTAGAACACAGTGAGGGTTGGAGAGGAATGCAGAGGAAGAAGATGAAATGCTGGAATAGGTGAAGTGAATGAGGGAATGGTGGGAGAAGGGGGATGGATAAATAGGGGACAAAAAACACCCAGGACGTAAAGTTTATAAACAGCACTTGTGGAGCCGGAGTACAATGTTACTGGGCCAGGGTGCAAAGGTTTATGTACTGGAGGAGTTGGTTTAACCCCTCAACCGCGGGCTTGTTTTGCTCTGTCTTGCATGTCCCGTGGGCATATTCGAGCTCTGACAGACTCTCAAAAAATATTTGCCAAAAATCAGTTATTATTCCTAGAATATAAAAATTACATATGCTTATGGCACATACCTTCAGCTTTCTCCTGGGATGTTTGTTGAGCCTTCATCGAGTACTGTAGGACTTGTGGAGACCTCTGAATTTGGGTTACGAAGTCTCCACTTTACACTTCCCGACAACCCGTAATATGATTACCACAGCCAGTTATTATCACTAGAAACACTATTCTATGATTATCAGTTTGGAATCCATACTCCAAAAAAAGAACACTGTGAAAGCAATGAAAATTACGAGCGCGTATGACCTTCCCACTTGCGCTAGTTCGCCGCTGGTATTCTGTCATTTATTATTCAAACAAACACTCACCTTTTATATTCCTCTTATTATATAACACTTATATATATCTGCAATCTTTATCCATATGTTTCCTTCAGTAGTATTAGTTTATTGTCATTGTAGTCATTCAATTTTTCATTCAGTAAAATAAGTAGAGAGCCACGGATTCACTTTCACTGTTATAACCTCAAGTATTTGTACTCATATTCTTATATTACTAATTATTTACATTTCTATTTACATTTTCTATTGTATTTTCAATATTTACACTTCTATTTTACTTACACTATGTTATTCACTGTCACTTGCAGTAACATAACACTATATTACACTGTTCAATCATATGTACATCCATTGCTTTCACTTGCTATTTACACGTTATTTACACATTATTTTCATTTCCCACTTGCACTTTTAGAACCGCTTCTGGCTGTGGTAATCAAAGAAGCAGGTAATGTAGAAGGGAACCTGGCACTCAGCGCACTGCCAAGAGGTGCGTTTGTGCTCAGGTGTGCGTCGGGTGGTATGTGCACACACATGGCGCCTGTGGATCGCAGCCTTCCTCTTGGTTGTGAGAGGCATTTGCACCAGTCTGTGCCTATCCATGTACGTCCTCTGCACAAGTCTGTCGGGAAGTCTTACTGCATGGCGCCTTGGAGCTGCTGCTGTCACCTTACTGTATCTTTCAAGCAGCTGCTGAACACAAGTCCTGGCGAACAACCTCAGGGAGAAGGACTTGGGTGGCTTGACCTTCATCTTGTACAGGATGAAGGCGTTCAGGATCGTCATGTCTATGAGATGCAGAAAAACTTTCCTGCACCATCTAGTATTCTTCCTGAGGCAGTCGATCTCTCCAATCATCATGTCGGACTTGTCCACCAGCCACATGTTGATATTGTAGTCTATGACAGCATCAGGTTTCCTCACAGGTTCGCCTGTCCTGCGGTCGACCTTCCCACTGTCTTTCAGTTCCTCCTTGTGTACGGTGGTGAGCATGTGCACGACCCTCTTGTCATGCCACCGTATTGCCAGCATCTTCTCAGACTTGCGTAGGTGCACGTCTCCTCGCTGCGATGTTCCTGCCTCTGGGAATTTAGGGAAGTGGGCACGATTACTCTTGACAGTGCCGCAGGAGCCAATGCCGTGCTCTGAAAGGTATTTGGCAATTTTCGGTGCTGTATAATAGTTGTTTGTATACAGCACATGATTCCCACCAAAATACCTTTCAAGGAGCACTTTCACTACACAGCCTGAGAAGCCAAGGGGGTGTGTTTTATCCAGATCGACAGTGCTGGCTGAATAAATGACGAAGTCAAGGATGTACCCCGTCTTACAGTCGCACAGTACAAAGAACTTTATTCCAAAGCTATGGTGTTTGCTTGGAATGTGCTGCACAAACCTAAGACGTCCTCTGAACAAAACAAAGGATTCGTCAATGACAACCTTCTGAAAGGGGTGGAAGAATGTCATAAACTTATCTTTCATTCTGCTCAGAGTAAAAGAGGTAATGATGCAACAGAATGAGAAAGAGACAGAAGTTGAAGGGAACCAGTAAGAGGAGGAGAGTTAATGAGACGAAAAGCCTTTGACTCCACTCTGTTGAGAATAGCTGTATGTGGGGAGCCTCCCCACCCATGAGAAATGTACTCAACACAGGGGCGAATAAAACCCGTGTATAAAGTCAACAACTGTGCAGGAGTCAAGAAGGTACGGAGTCGGCTTAGCATACCTAATCTCTTGGAAGCAGACTTTACAGTGTAATATGATCTTTCCAAGATAAGTCCAGCGAGAATGAAATCCCAAGCATGTTCAAGGGTGATGCAAGATTGAGCTGGATATTACTAAACAATAATGGGTCCTCCTGTGGAAGATTCTGTCAGGTTGATAGGTGTAAGAACTGAGTCTTTGATGCATTAAAAACGAGATTTTTACCTAGTAACAGATACGAGCCAAGTCAGACATTAGGTGTGTCCCTTGTTTGTTGAAGTAACTGCTAAGATGGATGCTGGAGGAACCGAATGGAAAGGTGAAGGGTGGAATCATCAGCGTATGAGTGGATAGGGTTAGCTCTACAACATAGGACATTGATAAATAACAGGGAGAGAGGTGGTGATAGGCCAGAGCCCTGATGAACACCACTGTTGATAAATCTAGGAGAAGAAAGGCGGCCTTCTACAGCAGCAGCTGCAGAACGACCAGAAAGGAATCTGTAGAGGAAAGCACGGATAGAAGTATAGGTACCATAAGAGGGCATTTTGGAAATTAAAGATTTATGCCAGACTCGATCGAAACCCTTTGAGATGTCAAGTGCAATGGCTAACCTTTCGTCAAAATCCCAAAAGGAGAATGACCAGGAGTCTGAAAGGTAGGAGAGAAGATTGTCAGTGGAGCGTCCTGACAGAACCCATACAGACGATCAGAAAGAAACTTGTTTTAGGAAATATTCTATAAAATTTTTCTGCCAAGATTAAATTCGAAAACTTTTGAGACACAGGATGTTAAAGCAATTGGGCGACAGTTAGAGGGTTAGGAATGGTCACCCATCTTTTGGACTGGTTGAGTAAGAGCAAACTTCCAGCAAGAAGGAAAGGTACAAGTTGACAGACAAAGGCAAAAGAGTTTACCTAAGCAGGGTGTAAGCACAGAAACACTGTTCTTGAGGACGATAGGAGGGATCCCATCACGGCCATATGCCTTGTTAGTATTGAGACCAGTGATGGCAGAAAATACATCAGCTGAAGAATTTAAATGTCAGCCATGAGGAAGTCAGGGGGGGGGGGGAAGTGATGTAGGAGCAGCACCGGAATTATCTAAGGTGGAACTGCAGGAGAAAGTCTGAGTGAAGAGATCTGCTTTATCAGTAGAAGCAACAGCTACAGAGCTATCAGAGTAGAAAAGAGGGAAGGGTGATGAGGTAAAGTTGGTAAAAAGGTTTCTGGCAAGGTGCCAGAAGGAGTGGGAGGAATTCGAGCTGCAGAGTTGAGAGCATTTAATACGGATGAAATTATTTTTAGCAGAGCAAAGAACAGACTTAGCATGATTCCGGGCAGAAACATAAAAAAGATGCGGTTCAGGGGTGGGTTGGCTCTGGTACACTTTATGGGCCCTCTCACAGTTGTGGAGAGAATTAAAGCAAGCTTGATTAAACCAAGGCTTTCTTGCATTAGTCATAGGATATGAGAAAGGAATGTATGCTTCCATACCCAAGAGAATAACCTCCATAATGCGTGTGATACACTCAGATGGCTCCCGGACATGGAAGCAATAATCATTCCAAGGAAAATAAAAGAATAATTGCCTGAGGGCATTCCAAGCCGCAGCTCCAAAGTGCCACACTTCTTTGGAAGGCCCACAGGCCGTACTGGAGTGATTGGACAGGTCAACATAATAAGGTTGTGATCGGAGAAGCCCAATGGAGAGGAAAGATTAAGTGTAAGCAGAAGGGTTACAGTAGATGTAAGGAAAAGGTCAAGTATGTTGGAGCTCTCTCCAAGGTGGTCAAGGATACGGGTAGGATGTTGTTTAAGCTGCACTAAGTCATTAACCCCTTAACCGCGGGAAATCACTTTCGTGATGCTTGGGCGCAATGGATCATACCGCGGGGCATCACTTTTGTGATTCTGTGTTATTTTGAATTCTCCCGGGCTTACAAGTGGTGGATTGATTCATCTATCAGTACTGCCAATGTCCAACACTAGTCAGCATTCCAAATCTCATCTGTACTCCCGTCCATTGTTGACAATTTAGCCATTTTTCCCTGTTCCCAACTCCCCTCCCTACCTCCCCTCCATTACCCTGTCCTCTCGCTTCCTTGGCGCGCTGTGCTAAAGCAAATTTCCCCCGGAATTATCTACTGATTTCACCCATTGAAATAAGCCCTAAGCCCTATTCTTATACAAAATAATATATACCAAAAAGAAATAAGGTAAGAGATAGTGCTATACACCTTGATTTGGCTAATTGTCACCTGACAACACCTCACGTGCACTCGTCCGCTAATTTTCCATGGAAATTTCCCCTTTGAAATATGCAGTATAATCTATTCTCGTAATAAAAAAATATATATAAGAAAGAAAGGGAGAAGCCTAAGTGACATTTAAACATTCACCTGGAACTACCTACTTTTTTCTGTATTTTCAAGATTTCCTACTGATCATTTTTTAGCATGCAATGCTACTGTCCACCAATGGTCAGCACTTCTATATCTCATCTGTATCCCATCCATTGGTGACAATTTAGCCATTATCTCCCGTTCTTGACTCCCCTCCCTACCTCCCCTCCAGTACCCTCTCACCCCTCCCTGCCTCACCTCCTTTACTCTTTCCTATTGCCTGCCCTGCTGCGCTGCACTAAAGCAAATCTCCCCCGGATTTTTCCACTGATTTCATCCATTGAAATAAGCCCTATGCCCTATACTTATACAAAATAATATTATACCAAAAAGAAATAAGGTAAGTGATAGTGGTATACACCTGGAATTGGCTAATTATCACCTGACAACACCTCACATGCATTCGTTTGCTAAATTCCCACGGTAATTTCCCCTTTGAATTATGCCTTGTAATAAAAATATATATATAAGAAAGGAAGGGAGAAGCCTAAGTGACATTTACATTCACTTGGAACTACCTATTTCTTTATGTATTGTCGAGATTTCCTACCAATAATTTCTTAGCATGTAAGTTAGCAACTGTCAGCCCCATTGTCACTGTCAACCCTTCCCTTCTCAGATAAGCCGCGCCATTCAGTTCCTTGTCCTCCTCAGTGGTCAAAGCATGTTGCACTCACGCCCCGCCATTTCCGCCGCTTCTGCGCCCATTGCAAAGGGCCCCGTGACCTCAACCCCCAGAATAACTCGTGTGGGAAGCAGGAAAGGACTAAGTGACTCTGCAGTGGAATGTGAACTAGCTGAATTATCAATGATAATGATGGATAGTGACTATGATCCTTTGGGTGATTCGTGTGATGAGCCGGGTGAGGAAATCGTGCCAGAAACTCCTAGTACGAGTGCTTCAGTGTCCCAAGTTATTCCAAGCTCCAAAGGAAAGGAGCCCTTAGTGCAGCAAGGAAAGGAATTTGGGAAGGGAGTGACGGGTTAGCCCCAGAACAATGGTCCCGCATGACCCAGCCTGCCATGAGTCCCGAGGTGAATCACCTCCCCGTTCCCCAAGCCCCACTTCACTCATTTCTTCCTCTTCTTCTGCTGAATTTTCTCCGGAGTCTTCATCGTCGGAGTCGCCACCAGCATCAACAGTGAAGGCAGGCCATAGAGGAAGAGATAAATCCCTGACCCGTAAAAGTAGAGTTGCCAGTAGAGTAAGGGCTGCTAGTTGTGTATGGCAACCCAGGGTCAGTGCGAGTGACCTTGAACCTGATAAATATGCCTCACAGTCACCCTCCACCCTCATCCACCCTACACCGCCACGACAGGGAATCCTGGATGCCTTCGCGTGGACGGAAGGGTCCGATTTTGTCCCAGAACTTCTTGATTTCAACGAGAGTTCCTCAGGGATAAAGCCTGCCTTCAGTCTTAACGAGGATGCTGAGTGTGTTGACTTCCTTTTGGCCTTCCTCGATGACGAAGTCATGCAGCACATAATTATGTGATGAGACCAACAGGTATGAATCACAACGTGCTGCAAGTGGTACAGGTGCAGCCAAGATGCAACAGTGGTCCATGCTGGGAATGCAGGAGCTGTATGTGTTCTTCACTCACATGCTTCTCATGCCACACTCAAACAAGCATGAGTTGGAAGAATACTGGTCCATGGACCCCTTACTACCCTCACCCATCTTCAATAAGTACACTGCCGGAGATTGCTTCTGGAACATCATGGGAAACCTGCACTTTGCCAACAACGATGTACCTTCCCAAACCGACCCACTCTGGAAGATCCGGGAGATTTTGAGCAGAATGAAGGATAAGTTAATGACATTCTTGCACCCCTTTCAGAAGGTTGTCATCGACGAATCCTTGGTTTTGTTCAGAGGACGTCTTAGGTTTGTGCACTACTTTCCAAGCAAAAGCCATCGCTTTGGAATCAAGTTCTTTGTACTGTGCGACTGTAAGACAGGGTACATCCTTGACTTCGTCATTTATTCAGCCAGCACTGTCGATCTTGATAAAACACACCCCCTTGGCTTCTCAGGCCGTGTAATGAAAGTGCTCCTTGAAAGGTATTTTGGTGGGAATCATGTGCTGTATACAGACAACTATTATACAGCACCAAAACTTGCCAAATACCTTTCAGAGCATGGCATTGGCTCCTGCGGCACTGTCAAGAGTAATCGTGCCCACTTCCCTAAATTCAAAGAGGCAGGAACCTTGCAGCGAGGAGACGTGCACCTACGCAAGTCTGAGAAGATGCTGGCAATACGGTGGCATGACAAGAGGGTTGCACACATGTTCACCACCGTACACAAGGGGGAACTGAAAGACAGTGGGAAGGTCGACTGTAGGACAGGCGAACCTGTGAGGAAACCTGATGCTGTCATAGACTACAAAATCAACATGCGGCTGGTGGACAAGTCCGACATGATGATTGGAGAGATCGACTGCCTCAGGAAGAATACTAGGTGGTACAGGAAAGTTTTTCTGCATCTCATAGACATGACGATGCTGAACGCCTTCATCCTGTACAAGATGGTCAAGCCACCCAAGTCCTTCTCCCTGAGGTTGTTCGCCAGGACTTGTGTTCAACAGCTGCTTGAAAGATATGGTAAGGTGACAGCAGGAGCCCCAAGGCACCATGCAGTAAGACTTCCCGACAGACTTGAGCAGAGGGCGTACATGGATCGGCACAGACTGGTGTAAATGCCTGCCACAACCAAGAGGAAGGCTGCAATCCGCAGGTGCCATGTGTGTGCACATACCACCCGACGCACACCTGAGCACAAACGCACCTCTTGGCAGTGTGGTGAGTGCCAGGTTCTCCTCTGCGTTACCTGCTTCTTTGATTACCACAGCCAGAAGCAGTTCTAAAAGTGCAAGTGGGAAATGAAAATAATGTGTAAATAATGTGTAAATAGCAAGTGAAAGCAATGGATGTACATATGATTGAACAGTGTAATATAGTTTTATTTTACTGCAAGTGACAGTGAATAACATAGTGTAAGTAAAATAGCAGTGTAAATATTGAAAATACAATAGAAAATGTAAATAGAAATGTAAATAATTAGTAATATAAGAATATGAGTACAAATACTTGAGGTTATAACAGTGAAAGTGAATCCGTGGCTCTCTACGTATTTTACTGAATGAAAAATTGAATGACTACAGTGACAATAAACTAATAGTACTGAAGGAAACTTATGGATAAAGACCAGATATATATAAGTGTTATATAATAATAGGAATATAAAGGGTGAGTGTTTGTTTGAATTATAAATGACAGAATACCAGCGGTGAACTAGCGCAAGTGGGAAGGTCATACGCGCTCGTAATTTTCGTTGCTTTCACAGTGTTTTTTTTTTTTTTTTTGAGTATGGATTCCAAACTACTTGATTATCATAGAATAGTGTTTCTAGTGATAATATCTGGCTGTGGTAATCGTATTACGGGTTGTCGGGAAATATAAAGTGGACTTCGTTACCCAACTTCAGAGGTCTCCACAAGTCCTACGGTACTCGACGAAGGCTCAACAAACATCCCGGAGAAAGCTGAAGGTATGTGCCATGTGCATATATAATTTTAATATTCTAGGACTAAGAACTGATTTTTGGCAAATATTTTTTGAGAGTCTGCCGGAGCTCGAATATGCCCATGGGACACACAAGACAGAGCAAAACAAGCCCGCAGTTAAGGGGTTAAGGGTAGAAAAGATGTTCACTTGTTCACCAGGTGGATCAATGAAAGGAGAGGAGAGCTAAAGGTGGTGGTGAACGTAGAAATCTCCTAGCATGGAGATTTTAGAGAAAGGAGAAATGGATAGGATGTGTTCCATCTCAAAAGTATGATAGTCGAAGAATTTTTCATAGTCAGTAGAATCAGCGGATAAGTAAGCAACACAGATATATTTAGTCAGAGAATGACAGGAAAGCCGAAGCCAGAGAGTAGAGAATTCAGAAGAATCAAGTTTAGGAACACAAGAGAAAGATAAATCATTGCATACATATACACAATAGCCACCTTTGTCTTTGAAATGAGTATAGATAAAGTAGGAGGATACAGAAAAGACCGCTATCAGTTGCCTCAGACAGCTAAGCCTCAATTAAGAAGAGAAGGTGAGGTTTAGAGGAAGATGGGTGGTGGTCAACATAGAGAAATTTAGAGGAAAGACCGCGAATGTTGCAGATATGAAGTGAGTCAGACATTGGTTCCAGACAACTCGTTGGGTCGTCGCCAAAAGAGAGGCGGATAGTGGGGGCATTTGTCCCCCCACCCTCGGGACTCCGAGTTTACCTTATTAGATGCCTTTTTTTTTTTTTTTTTTTTTTTAACCCCTTAACCGCGGGGCGTCACTTTCATGACGCTTGGGAGCAAGGGATCATACTGCGGGGCGTCGCTTTTGTGATTCTGTGTTATTTTGAATTCACCCGGGCTTCCAAGTGGTGGCTTGTATCATCTATCAGTACTGCCAATGTCCAACACTAGTCAGCACTCCTAATCTCATCTGTACTCCCATCCATTGTTGACAATTTAGCCATTTCTCCCAGTTCTTGACTCCCCTCCCTACCCCCCCTCCACTACCCTATCCTCTCGCCTGCCCGGCCGTGCTACGCTAAGTAAATCTTCCCTGGAATTTTTCACTGATTTCATCCATTGAAATAAACCCTATGCCCTATTCTTATACCAAATAATATATACAAGAAAGAAATAAGGTAAGTGAGAGTGCCATACACCTGGAATTGGCTAATTATCACCTGACAACACCTCACGTGCACTCGTTCGCTAATTTTCGCTGTTTATTTCCCCTTGAAATATGCCGTATAATCTATTTTCGTAATAAATATACATATACGGAGGGAAGGGAGAAGCCTAAGTGATATTTACATTCACCTGGAACTACCTAATTTATAATGTATTGTCTAGATTTCCTGCCAATCATTTCACTGCTATATATTATCTGCTGTCAAGAGGCTAACATTGGCAGTAATGGATTTCCCTAGGTAGGCCACCACCCCGGCCCACCCTTATCAGTTCACTGTCATCTTCCAATGTGGAGGTACGTCTGTTTGCTCTTGCTGACTTCAGGGACTTTTCACCCCCATGCAAAGGGCCCTGTGACCTTTACCCCCTACTAAACCTCGTGTGGAAAGAGGTAAAGGGCTGACAATTGATAAAAGAGTGACTACGATCTTTCTATTGAGTAAAACATTGCAAATGGAATTGCAAATAATGTGTAAATAATGTGTAAACAGCAAGTGAAAGTAATGAATGTAAATATACGTGAACAGTGGAAAATAGTTTTATAAGTTACTTCAAGTGACAGTGCATAACACAGTGTAAATAAAATAGAAATGTAAATAACGTAAATAAAATAGAGAACGTAAATAGAAATGTAAATGAGTAGTATTATAAGAATACGAGTATATACCCTAGGAGTAATGAAAGTGAAAGTTTCACTCTAGCATGTCTGAATACTATGAGTTATGAGAGTGAAGGTGAAGTGACATTCACTCTCAATGCTAGTATACAGGACGAGAAAGTGAATGCTACGTATTTTACTGAAAGAAATTGAATCCCTACAGTGACAATAAACTAATACTACTGAAGGAAACTTATGGATAAAGACTGTAGATATATATAAGTGTTATAAAGTAATAGAAATATAAAGTGTGAGGGGTTTTATGAATAATAAATGACAGAATACCAACTGCGAACTAGCGCAAGTGGGAAGGTCATACGCGCTCGTAATTTTCATTGCTTTCACAAGGGTTTTTATTTGGAGTATGGATCCCAAACTACTTGATAATCATAGAGTAGTGTTTATAGTGTTAATGTCTGGCTGTGGTAATCATATTACGGGTTGTCGGGAAGTGTAAAGTGGAGACTTCGTTACCCAACTTGTCTCCACAAGTCCTACGGTAATCGACGAAGGCTCAACAAACATCCCAGGAGAAAGCTGAAGGTATGTGCCATAAGCATATGTAATTTTAATATTCTAGGACTAATAACTGATTTTTGGCAAATATTTTTTGAGAGTCTGTCGGAGCCCGAATAACCCCGCTGGAGACGCAAAACATTGGGAAACATGCCCGCGGTGTAAGGGTTAAAGGAGATGTAGTGTGTAGTGTGCATGTAGTTTGAGATTGACAGTTGGAGAACTTGTATTGGAGAGCATGCTGGCCTACTCTCTGCGTTACTGAAACACTGAAAAGGTTCAGCAAAGGAGGTTGGTCAAGAACTATCCCAAGGGCTGATGAAATGGGAGTTCCAGCTCTCCCTGTCATCAGCTTTCCATCCACATTGGGAGTAATTCCCTGCTCGACTGGCGCTACAGTCTGTGGCGTTTGTCCAGTCAGATCTCTTACACTTATGTTCGTCCATTTCTCAAACTCTTCGTCTTTGTCCTGCATTTCTCTTTAATGTCCTTCCTATCACAACTGTCCCTTGTGAAAATGTTTTAGTCCATAACCATACAGTCAAGACAACCCTATCGTTTCTGCATATTCTTTCACCCTTTCTCCCAACGTAAACGTTTTCCACACCCACTGAGACCAAGAACATTACTTTCATTTTGATAAACCGTCACTTGTTAGTGTTACCTGGCCAAACATTCCTGTCAAGTCACTCAAAGCTTCTGATCTTTACATTGACCCAGACTATTTTTCCATCAAGTCAAATTCTCTTTCTGCATACCCAACACGTCAACACTACGCATATGGTATCAGTTTACATAACTTTGAAATCTTTGCACCTATAAATATATCTTGTATTTTCCCCATTGATAATATAAGTATTACCTCTCCTCAGCCAGACATGATTGATTACCTAAAGAATTCTAAATTTTTGGGTGTTGATATGCCTCACTTCCTTCATCATTCTCTTTTAAGTCCGGATTTCGAATATCCTCCTATTGCTTCACCTCAGTAGGATTTTTCTTTATCATACAATAGTAGTTTCGTCCATTATTGTGTTAAACGTATGAAAAAAAAAAAAAAAAACTTGAAATTATGTTACCACATGGAGCAGGGAAAACAATGAAGCTTGTTGATCTGAAAGTGACGTGAAGAAAGTGCAACTTGATGCTGAAGTTGGAGAAATATGAGTGAGAACTGGACGAACCGGACAACCCAGGACTCATTCCATACAGTGTTGATTTGTGTGAAGACGTGAGGATATCCAACTAATTATGTGGACATTTTTTGTTACCCATCCCCACCCATTCAGTCTGTCTGTTTGTTTGTCTGTTTGTTAACCCCTTAACTGCGGGGATGTCGGGAGTGTGCTGTGCGCTACCCACGGGGATAATCACACTCCGACTGACTTCTTAAAAATATTTGCCAAAAATCAGTTATTTGTCCTAGAACACTAAAATTAAATAGCACATGGCACATACCTTCAACTTTTTCCTGGGATGTTTGTTGAGCCTTCGACGACTACCGTAGGACTTGTGGAGACTTCCGAAGTTGGGTAACGAAGTCTCCACTTTACACTTCCAGATACTCTGTGATATGGTTACCACTGCCTGATATTTTAACTACAAACACTGTTCTATGAATTTCAAGCAGTTTAGGATCCATATTAAAAAAAAACACACACAGACTGTGAAAGCAATGTAAATTACGAGTGCATAAGAGCTTTCCACCCGCGCTCGTTCCCTGATGGTATTCTGAGGTGGAGCTGTCATTTATTATTTATAAACACACTCACGCATTATATTCCTAGTGTTTATGACATATTTATATATACAATATTTATCCATAAGTTTCTTTCAGTACTAGTCGTTTATTTTCACTCCAGGCATTCACTTTCTCGTTCAGTAAACTAGCGTAGAGAGCGAAACTTTCACTTTCACTTTCATTACTCCAAGTATTTATACACACTAGAGTGAAGCTTTCACTTTCACTTTCATTACTCCAAGTATTTATACCGGTACTTGTATTCTTATATTACTAATTATTTCTATTTCTATTTACATTCTCTATTTTATTTATATTATTTACATTTCTATTATATTTACACGATGTTATGCACTGTCACTTGCAGTAACTTATAAAACTATTTTCCACTGTTCAGTTATATTTACATTCATTGCTTTCACTTGCTTTTTATACATATTTACATTTCCACTAGCACTGTTTTAGTCACTAGAAAGATCGTAGTCACTGTCCATCATTATCACTGATAAATTAGCCAGTTCACGTTCCACAGCAGAGTCACTTAGCCCTTACCCCTTCCCACACGAAGTTTAGTAGGGGTAGAGGTCACAGGGCCCTTTGCTAGGGGGCTAAGAAGCAGCGGACACCTTGAAAGATGACAGTAAGCTGAATGATGTGGCATATTTTGGGCAGGGAAGAGTTGACAATGTCAGTGTGGTGGCAGCTGCTAATTTATATGCTATGAAATGATTGGCAGGAAATCTAGACAATACATAATAAATTAGTCAGTTCCAGGTGAATGTAAATATCACTTAGGCTTCTCCCTTCCTTTCTTATATATATTTCTATTACAAGAATAGGTCATATGGCATATTTCAAGGGGAAATAAACAGAAAATTAGCGAACGAGTGCACGTGGGGTGTTGCCAGTTGATAATTAGCACATTCCAGATGTACGGCAGTATCAATTACATTTTCTTTCTTTTATTTATTATTTTGTATAAGAATAGGGCATAGGGCACATTTCAATGGATAAAATGAGAGGAAAAATCTGTCCAGGATTTGCGTAGCACAGTGCGGCTGGGCAGGCGGTAGGAGAGGTAATGGAGGGGAGGTAAGGAGGGGAGTCAAAGACAGGGGAAAAATGGCTAAATTGTCAATAGTGGATGGGAGTACCGATGACATTAACAGAACTAAGTATAGCTGGACACTGGTAGTACTGATAGATGATACAAGCCACCATCTGAAAGCCCAGGCAGATTCAAAATAACACAGAATCACAAAAGTGACGTCCCGTGGTATGATCCCTTGCTCCTAAGCATCACGCAAGTGACACCCCACAGTTAAGAGGTTAACAACTTTACACGAAAACTAATGGTGCGATTTTGACTAAAATTACTGGTATGATGGACTATGACCTTCTGATCACCTGATGATATTTTGGGCCAAGGCCTAGGTAGTAGGTGGATAAAAAGGCAAAAAAATCGTTTTTTTGCCATAACTCCATTCAAATTCGTCATAGCAACATGAAACCAAAACCTAATTGTGCATCTTGCAAACATTCATTCTGTAACATACAACATTACATCAGGGGGATCACCCCCTAATTAGTGGTAGGGAGGGTCAGTGTCAGATGAGTTGGGCCTAAAATTTCAAATGGGCATAAAAACGTCTGTTTTCACCTGATTTTCTCCTAATTTGATATGTGACATGTATGACTATATATCATGTTGTGTTTATACGTCAGGACTAAAATGCCTTCGGGAAACGGGTCTGCTGTGCCTTGGCACTGCTTCTTGTTTATTATGAGATTTTATTGTCATAATAATAATATCACCAATAATTTATTATTAATGTAGATTTATTGATCACTTTGATATATATATCAGTATTTTATTATTGCCATGTCGGGGATGGGTATTGCTTTCACACTGTTTGTTTGTCTGTCTGTCTGTTAAGAACTTAATGTGAAAACTATTGGTGCAATTGTGATTCAAATAATAAGGATGATAGGTTATGACCTCCTGATCATCTGACTAAGTTTTGGGCCAAACTGGGCCAAGGCCTAGGCTGTAGGCCCCAAAAATGTAAAAAAGAAATAATCGCCATAACTCTTCAAATTCGCCATATTCACATAAAACCAAAACCAAAAGGTGCATCTTTCAAATCTTCATCCTATAACATGTCTCATTACTTCAGGGGGGTCACCCCTCAGTTACAGTGGCAGTAGGGAGGTCAATGTCAGGTGGGTTGGGCCTAAAATTTCGAATGGGGATAAAATCGTAAATTTTCAGCCAATTTACTCCTAATTTTATATGTGACATCTCTGACTACATATCGTGTTTATGTGTCAGTACTTAAATGAATGCCGGAAACGGATTTGCTGTGCCTTGGTACCGCTTCTTGTTTGTTATGAGATATTATTCTCATAATGATAAGATACCGATATCTCATGTAACCAGCTAATATATTAATGTAGATTTATTAATCACTATAACATACTGTAAATCTGTATTTTATCATTGTCACGTGGGTATACATTAATTACCCGTCCCCTCCATAGGGTCTCGGGGACGGATATTGTTTTCACTCGGTTTGTCTACTTATGTTTATTTGTCTGTCTGTGTCTTTCTGTTAACAACTTTATGCGATAACTACCTGTGCGATTTTGACTATAATTACAGGGACAATGGGGTATGCCCTTCTGATCATCTTTTTAAATTTCAGGCTAAACTGGGTTAAGGTCCAGGCTGTAGGCCCCAAAAATGTACAAAAAAAGTCAGAAAAACATTTTTGTTTACCATAACTCCTTTCAAATTCGTCATATCGACATGAAACCAAAACTTAAAGGTGTATCTTTCAAATCTCCATCCTATAACACGCCTCACCACATCAGGGTGGTCACCCCCCAGTTAGTGGCGGGGGGTTCAATGTCAGGTGGGTTGGGTCTAAAATATCTAATGGGCATAAAATCGTCAATTTTCACCTGATTTACGCCATATTTGATGTGATATTTTTGAATAGATATCCTGTTGTGTTTATATGTCAACACTAAAATGACTGCCGGAAAAGAGTTTGCTGAGGCTTTGAACTGCTTCTTGTTTAGTGAAATATCTCACTATTTACTATTATGCTCCTATTATTAGTATAGTATATTTATAATGTTATGTAATTTTCTTAGCATTCATTTACAGTATTAGTGTTGTTTTATTATTTGAATTGTCGTTTATTAATTACTATGTCTGTAACATGTCGGGAGACATCTTAATTACCCAGGGGGAGACAAATGTTAGTAATCCATAATTGTTTTGTTACTTAATTATCACGACTCAGACGCCGCAAGAATGCGATGAATTGACAGTGATTGCTGACTCGGGCAAATCTGCAGCTTCAGGAAAGAAATGCTGAGAAGACTGTTCTGTGTGTAAACAGGTGACAATTCCTCAAGTCAACGTAACGCGATGGCATTCGGTAGAAACGGAAACTCACCTACCACTGAGTGAATGTAGGAGAGACAGAGAACTGCTAGACTCTGTGGGTGTAACACAACTCTCTCCCAATACAGCACTCAGTAGTAGCACAGAGTCTTCAAGAAAAGTCTGAGTTTCTGATAATTTATTACTGGGTTTACATCTCGCAATTATTATTATTATTATTATTATTATTATTATTGTTATTATTATTATCATTATTATTATATGGAGTAAATGGGAAGTTACTGAATGCCGTGAAGAGTATGTATGAGCGTGCTAAGGCTGCAGTGCGTGTGGACAGTGAACTGAGTGAATTTTCCTATTTGAAGGTTGGATTGAAAAAGGGATGTCATGTCTCCATGGTTATTCAGTCTGTATATGGATGGGTTTATAAAAGCGATACAAGGTAGGTCAGTGGATGTTAGAGTGGCCCTAATGAGAGAGGGCAGTAGTTTGGAAACATCCTGCACTGTTGTTTGCAAATGATAATGTGTTGTTAAGTGAAGACGAAGGGGAGCTGCAAGACACGGTGAATGAGTTTGGAAGTGTGTAAGAAACGGAATCTAAATGTGAACGTAGGGAAGAGTAAGTTATTTTCTTCGAGAGAAATGAAGTCCTTGAATGTACAGTGGAGTTCGATGATGAGGAAATGGAAAATATGAGTGTGCCTAAGTACTTGGGTAGTGTGATGAGTAAGGATGGAAGATTGGAGGGTGAAGTGCTTGAGATGGTACAGCAAGGAAGAAAGGTTGCTGCTTCTTTGAAATCAGTGATAAGAAACAGGGAAATGAGCATGGAAGTAAGAAAGCCGCTGCCTGACAATTTGTGATACCAACCCTAATGTATGGAAGCGAAGCTTGGATCTTGATGGAGGGACACAAGTCAAGAGTGGGAGCAGAGGAACTGAGTTATTTGAGACGAGCAAGTGGAGTCACATGGAGAGACAGACTGACAAATGAGGAAGTGAAGGAGCATTGTGGTGTGGATGTGGATGTGATAGAAAACGTTAGGAGAAATACACTGAAGTGGTTTGGCCATATGGAGAGGATGGAAAACGAGAGACTGGCGAGAAGAGTGTATGTGAGTGGGGTGAAGGGTGGGAGAGGGAGTGGAAAGCCAAGGATGAGATGGAGGGATGGATTGAAGAGATATATGAGATAGGAGGTTGAGCTGAGAGCAGGGCAGTGAAATGGCAGGGGACAGGCGACATGGAGGCGATTTGTTTGTGGCCACCCCTTATGGGATTAACAGTCTGGCAGTAGATAGATGATGATGATGATTATTATTATTATTACACAGGTATACATTGGAAAAAATATATTTGTATTATTTCAAATTATTTTACATAATTCTGGGCGTTGAATTAAAAAATATAAATCATTTTTCTCCAACCCAAATAATTTTTTTTCAGAAAATCCATTTTTTAGTTTTAATTATAGCTTTTTTTTTTTTTTTTTTTTCACACCATGTAATTATTTGTATATAGATATTTTATTACAGTGATAATCGGTTTCAGTTTAGTATTTTCCAATATAAAAATCCTTGTTTCAAATAAGTTATTTTATTTGATAAGAAAGAATATACCTGGAACACATCTCAGTGATGAGTCATACCAATATTGGAGTGCAGGAAACATATCTTAGTGTGACTCAGTTAGTTAGTTAGTGCACTTGTACATTATTTTCAGCTGAGTGTTTCTTTTTTTCATCACAGTGATATATATTGCAAATAGTGGTTTATTGCACTGATGGCAGTGTCCTAGTACAGAAATTTGGCAGATATTATAATGCAGCAGAATGAAGGCTATTTATAGATTCATCTAACACACGCCTGAAAGGGGCAATTCTCCAATATGGCAACACATATGCATCAATACCTGTTACCCATTCTGTGCATATAAAAGAAACATACCAGAATTTGGCAAAGCTTCTCGAGAAGATCAGCTACAGTGAATGCTGTTGGTTCATATGTGGGGGGCTGAAAGTTCTGTGTATCTTGTGTCAGCAGTCAGGGTGTACAAAATTTCCATGTTTTCTCTATAAGTGGGATATCAGAGCCAAGGATTTATATAGAGTTCAGAAGGAATGCCCAAATAGAAAAAAAATCTGCAGTATGGTGCCAAGAACATTAGACCTAGCTTGGTGAATCCAAATGAAATGCAGATACCACCGCTTCATATTAAGCCTGGATTAATGAAGCAGTTTGTTAAAGCCCTATCATAAGCTGGAGCTAACCAATTGGTAGTACTTAATGACATGATACCCTAGGTATTACGAACGATACACGATAGCCCACATGCAGGACGTCCTGGAAAGGATAGGACATTCAAACAAGCCCTGTTGTTATATTACTGGCCTTCATTACGAAAAGATATAAACAATCATATAGACAGATGCGAATCATGTGCAAAACACAAAGGATACCCAATTTCACCTGCACCGATGGGTAATCACCCTGTACCATATCAACCATGGGACGCTGTCGCTGTTGATTTACTCAAGATGCCATTATCATACAATAATAACCAATACCTATTCGTAGCAACGGATCATTTTTCCCGTTATGTAATTTTAGCTCCAATTAAAGATAAAACAGCAGAGACAGTAGCAAATGCAATAATAGATAATGTAATATGTCGCTTTACTACCCCAAAGGTACTAATAAGTGATAATCGAGTGGAGAAAGGGAGGAGGTGGAGGAAGGAGGGAGGAAGAAGGAGGTGGAGGAGAGAGAGAGGAGGAAACACAGTGTGTCAAGCCTTGTGCCACCGCTGTGTCAATTCATGTGAATAATGGAAGCGGAAAGTTTGTTTCATGATGAAATCAGTGCCTTATTTTTTATGAAAGTTTTCATGTGTGTATGTTTGTTATGATGAAAAAGTACAAACCACAGGAAATTTTTTTTTGTTATAGTGGAAAATACAGTTTAGTGGAGAAAGGGAGGAGGGAAAGAAGAGGGAGAAGGAAAAACTGTGCCTCGTGCCAACATTATGTCTAATAATGTGAGTAATGGAAGGAAAAAGTATGTTTCATGATGAAGTCAGTACCTTATTTTTTACTGAAAGTTTTGGTGTGTGTTTATTTATTATGACGAAAAAGTCTACATCACAGGAAAAAAAAAAATGTTATTGTGAAAAATATTTTCGATTATGTACAGTGGGTGAATAACTATTTTGTTTGCATTTATTTTTTTTTTTAGGTTTTATGTAGTAGTAGTAGTAGTGGTAGTAGTTGTAGTAGTAGTGGTAGTAGTAATAGTACCAGTAGTTGTAGTAGTGGTAGTTGTAGTAGTAGTAGTTGTTGTAGTAGTGGTAGTTGTTGTAGTAGCAGTAGTAGTTGTAATAATGGTAATTGTAGTGATAATAGTAGTATTAGTATTTGTAATAATTGTTGTAATACCCAGACTTCTAGTAGCACATCAGTGCTAGAATCGAGCAACAGTGCAAACCAAACATACATCTGTGTGTGTGTGTGTGTGTGTGTGTGTGTGTGTGTGTAAGGTGGTGGTAGTGAAATGGTGGTGAGGTGAGCAAACGCACATACCAGTACCTGAGGCAGCCTGACTCAAAATCCGTTGCCAGAGTTACCAGATTCACAACAGCACTCCTGCCACATTTTTGAAAAACATGCATGGAAATGGTGTTTGTGGTGGACTGGGGTCTTCTGGAAGTGTTATCATTATGGAAGGCTAGCAGAAGCCTTAATTGTGTCACTGCACATCTGCCACGCATATGGACATGCAAAAAAACAACAAAAGTTGCCCCCTTTCCCCACTCTCTCTGACTACATGCCCTTCATGGACAATTTGGGGCTATCTGCTGGAAATCAAAGGATTGATAAATATCATGACAGTTTTTTTTTTTTTTTTTAATTCTTGGTTAAGTTTTAGCTGAGATATGAATGTTTAAAAATAGACGATTTTCTCAGGAATGCCTGGCTGGGAGAAATGTTGGCGGAAATATATATGTTAGATGCAATGGGTTAAAAAACCAAGATAGAATTGAGCTACAATCACCAAACTTGGCACAGTTATAGAACGTCGTATGCTATGCATTGCTACCTAATATGAGTAACCTTGACCCAAAACTCAAGGTCACAGCCAAGGTCGAAGTTCAAAAATTGCTTATTTTTTATGTACGGACATCACATGCACAAGAGAGATGAACTTGTCATTTGGTGAATTACTGAAATTGCTAATGCCAATTTCTGTTTTCTAATTATTATTATTTTATTATAATAATTATTATTATTATAATTATTATCATTAAAATTCACCAAACCAGTGGAGAGTTATATTGTTCATGTCATTATTATTATTATTATTATTATTATTATCATTATTATTATTATTACTCACCACGCCAGTTGTGAGCTATATTGTTCTTGTTATTATTATTACTTGCCACACCAGTGGTGAGTTATAGTGTTCTTCTCATTATTATAACTCACCACATCAGTGGTGAGTTATATTTTACTTGTCAATATTGTTGTAATGCACCACACAAAAAGGTGAGTTGTATTGTTCCTATCATTATTAGTCTTTACCTATGTGACAGGTGCAGAGTATTATTTTTTGCTGCTATTATTATTCCGGCCTTAGAGTCTCACGATGATTGCAAGAAAACTGGAGGCTGCGGGAAGAACCTAAAGGACCCAGGGTGCATCCTGCCATGGGCCATTGCTGATAGAAAAAGAAATCCAAACCCTTCACGTGCAGTGGCATAGAGTCATATGAGTATTATGAGTGAATATTTCACTGGGGCCTGAGCAAGTAATTTGAAAATAAATCTTAGTGGACCGATCCAAAGTGTTTATTTCATTTTATTTAAAGAATTCAAAATCTTCCCAATGGGTTAAGAGTACTGTAAAAAAAAAAAAAAAAAAAAAAAAAAAAAAACAGCAGGTGAAGACTAGTGATTGTCCACAAGACAGTTACAGAGTTCTGGTTATTATTGTTTGTCTATTTGGTATTATTATTTTTACGAAAAAATAAATTATTCGAATTCACTCAGTTTCAAAACTATGGCCATCATTCTTGGCCGTCTGAGGCCTCCACCTGGCAACTTCATATGACTTAGTATCATCCAGTTCTCAATACTGATTTTCAAGGTAAATTCCACAACATGCAAAATTGTCTATTTGTGGATTTTCAGAAACAGCCTAACGTACAGATAAGAATTTTTTATGCGACGTCGCCAAGGTTGGGGAGCAGGTCTGAAATGACTGTGGGCAAATTTGGTCCAGTAGTTTGAGATTGCCCAAGGGTCAATGGAAAATTATTTGGTCTCTGCCATTTTTTAGCTGCAAAGGGTTTGTTACTTTCTCTTTTGCCCAACGTGTTTTACAGTCTGCTAGGGGGGGTCCCTACTAGTCTTCGCTTCAAAGTGCTCGCTATACGAAGGACGTTCAAATCACTAGGCCCAACGATAGCTACAGTGATGGGACATTGTGGAATGAATCGGCTCCTGAAGTTGAACTGAGGAAGAAATTGGATGACCTCTTCATGTGGTGAATTATCGAAATTGCTAATGGCATTTTCCGTTATCTAGTGATTTATATTATTATTATTATTATTATTATTACTTCTAGTACTACTACTACTACTACTACTACTACTACTTCTAATTTATTACTTTTATAATAATAATAATAATAATAATTATTATTATTATTATTAGAATGCTGTACTACTACTACTACTACTACTAATATGTAGGAGGACTACTGGGCCTTGAGAGCAGGCTGTGTAGCCTATGCCCAGAGTTGGACACAAAAAACTACTACTGCTACTACTACTGCTATTACTACTTCTACTACTACTACCACTACTACTACTACTATTACTAAAATACTACTACTACTACAAATCAATCTATCTATTGCCAAATGCCTTAATCCCTTATACGGGGTGGCCACAAACAAATCGCCTCCACGTCACCCTATCCCCCGCTATTTAACTGCCCTGCTCGCAGTTCACACTCCCCTCTCCCATATATCTCTCCATTCCAACTCTCCATTTCATCCTTGGCCTTCCCCTCCCACTCTCCCCCTCCACTTCACTGACATACACTCCTCGTCAGTCTCTCACTCTTTATCGTCTCCACATGGCCAAACCATCTCATTGTGCTTCTCCTAACGCATAACCACATCCACATCACAATGCTCTTTCACATTCTCATTTGCCAGTCTGTCTCTGCATGTGACTCCACATGATCTCAAATAACTCATTTCCACTGCTCTCGCTCTTGACTTGTGTCCCTCCAACAACGTCCAAGCTTCACCTCCGTACATTAGAGTTGGTACCACAGTACTGTCATATAATAACTTTTTCACTTCCATGGTCATTTCCCTGTTTCTTATCACTGCCTTCAAGGAACCAACAACCTTTCTTCCTTGTTGTACCCTTTCAAGCACTTCACCCTCTAAACTTCCATCCTTACTCATCACACTACCCAAGTACTTAAAAGTACTCACATTTTCCATTTCCTCAACATCCAACCTCACTGTACATTCACTTACTTCACCTCTCTCGACGACCATAACTTTACTCTTCCCTACATTCACCTTTAGATTCCGTTTCTTACACGCTTTCCCAAACTCATCCACCAAGCCTTGCAGCTCCCCTTAATTTCACAGGAGAGGTTGAGAGTAATTGAAACCACATGTTAACACTTTTTGTTCTTTCTCTTGTAATTTTTCATCAATTTCTACCATTCAAATGCCATTTTGTTCACAATTTCAAGGAGAACAAATTGTTGGAAAGCGTTTGTCTTATAATCCTTTATTTTAGGGGGAAAATTAGGAAATATGTAAAAGAGTAAGCAACCAATATATTTATACAAATATGGCAGAAAGTATTGTATTTATCCACAATCCATTTCCAACAGATTATCTACCATAATATTCTGAACAAAGTGTTTTTTTTACCGATCAAAATCCATCCGGAAATTGGCGAGAAAGTACTTTTTTTTCCAAAAAAATCGTAATTGTTTACAGTGTGGCACTTCGAAACGCCTGAAAACTTCGCAGACCTGTAACTCTTGATCCACTTGTCACAGGTAGCCAATATTTTGTTAGGAATTTCAGCAATATATGACCAGGATCTTCAGAAAGTTCAAAGCTTTAAACACATAATTACCCCAGGTTTTTCCCATAAACTGCTTCCCATATGGTTCAGTACTGTAATTCATATTTCACTGATCACAGGCAGCTGAAATTTTGACAAGAATGATCATAATGTATAAAAATCCATAACACTTTATTGCAGGTATACATCCTTTAGAAATTCCATGCCGCTGGTCCTAGGCAGCTGAAATATTGTATAAATTATCAAAGTACAAAAAATAAATAAATAAATAAAATTGTTTGTTAACATAGTTTTCTCTCATTCATGTGTCAAAGAGAACGGCTAAGGGCTAGCTAAAGGAAATACAGCTTAAACAAATGGCCTATTTCATTCCCCTCCCCCGATGGAGTACGGCTCTACGTGCGCCCCCTGCTCCTCATGCAACTACCGCGATTCGGATACGAAAATGGGCCAGAACACCTGCTTATAAATGAAACAGGACAGTAATATGTATCACATATGTGGAGCAGTCACAGACGAATCACTTAGGCAAAAAAAAAAAAAAAAAAAAATCGAATTTTGGTCGAAAACTCGCTCACAACCTCCCCTTAACAACACTGTATTATCTGCAAACAACAGTACAGGGTATTTCCAAATACTGCCCTCACACAGTAGGGCCGCTCCAACATCCACTGCCCTATCTTGTATCTCCTTTATAACCCCATCCATATACAGACTGAACAGGCACGGAGGAATGACACATCCCTGTTTCAAGCCAACCTTCAAACAGAAACATTCATTCAGTTCACTATCCACATGCACTGCAGTCTTAGCACCTTCACACACTTCATGGCATTCAACAACTTACCATCTACTCCACATATTCTTAATATTTTCCACAATTCTTGTCAATCCACCCCGTCATATGCTTTCTCCAAATCCATGTAGGCCGCATACAATTTATCTCCCTTCTCTGGAAACTTTTCCAAAAAAGATCTAAAAATGAATATCTTTTCCCTTCCAAAACCACCCTGTTCTTCACCAACTAATTCCTCTGTTATTTCCCTATCTGTCAATATGTATCCTACCATAAATATTTTTCCTATTACACTAAGAAGTCAAATGCCCCTATGATTACCTTATATTTCTTTTTCCCCTTTTCCTTTGCATAGGGGAATAATTATACCTGACTTCCTATCCTCCGGGACTCTGCCTTCGTCCCAGGCCAATCTTTACATCTTCCACGTCCATTCTACTACTATCTCTCCCCTATGCTTCAGCATTTCACCACACACTCCATCAATTCCTGTGGCTTTCCCCATTTTAACTCTCTTCATTGCTTCCACAACTTCCATCCTACCGATTTCTTCCTCTCATCTCACATCCCTCCGTCTCTCAGTCATTCTCCAGCCACTTACACACGCATTACTTTCATTCTCTATGTTCAACAATTCCTTAGAGAGTTCTCTTCCATCTACTCACTTTTTCTCCCTTCTCCACTAATAATCTACCATTTTTATCTTTCACTCCTCAGCTAACTTCTTTGGCACCTTGTCTCTCTTTACATCTTTCCAAATTATTTTCTTACATTCCCTCCATTTTATACTGGTGTTCCTTCCAAATTCCTCATCCACTCTCTTCTTACTCTCTCATATTAATCTTTTCACTTCCCTCTTCCTTTTTACATGTAACTCTTTCTTCCTTGTCTCAACTTCTTCTGCGCCCCTGTTTCTCATCCATACACTATATGCTTTTTTGTTTTGTGCCTCAGCCTGTCGCACCTCTTCATTCCACCATGCTGTTCCTTGCACCCCCATTCGTCTTCTCTTCACCCCACACACCACCTCACATGCTGCACAGATTTCTTATGTGAATATCTTGTACACACTTTCCACGTCCCCCATCGGCTCCAATCCTTATTTACTTAATCGCACCTTCACTTCCCTCTTATATTCCTCCTTTTTTCCTTCCTCTTGTATCCCTTCCATCCTTCTTGTATGAACTACTTTCTTCTGTCCTTCCCTTCTTCTAATTCTCCATTTTATTCAGACCTTGATCCTGACCACCACCAAGTGGTGGTCAGAAAGTCCACTTCCTCAACATTTATATACTCTTTTATCCATTACACACCTTCTCATTCTGTCATCCACACACACATAATCAATCATTGCCTTCCGTTTATTTAGTTCACCACCCACCCTTCTCATCACTCGCCACGTATACCTATGGATCATTTTGTGCCTGAAGAGGTTATTGGCTATCACCAACCCACTCCTGGCACAAATATCCACTAAAACACTGCCATTCCCATTCATCTCTGCAGGCACGCCCTTCTCACTGACTACTTCATCCACCTTCACATTCCTTACTTTGCCACTCATATATCCAATCAAAAACACTCTCTCATTCCTTTCAAACTTTTCCATGCAAGCTACCACATTTGTCCAGAACTCGTCTCTCACTCTGCTTGCACGACCTTGCTTGGGCATATACACGCACACACTCGCCCAGATTTGTAGTCCACCTTTCAAGCTTACCCACTACATCCTTGAGCCAACTGATCCATACTGTCTTTTATTCTCCTTCCATCTGTTAGTCACAACAGTACACACTCATTCTCAACAACTCTGGCGCATGTACCTCATCCATACTCCCATTCTCTCACACTCTCACCCACCATTTAGTGTCAGTTAATCCACATATATCCAGTTTTACACCTCAAGCACCTGGACATTCTCTCTTTCTTTCACGTCATCATTAGCACATTCCATGTAGCTATCCATACCATGTCCTGTATTCTGTCCTTAGTCGTCACCTTTTGGTCAGTCCTGGTTCTAGGCTTCTTGTTAGTATTTTTAGCTCGTTTTCTTCTGGGGAGGGACACTAAGCCTCCACCAGCCTACTTGTTGTCATTAACCCCTTAACCGCGGGGCGTCACTTTCGTGACGCTTGGGAGCAAGGGATCATACCGCGGGGCGTCGCTTTTGTGATTCTGTGTTATTTTGAATTCACCCGGGCTTTCAAGTGGGGGCTTGTATCATCTATCAGTACTGACAATGTCCAACACTAGTCAGCACTCCTGATCTCATCTGTACTCCCATCCATTGTTGACAAATTAGCCATTTCTCCCCGTTCTTGACTCCCCTCCCTACCCCCCCTCCATTACCCTATCCTCTCGCCTGCCCGGCCATGCTACGCTAAGTAAATCTTCCCTGGAATTTTTCACTGATTTCATCCATTGAAATAAGCCCTATGTCATATTCTTATACCAAATAATATATACAAGAAAGAAATCAGGTAAGTGAGAGTGCCATACACCTGGAATTGGCTAATTATCACCTGACAACACCTCACGTGCACTCGTTCGCTAATTTTCGCTGTTTTTTTCCCCTTGAAATATGCCGTATAATCTATTTTCGTAATAAATATACATGTAAGGAGAGAAGGGAGAAGCCTAAGTGATATTTACATTCACCTGGAACTACCTAATTTATAATGTATTGTCTAGATTTCCTGCCAATCATATCAGTGCTACACAAAGCTGTTTCAAGATTTAACATTGGTAGCTCTGATTATATATCTCCTAAGTAGGCCTCTAATCTATTTTCGTAATAAATATACCTGTAAGGAGGGAAGGGAGAACCCTAAATGATATTTACATTCACCTGGAACTACCAAATTTATAATGTATTGTCTAGATTTCCTGCCAATCATATCAGTGCTAGACTTAGCTGTTTCAAGAAGTAATATTGGTAACTCTGAATAACCCCTAAAGCAGGCCTCTAGGCTAGCTGGCCTGGCAACTGCGTTATCAGTGTAGTCTCATCTTCCGAAGTGAGAGGACGTATGTTTCATCTTGCTGACTTCAAGGCCTTTTTTCACCCCCATGCAAATGGCTCTGTGACCTTTACCCCTACTAAACCTCGTGTGGAAAGAGGTAAAGGGCTGACAATTGATAAAAGAGTGACTACGATCTTTCTATTGAGTAAAACAGTGCAAGTGGAATTGTAAATAATGTGTAAATAATGTGTAAACAGCAAGTGAAAGTAATGAATGTAAATATACGTGAACAATGGAAAATAGTTTTATAAGTTATTTCAAGTGACAGTGCATAACACTGTAAATAAAATAGAAATGTAAATAACGTAAATAAAATAGAGAACGTAAATAGAAATGTAAATGAGTAGTATTATAAGAATACGAGTATATACCCTAGGAGTAATGAAAGTGAAAGTTTCACTCTAGCATGTCTGAATGCTATGAGTTATGAGAGTGAAGATGAAAGTGACATTCACTCTCAATGCCAGTATACAGGACGAGAAAGTGAATGCTACGTATTTTACTGAAAGAAATTGAATCCCTACAGTGACAATAAACTAATACTACTGAAGGAAACTTATGGATAAAGACTGTAGATATATATAAGTGTTATATAGTAATAGAAATATAAAGTGTGAGGGGTTTTATGAATAATAAATGACAGACTACCATGAGCGAACTAGTGCCAGTGCGACGATCAGACGCGCTCGTAATTTCCATTGCTTTCACAGTGTTTTTTTTTTGAGTATGGATCCCAAACTACTTGAAAATTGTAGAATAGTGTTTATAGTGTTTGTATCTGGCTGTGGTAATCATATTACGGGTTGTTGGGAAGTGTAAAATGGAGACTTCGTTACCCTACTTCAGAGGTCTCCACAAGTCCTACGGTAACGACGAAGGCTCAACAATCATTCCAGGAGAAAGCTGAAGGTATGTGCCATAAGCATATGTAATTTTATTATTCTAGGACTAATAACTGATTTTTGGCAAATATTTTTTGAGAGTCTGTCGAAGCCCAAATAACCCCGCGGCACACGCAAGTAATTGGTAAACAAGCCCGCGGTGTAGGGGTTAATTAAATCAACATATTACTTTTAATGAAATTAAATAATTACAATTATTACTAGTAAAATTTAATTATTATTACTATAATAATTATTGTGAAGAAGTAAATTGCCTGTTTTCGCTCAATTTCAAAGCTACGGCCATTATACTTGGCCATCCACGTTCCCCAACTGGAGGATTCATATCACCCAGTATCATCCAGTTCCTAGGACTAATTTTCCAGTTATGTACAAACTCTTATAAAAATAGTCTAGCCTATTTGCAGATTCTCAAAAACCGCTAAAAGTACAGATTTGAAATTCTTGTTGGATATAGCCACAGTTCGGGAGCAGGTCTGAAAGGACTATGAGCCCATTTGGGCCAGTAGTTTCTGAGATCGCTCAAGTGTCAGTTGAAAGCATGGGTAGTTTGGGATCCGCCATTTTTGATACCTGGGCAGTGAAGGAAAAAATTATTCGCAGGCTCAAACCTACAGAAATGACAAGGATTAGGCAGATGTGCAATACAGCACTGAGTGTGAGGCCTGGAGGGGCTAGATTCATGATAGAGGAGTTGAGGGGTAGGATGGGACTGGAGTGTATTGATGTTGTGATGACAAGAGTTAGATTGGGATGGTTTGGGCATGTGGAGAGGATGGGAGATAATTAGGTGGAGAAGGTGAAAAGTGTTAATGTTAAGGGTAGGCTTGCGAGAGGTACATAAAAAAAAACCTGGGAGGAGGTCATTAACCCGCTGCATGCCAGTGCCGTTTTAAAACGGTCTGACATAATGTTGCGGGCCAGTGCCAGTGCTGTTCTATAATGGTTTAAAATAAGAAACTTCACTGTGACTGTATTTTTCAAGATTTGCAGGTAAAAATTGGCAGGCATGTAAGGTAACTGTTCCTCTACCATCCCCCAGGCTTGCCATACACTAACTCGCTCCCCCCTCACGCCAATGGCGTACCTGAGGGGGGGCAGTGGGGAGAGGGCTGTTTGAAACTGCCCCCCAGGAAATGCCTTAAAAATTTATAAGCCTTTTTATTAATATCTAAAATTTATATATATTTATCATCCCGACAATCCCGGTTGAGATATTAGACAAGTTTTGAGAATTAGGGGGGCTAGGTTCTTTGCAGGACCCCCCTTCAGGGGGGGGGCCCCGCAAAGAACCTAGCCCCCCAGGCCCCCAAATCTCTAGGTACGCCCATGTCAGGACCTCATATTATGATTACAAATCATAATAGATAGCATGATGGATAAATAGATAGACAGATAGATAGACAGATAGAAGCAGCAAGTCAGGGGATGAGATAGGTAGTGTCAGTGAAAATCGAGCAATGGTAAACATGCTTACACACTTTAACTCAAGGAATGCTTGATAGGCACATGAGCAGCGCCTGGTGACCATAGACACACATACACACATACTCACACACAGGCTTCTAGAAGCTTCTCATCAGAATATTCCACGTGACACGACCCCTGCTAAAATAGGAATTTAGGAAGCAGAGCTCAGAAAGAGGTTAGCCTTAGAATCGACAGGTGGTGGTGAGAAGGAGAGAAGCCATAGAACCGTCAGGTAGTGGAGAGAGTGAATAAGAAGAGGGGTCCAACTAGACTTACTTAGTATATTAAGTCTCTGTATAATACATACGCTGGTCAACTTAGACATTCTCTGAAGATAATAAATCAAGATCAACTCCCCGTATTCATCTTTAACTCCTCCTGCCCTTCAATTAACTCAAGACTCACCTATTACAAGAATTAAGAGTTACGTATATAAAAATGTTGGCTACAAAGCTTTAACATTAAATGGTGGCAGTCTACGAGAGTACGAGCCTATGAGTCTACGAGCATACAGTAGCAATGACGAGTTACGAGTGAGGATCAACAAGCTCTACGATTAATTACAAATAACAAGTCTACAAGACAACTCTATAATCTTCACGCAACTTCAAGCAGCAGCAAGAAGAATATAAAAAAAACAAAGCAAGTAAAGGAAAAGAAAGACCAGAGCAACAGGCAAAAAAAAAAAAAACACTCTCTCCCGCCTACCTCCATCGCTGACGCAGAGGTCAAGACACACGGCAAAACACCAGAACCACATTTATAACGCCTCTTACTCACCTTTCCTCATTCAGGGTACTCATCGCTACTCAGTTACTCACCACAGCTACCAGTGTGGGAAGCAGACGTCACCATGTGTATTTGCTGAGACAACGCCACGCCAATCAACGTGTGACTGACACCAGGCACTTCTCACCCACTACTCATTACTCATTATTCACATAGCTCCTACTCATACTCATTTATTTCCACAGTATTGGGTTGGAATTTGACGTTCTATGATGAGGTTTGCCTGTGACTACAGCTGTTAACTGATACATGCACCAGGCCATGGAATTTCCTGAGCAATATCGTCCATCAACACAGCCCTAGAATTATCGAGAGGAGATCTTCATTCAACTCTGATTTTCCGAGATCAACAGTTGCGTCGACACTCCTCTCCGATCTGTATCAAGTGGGTGAAATTATACTTACTCATTTCTTCTCAGTGCTAAAATTAGGTATATTCAACTCCTTTACTTATTTTTATATATACACTTATACACTCACTATCTATCATTTATTACAACTCGATTACTCATCTGTTTAGTAAGGACATAAACAAAAGACTTATTTCATAACACCATACCCTAGCAACATGAGTTCTTTTTACCTAAGTGATATGACAGGGATATTTTCGCCCCCACCCGTGTTAATACCAGATGATACATAATTTGGAGAGCACCAAGGCAACACACCCATTGTACAAACCTCAACACAAACTAAAGATCAAGAAACAAATACGTCAGTTCTAGATGATGAGTGGCAAACCCCCTCTGACATAGCAAGTGAGGACTTTGTCTCTGACTTGCATACCTATGAAAATATTCTTAACAGGGTTCATTGCTCCGGCAAATCCTTTTCCACTATTCCCTCACACAATGATGAACAAGTCCAAGTTAAATTAACAGAGCAACTAGTGAAAATGAACACCACAGATCAAGCTCAGATATTTGTTTATCATGAAGATAAAACTGCCCCACAATTCTCTGGCACAGAGAAAGATCATATTGACGTCATTTCATTGGTCAATCAGTGTGAACAAATCTACATCAAACGACATATCAAAGATGAACAAGAGAAAATTGCAATTTTTTCATCTTCCATAAGCCAGGAAAGATGTCCGGCAAGCGACTTATTAAGGTCAAATAAGCTCCTCAGAGCTAAGACATATGATGAATTTAAAACTGAATTTTTGAAGAAATATTCTGGAGGTATGAACTTATTGCCAAGTATAATCCCAGAATTGTAATGGTAAGAATTTATATCCCACCGGTTGACACCAGTGTAACTGTACGAATTTTCTTCCGCCGTTATTTTTCAATCAGTGTAATATTAGGATTTATAATCTTATCGGTTGTTGGTGCTGGTCAACTTACCCATTGATAATACAGGTGGTACTCGACTTAGTCTCCCCTCCTTGGTTAATAGAAAATTCACTTCAATAAAACAAAAGGGGGAGGGGGTAGTGTTTTTGACTTGGTATGGTAGATGATAATGGTTTACGAAAATTTTGGTAGCGTTTATAGTTTTTGGCCGAGCCTAGATTAAGTCAGTACCACAGGTGGTCGTCGTTCCCTCAGCGAAGGCATCTTGAATTGGAAGGGGAGTGAATTAGGCATGAGGACATAATTCCCTTGATTAGGTACACCAAGAAAGAAAATGACATATACTTTACTCTACTTTAATAATTTTTATGCTGGTTTTCAAATGGCATTTTCAATTACATGACCCTTTATCATATGAAAGAAGATTGTACATTAAAACCATGGTTTGGGTGATCATTCCTCCAACATTGTCACCAGGCGAAAACAATTTGGTACATACAAGAGATTTCTGAGGTCATTGTACCTTACTTTCTTTTTGTCAGATATTCTTGGGCTCGACAATAGCCTCAAGACAGGGACCTTTTTACGAGCTTGGGTTGTCTTTTCGGGCTGGCATAGCCTCGAACCAATAATAATAATTACTCGTGTTCTATTTCGTCCGAAATGTTTACTCTCATCATGTAATTCTCGATAATCCACAAACACTTTCAATTCATAATTATTAATAGTTCATAATCATCATTACTACATAATCACCAAAATGCATAATCACTCGGGCTTGTGTAGCCTCGAGGAACAATTCAAAAATTGCATAATCACCAAGAATACATAATCACTCGGGCTTGTTTAGCCTCGAGGTACAATTCAAAAATTACATTATTGCTCACAACCACTAAGTTCCCTTCCACACTCCTAATTTCCTAACATTAATTTAAGAGAAAGAAAACGGTTAATGGATTTGAATTTCGCCTTTCCGTTACCAGATCACATCACTTTTAAATTTCTATTCCTTATCTACAAAAAAAGTCCACTTGATAGATCAATGATACTAAAATGCCCGCCGCCGGACCTTCCGCCACGCCACCCCCCAACCCACCACCGGGCCACCACCACCCCACCACCGTAGGAAGGGATAACGGGGGGGCTAATGACCCAGGGCAAGAGGGTCATCCAACCACCACTGACCTGTGCCCCTTCTCCCCGCAACTGCCCCAACGCCAGGTGAGCCTAGATCCGCAGCACCTCAACAGCGGGCTAACCATTGACAGCAGCGGGGTGGGACTGATACAAAATCAGTCCCTAGTAGCTTTTTGGCGATGGCCATAGTTACACCGCTTAAGGGCAGGAGGTCCCTTGGTGAGCCACGAGGTGTCCCCACCTCTGCCACAGTGAGCCACGAGGGAACACCACCCTCTGCCACAACTTTGGTGAGCCACGAGGGGCTAGTACCCACTGCCACAGTGAGCCACGAGGGAACACCACCCTCTGCCACAACTTTGGTGAGCCACGAGGGGCCAGTACCCTCTGCCACAGTGAGCCACGAGGGAACACCACCCTTTGCCACAACTTTGGTGAGCCACGAGGGGCCAGTCCCCTCTGCCACAGTGAGCCACGAGGGAGAAATACCCTCTGCCACAAACAGGGCAGGAGGCCCTTTGGTGAGCCACGAGGGGCCAGTACCCTCTGCCACAGTGAGCCACGAGGGAACACCACCCTCTGCCACACCTTTGGTGAGCCATGAAGGGCTAGTACCCTCTGCCACAGTGAGCCACAAGGGAGAAATACCCTCTGCCACAAACAGGGCAGGAGGCCCAATAGTGAGCTGCAAGGGGCCAGTACCCTCAGCCACCCCAAGGGTAAGAGTCCCTTGTAGAGAGCCAAAAGTGGGTCCCAGGGTAAAACAACCTGGAGCCACGGCTGTGACGGAGACAGGAGAGAGAGTCGCCTCCGTGCTACCCTCCCTGTATAGGAGAGAAAACACTGTCTCCGTGTGTCCTCTACCTTCAGCGATCTCCTGTGGGAGTAGCTGGACACCACTCGGGAGAGTTGCCCTGAAGGTGTCACCGGAGCGGAGACAAAGTCCCAGTCGGGGCCTGCCTCCTTCTCCTGGGAAATTCTTGTTTCCCCCAGGCACCAGCAGGAGACGAAGCCGCAGCCCACACCTGACGGCGCATCCCCTGGCAGACCTCCACAGCCCCACGACCCCCAGGCGAGCCCAGCAGCCTACCAGCGCTGCCCTCCTCACACCGCGGAGCCTCCAACGCCAGACACGCCTCCTCCAACTGTTTGGCCCCAGTCCCGAGGGCCACCACTCCAGGTCGAGGCCCCACATAGGCGGGCCTCCCTGCACCACGACAACGAGACCCTGAGCTGAGGGTCTACATCAGGTCGAGGCCCCTAGACAAGAGGGCCTCCCTGCAACGCACCGATGGAACGGACCCGGGTAGTGACTCCCCCTGCGGGTAGTGTGACGCCCGCCACACGTAGAATCCCTGGAGGTCCCCCCCCCCCGGCTATAGTGACAGAGTGATATAACCCAAGAAAAATGGGCAAGATCAGTGACACCTTTTCAATCTCAATATACCCGAGAAAGTGGAACAGGAACAGTGACAGAGTGACATAGTACGATCTAGAGGAAGTCAACAAATAAGTGTTCGTGATCCCAATAAACTCACCTGCCCCTTTTAAAGACAGTAATTCTATAATAGTAAATCTGGTGTTGTTCCCCCCTCCCAGAATAGAGGAGTTTCCCCGTCAGTGCGAACGGCAGCCGGGTGCGTGGGCGAGTGTCGCCGCGCCTAGTTAACCAAGTCGAGTGTCGTGATCCACCCCCTGCCTTTCTTATAGTAATACTCCGCCCCTAGACTATTAATCTTGTATATTCCTCTTATGACTGTGAGTATAGACATTTTGGGCTTTGATGAAATACAATCACCTTCACTTATAGAACCACAAGCCATTGTTATATGTGATCATAGTGTGTGTTGAATATCCCGTGTCATCCTAACGTAACTCTGTATATCTGTATCCCATATCCTAAATATCACTCTATGTAAAATTGTAACGGTGTTAGAATTAAGGCAATAGATGTGTTAAGGTATACTGCCTAGTTTTTATGTCCTGTTCCTTTGTTGATGCTTTACTTCCGGTCCGGAAAGAGGACCCCACTCAGTCGCTAGTGTTTTTAGGGCGAGGAGTCGACCTAAAAACACACAGCATAACACTGGTGGCAAGCGGTGGTTTTGGATCCGAGTAAATGCACGGAGGAACATAAAAGGAAACTTGCACAATGGCAATATTCAACCCGGACCAATGTGACATGGATGTATATTTGGATATGATCAAACCCCTCTTGGACATAGGGTTTGACTCAGATAAGGAGAAAATTGCAGTCACATTACCTAACCTGGGAAAAATTATCACAAATGTCGCACCCAAAATAGTCCCAGAACTGTCATGGGACCAGTTCACACAAATAGTGAAACAGGCTTTCATGCCTTGTATGGGCAGAGTTGTCGCTCTTTCACAGCTCGACGCCCTCACCTACGATGGTAACTTGGACGACACTTTCGTCCAGGCTCGGCGCCTTGTCAGCGCCGCTTATCCCGAGGCAGAAATGAATACTCGGGATACCCATACATTCAATGCCCTACTGAGGATTCTCCCTAGCATAGTCAGGGAGCACTTCTCCATTTATGATCCATCAGGAAACATGGATCAGGACCTGCAACTCGTCAGACGTCTCCTTGCCGCCCGTCCCACACCACAACCACTTCACGCAGTAACAAAATTCCCTACAAATCACAACCCCTCACCAAAACCCAAGCCACCGCCTAACCAGTCGCCTGCAGAACCGCCTCCCACAGTACCCAGGGCTTACCCACAAAGGAAGCGCCATAACCCCAGGGAACAAGGCAACTTAATTACCATAAACCCTTGGGAGTTCACAGCTTGCAGTCGCACCTGCCCCCTTCATGACATAAGGATGCAACTCAAGGTGAGTAGGCGCAAAAATCCCCAACAAGGGCGTAGGAAAGTCTCCTCCCTTGACAACGACGCCCAGGAGGACGACGTGCCACCACTGCTCTACCAAGGACCGGATGACGACGAACACGATGACTACACCCATCCTCAGCAGATGGATTTTTAGGCCCGCCCCCGCACCTCCCCACGGTGGCGGGGGACACCTCACATAACTACAGGCCCCCAGTCTACAACAAAATATGGCTGAACGGGGTCAAGGCAAGATTACTGGTGGATACGGGAGCAGCCAGGTCTTGCCTCTACTTCCATTTTTACTCCTGCCACATCTCAGCATTCGGCCCACTCCTCTCCACTTCAGTCAACCTCGTAGACGCCGGGGATGGCGCCCAACCCATCCGTGGGGAAACCAGGGCCCTACAAACCACCACCCACCAACGAGTCTCCACCAACCACCCATTCATCATTTTTGACTCTTCATGTAGTCAATATGATGGATACCTCGGCCTGGACCTCCTTCAGAAACTCCACGTGACCATTGACTGTTATCAGTGTCGCCTCCACTTCAGTCCGGCCCACCCTAACCAAGCATCCACCGACAAGGAAAAAAAAAAAAAGAAGAAGAAAAAACAACACCACCACCCCCACACCGCCACACACACACCACCCTACAACACTCACCCTCCCCAACCCACCTGTACATGTAACCCCACCCTAACCTCCCTAAATGCCTCGCTTCATCCCCCTCCAACCCCATCCCCCATTCCACCCTTGCTACCCCAGACTCCCTCATACCCCGCCGCTATTGCTGCCACCATTACCATTCCACCTCACCACGAAGCGTGGGTCACACTCACCAGACCCTCAGGCACATCAGTCCTTTTTTTCACCATCCATCCCCACCGGACCCCTATCATCCTGTTTAGTTTTCCCTACTTTCCTCCCCTCCCACGCCCACCAAATCCGTATCGCGAATCTCGCCACAACACCATTAACTCTGCCTCGAGGACTCATCATTGGTGATACAGAAGAGGCAGAACCATGCTCAACACCACCCCCTGATCACCCCACTCTCCCCAACATACCACCACATCTATCCCCTTCCCAATCAAACAGCCTCCACCAATTACTCCTGGACTTTCAGGACTTATTCTCCGCTTGCCCGACCGATCTTGGCCATACCACCTACCTAAGCCACGAGATCCATACTACTGGACCTCCCATTCGCCAATCATCTCGCAGAAAAAATCCCAAACAACGGGCAGAAGAAGACCGGCAGGTCCAGGAAATGCTCGATGCCGGTGTCATATCAAACTCCACTAGCCCATGGTCCTCACCTGTAGTACTCGTGCGAAAAAAGGACGGAACCATGCGTTTCTGCATTGATTACCGCAAAGTGAACGACATTACCATCAAAGACGCTACACCACTACCCAGGATCGACGACTCCCTAGACTCTCTCCACAGATCGACATGGTTCTCTACCCTAGACCTGCAATCAGGCTAGTGGCAGGTTCCGGTCCACCCCGACGACAAACACAAAACCGCCTTCTCAACGTCAAACGGGAAGCACTACGAATTCAACGTCCTTCCCTTCGGACTCTGCAACGCCCCTGCTACATTCTCCCACCTCATGGAATCTGTGCTGAGCGGACTCACCTGGGAAAACTGTTTGGCTTACCTAGATGACGTAATAGTTTTCAGCCATACCCGGGTCGACCACCTCCACCGCCTCAAACAGGTATTCCAGCGTATACGCCAGGCCGGGCTCAAGCTAAAACCCGCAAAATGTGTTCTAGCTGAATGATCAGTCTCCTTCCTCGGACACCTGATCAACGCAGAGAGCGTCTCTCCCGACCCCGACAAGCTACGTGCAATCGCCGACATTCCCCCACCCCGCGATGTGCATGAAACCAGGGCCTTCCTAGGATTAACCTCCTATTACCGGCGTTTCGTGAAAGGTTTCGTGAACATCGCCAAACCCTTGCACGACCTTACAAAAAAGGGAGAACCCTTTGTCTGGACAGAACCCAGAAACAATGCATTCACCACCCTCAAAGCCAAAATCACCTCCGCCCCAGTCGTCGCCTTCCCAGACTACAACCTGCCGTTCCGCCTGTATACCAACGTCTCACTCCACGCCATAGGGGCGGTCCTTGCACAAGTCCAAGACGGCCGCGACCACATCATCGCCTGCGCCAGCCGCACCCTGAACTCTGCGGAAAGGAATTACGCAGCCACCAAACGTGAATGCCTCGGAATTATATGGTCACTCGAGTACTTCCGCTCGTACATCTCAGGCACCCATGTGATCGTCATTACTGATCACCAGTCCCTACAGTGGTTGTGCCAATCCAACACCACAAACGCACAGCTCACAAGATGGCAAGAAACCCTCGAAGAATACGATTTTGAAATATCATATCGTCCATGCAAGCTCCACACGAACGCCGACGCCCTATCAAGATTACCCATCAACGCCATCTCAGCAGAACCAGACCTGATCAAGATGTGGCAAGATAAGCAATGCCCTACCTGGATCCCGCCGAACATTTTCAGCAAACTCCACCTGCACGGCGAACACCTGTTCGACCCCAATGGCCACATCGTCCTAAGCCCCACCACCGCCCACGACACCATGCTGCGCCTTCATGCCAACAACAGCATTCACCTAGGCGCTAAGAAACTCACTCAAGTGTTCAGTGACGTGTATTGGACACCAAACCCCACCACCATCGCCAAGAACATTATATAATCCTGCTGTGCCTGTGCTCTAGGAAAAGATATCACCCGCATGCCAGGCCCATCCGGAAAACTAACAGCAACAAAATCCTGGCAACTACTTTCCCTCAATGTCGTCGGACCCCTCACCCCCAAAGCAGGATATAAATATATAATCACCTTCGCTGACGTCTATTCCAAGTTCATAATAGCATGTCCCGCAAAAGATCACAGTGCAGTAGCCGTCGCAGATGCTCTGACCCGCCACGTATTCCCATACTTTGGCATTCCCCAGGCATTACACTCCGACAATGCACCAGAATTCACAGGAAAAGTCTGGCAAGAAATAGCTACAATATTTGGATTCCACATCTCCCACTCATCCCTCTACTGGCCCCAAGGCAACAGCATCAGTGAAAGAAGTCATCGCTCCCTCATCAATCAGGTCCGCACTCGCATCATGCAAACAGGGAATGAAGACTGGCCTGCTCATGTCAAAATTGTTCAATGGGGCCTAAACACATGCCCACGAGAAGACGGCATAACACCACACGAGCGAGTATTCGGGGAAACCCCGCTCCTCCTCCCACTCCGCCACCACCTCCAGCCACCCACCCCGTCCTCAATCCCCACCCACCTGCGCCCGCACCACGCCCATACCTACCCCATCAAACGCTTCCCCTCTCCCCTGCGACCATGCTCACTATACCCGCAAACCGCACTGCCACCCACCTCACCCCCCAACAGCTGCACACCCTCACCACCTCCACGTGCACAACCACCCTCACCACCCACACCCACACTCACCACCACCACTACCAGGTCTGGTCGCCTCTCACATCCACCATCCAAATACACCCCAACACCACCCCCCGGTAAACACCCAGCCCGCCACCCACCACCACAAACCCCCCCTCCCCCAAACACCTCCCCCATCACCCTCCCTCTCCACCAAGCACGATGGAAAACCCACAAATCCCAATTCCCTAAAGTGAAATCCTCCACCCACAGACCCATTCCCCATAAAAGCACCTACCCACCAGCACTCGCCAGCATTCAGCTACTGCCTTCACACCAGGCACCAACCACCAACATGAGGATCACCCGAGTCCAGTGGCTACCCTACAACCAGCAACCCATCAGGATCCGACAGACGCCCCAGCTTCTTCGCCGCCTACGCCACACAAACCTCTCATCCTCCATCCGCCTCTTCTTCAACCCAGCCCAAGAACCAAACACCATGACCAACCACTGGATGAACCTCCTGCAACACCTCACCCCAATCAACAAGACATTCAATACCACCACCTACCACCTGCAGTCATGGGGTTGTGACTTTTTCACGGACGACGGTGGTAAAATGCCCGCGGCCGGACCTTCTGCCCCGCCACCCCCCACCCCACCACCTGGCCACCACCACCCCACCACCCTAGGAAGGGATAACGGGGGGGCTAATGACCCAGGGCAAAAGGGTCATCCAACCACCACTGACCTGTGCCCCTTCTCCCCGCAACTGCCCCAACGCCAGGTGAGCCTAGATCCGCAACAACCTCAATGGCGGGCTAACCATCGACAGCAGTGGGGTGGGACTAATACAAAATCAGTCCCTAGTAGCTTTTTGGCGACGGCCATAGTTACACCCCTTAAGGGCAGGAGGTCCCTTGGTGAGCCACGAGGTGTCCCCACCTCTGCCACAGTGAGCCACGAGGACCCCCTGCCCTTAAGCGGTGTAACTATGGCCATCGCCAAAAAGCTACTAGGGACTGATTTTGTATCAGTCCCACCCTGCTGCTGTCAATGGTTAGCCCGCTGTTGAGGTTGCTGCGGATCTAGGCTCACCTGGCGTTGGGGCAGTTGCGGGGAGAAGGGGCACAGGTCAGTGGTGTTTGGATGACCCTCTTGCCCTGGGTCATTAGCCCCCCCATTATCCCTTCCTAGGGTGGTGGGGTGGTGGTGGCCCAGTGGTGGGTGGGGGGATGGTGGGGCGGAGGGTCCGGCAGCGGGCATTTTACCACCGTCATCCGTACCTCTGCCACAGTGAGCCACGAGGGAACACCACCCTCTGCCACAACTTTGGTGAGCCACGAGGGGCTAGTACCCTCTGCCACAGTGAGCCACGAGGGAACACCACCCTCTGCCCAACTTTGGTGAGCCACGACGGGCCAGTCCCCTCTGCCACAGTGAGCCACGAGGGAGAAATACCCTCTGCCACAAACAGGGCAGGAGGCCCTTTGGTGAGCCACGAGGGGCCAGTACCCTCTGCCACAGTGAGCCACGAGGGAACACCACCCTCTGCCACACCTTTGGTGAGCCACGAGGGGCTAGTACCCTCTGCCACAGTGAGCCACGAGGGAGAAATACCCTCTGCCACAAACTTGGCAGGAGGCCCAATAGTGAGCTGTATGGGGCCAGTACCCTCAGCCACCCCAAGGGTAAGAGTCCCTTGTAGAGAGCCAAAAGTGGGTCCCAGGGTAAAACAACCTGGAGCCACGGCTGTGATGGAGACAGGAGAGAGAATCGCCTCCGTGCTACCCTCCCTATATAGGAGAGAAAACACGGTCTCCGTGTGTCCTCTACCTTCAGCGATCTCCTATGGAAGTAGCTGGACACCACTCGGGAGAGTTGCCCCGAAGGTGTCACCGGAGCGGAGACAAAGTCCCAGTCGGGGCCTGCCTCCTACTCCTGGGAAATTCTTGTCTCCCCCAGGCACCAGCAGGAGACGAAGCCGCAGCCCACACCTGACGGCGCATCCCCTGGCAGACCTCCACAGCCCCAGGACCCCCAGGCAAGCCCAGCAGCCTACCAGCGCTGCCCTCCTCACACCGCGGAGCCTCCGACGCCAGACACGCCTCCTCCAATTGTTTGGCCCCAGTCCCGAGGGCCACCACTCCAGGTCGAGGCCCCACATAGGCGGGCCTCCCTGCACCACGACGACGAGACCCTGAGCTGAGGGTCTACATCAGGTCGAGGCCCCTAGACAAGAGGGCCTCCCTGCAACGCACCGACGGAACGGACCCGAGTAGTGACTCCCCCTGCGGGTAGTATGACGCACGCCACGCGTAGAGTCCCTGGAGGTCCCCCCCCCCCTGCTATAGTGACAGAATGATATAACCCAAGAAAAACGGGTAAGATCAGTGACACCTTTTCAATCTCAATGTACCTGAGAAAGTGGAACAGGAACAGTGACAGAGTGACATAGTACGATCTAGAGGAAGTCAACAAATAAGTGTTCGTGATCCCAATAAACTCAACTGCCCCTTTTAAAGACAGTAATTCTATAATAGTAAATCTAGTGTTGTTCCCCCCTCCCAGAATAGAGGAGTTTCCCCGTCAGTGCGAACAGCAGCCGGGCGAGTGTCGCCGCGCCTAGTTAACCAAGTCGAGTGTCGTGATCCACCCCCTGCCTTTCTTATAGTAATACTCCGCCCCTAGACTATTAATCTTGTATATTCCTCTTATGACTGTGAGTATAGACATTTTAGGCTTTGATGAAATACAATCACCTTCACTTATAGAACCACAAGCCATTGTTATATGTGATCATAGTGTGTGTTGAATATCCCGAGTCATCCTAACATAACTCTGTATATCTGTATCCCATATCCTAAATATCACTCTATGTAATATTGTAACGGTGTTAGAATTAAGGTAATCGATGTGATAAGGTATACTGCCTAGTTTTTATGTCCTGTTCCTTTGTTGATGCTTTACTTGCGGTCCAGAAAGAGGACCCCGCTCAGTCGCTAGTGTTTTTAGGGCGAGAAGTCGACCTAAAAACACTCAGCATAACAGATACTATTTCAGTTACATTTGGTTTATAAAATAATTCATGGGTAGTGTAAGTGTGTATGCAGACGAGTCTATGGACAATACCACAGGAAGGCCTTGTGCTCACACTGACGTCGCCGGTGTCTGGGGACTGAACCAACGTCCATTATACACGACGTCTGGGCCTCAAGTCTACGTTAAGCTTTCAACAATATTACTTCATATGGTCCATGCCAAGTAAGGATTAAACAAAGAAAAAAGGGGGGGAAAGGAGAAATGTGGACAGCTCACCTGAACCAACGTCCATTATACACGACGTCTGGGCCTCAAGTGCTGCTTCCTGGGTACGCCAGAGACGCCACTGCTAGGTCAAATGAGTTGGTGCTTTTGAAATATGGTGGGTTTCAGTTCTCTTCACAATTTATTTAGCAGTGTACACATGACGCCAGGACTTTTGATTGAATTGGGGAAAATTTGGGATTCAGTCCTTACTTAATTTAGATACTGATTTTACCACTATCCTGCCTTGAATTTTGGGGCAGCTTATGCCATCTAGTGACGGCTAAGGCAAACAGGACCATTAAATCCTCACAAATGACATTATTTAGGCCTTTTTGACTGTTAATCTCACATATTTGGGTTCTAGCAGCTTCATTAGTAAACATTTCACAACTAGGGTACGGAAAATATTGTATACTCATCATTACTCTGTTTAAGGTTTAAACTCGGCGCCCAACAACGACAAAGGGAGAAGCTGCGCACATCTGTTATTCATTACTCAACCAGATGGAGGAATTCCCATAGCTCAACATCCACAATTACATCACCCAATGCACAGATACAGAGATGCATACATATAAAAATAAAGTTAACCCTACATTAATCATTAACATATGAATTACTACTTAGGACAGGAATTTATAGACTAGTATTCAGGTTACATCCTATCTAACTTAAAAATTACAGTACCTCTAAACACATACATGAATATTAAATTTGTGGCACTACAGAATTACATGAGATTGTGGATCTTGTAAGGGAGCACACTACAAATCTTGTGCTCAGTGAAATAACTGCTGATTTCTCCACGATCAAAAGGACATTATTAGCTACCTTAGAAAACTCAAACTGGATAACAGGAAATGGAAAGAAGTCCCCAGACCTTGTCGTGCACATCACTGGTTATATAGCTGCCTTGTGTAAATTACCTGATAGGACCCTTAAGATCGCCAAGACGATCGCGTACACCCCAGGCATGTGCTTAATAGACTTAATGAACGAGGTAGAGATGAAGTGTAGTAAAACAGGGATGGTTGAAACTCAGTCAAATTCTAGTAGAATGAGAGTGTCTGAGACAGTATCAGCTGTGAAAACAGCTAGAACTACCCCAAACAGAGAACAAAATCGATCACGAACCGAAAGCAGGCAGAGCAAACAACTAAACTTGTCAAGGGTACGATCACAAACACCAGGCTACAGGCAGTTTCATAAGTCTCTGTGCGCCCAAGCAGATCTCGCGCCACAGACACCACTAAATATGGGAAGTCACCTCGTAGATCACAGTCAAGAGATATGTCCATTCTATGTCATTATTGTGCAAAACCAGGAAACACTAGGAATGAATGCTTTATCAAAACAAAAGAGGATAGACAAAAGACACAAGGATTTGGTCCCTTCTGCAGACATCATAGATGCCAAGGGCACTGGACCAGTAACTGCAAAACAGTAGAAAAATTAGTGTCTATGTTCAAATCGGGGGAAGACCAAGTCATGACAAAAAATGAACAAACGTAAAGAAAAGCAAGTCTAAAATTCACATAGGAGGCATGTTGGGAAATGAGTGTATCTTGATACCAGCTGTATGTGAGGATCAAAACGTTTCCTTATTAAATTTTAGACACAGGCTCTCCAGTGAACTTAATAACACAAGAAGAAATAAATAGATTTTTTAGAAATAAGAAGAAATTAACTTTTCTGGAAGAATCTGATTTAGATTTATATACAGTTGATGGAAAACAAATCACAGTAAAACGTATGATAAGGTTAAACATCAGTTTCACAGAGACTACAAGACCAATCTCTGCATTTTCTGTATCGTTGAAAACTTAGTGATTAAAGCTCCTATGTTACTGGGCTTAAGATGCATGAGAACAGAGAAAATAACTTTACTCCCACAAATGAATGGAATAGACTTTGACAATGAATTCATAGAGGAAATACCATCAGAGCCCTCACTGATTAGTAAAAGAGAACCAAAAAGAATTGGTAATATTAAAAGCTTAAACAAACATACACAAACAGATGAGTGTATAAATCCACTCACACCACCAGCCCCAGCCTCCATGATTAGAGACCCTTGTAACAGTACTGATTTATCAGTTTTTCCCGCCCATCTCACCAATGATTTAGTTATACCACCTAATTCCTATATGAAAGTTATCTTAAAAAGCAAATTACGGAATAGTACTGTTCTGGTCTTAGAAGAATTATGTAAAGGAATTGTCAGTAGAAAACGCATTGTCAGATGAACGACGAAGGGCAAACTCAGATATTCATAATTAATCCCATGAATGGGGAAGTACAGTTGAAAAAAGGGACTTGCATAGTTAATACTGAAAAATGTCCCTCCCCTGTGAAGGAAATAGTTATAGCTGGAGTGACAAGTGAAATAAAGTCTACGGATAGAGAAAGCATAAAAGAGAATTTAATCCACTCAGGTGAATTTGATGAACAAAATGATTTGTTAACCCTGCTGGAAACACACAGGGACACCGTAGCATTACCCGGAGGACAATTAGGGTGTACAAACCTGATTAATCACAAGATTAATGTGCACCCAGCTACACCACCAATTTTCATTCCGGCATACAGAATCCCACAATTTCAGCGTACACTCGCAAACCAGTATGTCGTTGAAATGTTAAAACTTGGAATTATTGAACCATCAGTCTCCCCGTGGAATGCCCCATTATTCTTCGTGCCCAAACGAATGGAGAAATGCGTGCTGTAGTAGATTACCGTAAACTAAACAATCACACAATCCCAGACCGATTTCCCATGCCAGTGCTAAGAGACATCCTACAGAATATTGGACCAGAAAATACTGTATTTTCCACAATCGATCTTCTAAGTGGATATTATCAAATTCCGGTACAACAGGAGTCACGTAAATACACTTCCTTTTCCACAGATAGAGGACACTGTCAATATAGAAGGATGCCCATGGGACTGAGGACACCCCCGGGCACATTCCAGCGTCTTATGAATTACGTATTGTCCGGAATTTTAGGACAAAGAATAATTGTTTATCTTGACGATATTATAATCGCAACGAAAGATATCACAGAATATCTCAAGAAATTAGACTTACTCTTACAAAAGCTTGGTGATGCTGGTTTAAAAATTAAGCTTTCTAAATGCAAATTTTGCTTTAAGGAAATAAAAATCTTAGGCCACAAATTAAGTTCTAATGGTATTCACACCACTGATGACAAAATACAGGCAGAGAGATTTTCCTGAACCCACTACGACTGACGAAGTTAGACAATTTTTGGGTCTAGCTGGGTCCTACAGGTCATTCGTACCACAGTTCTCTCATATAGCCTTTCCTCTATTCCAACTACTCAAAAAAGATGCTATATTCCAATGGGAAGAAGAGAAAAAACAAAAGCATTTACAAAACTAAAAATTAAACTAACAAATGCACCTTGTTTGGCATATCCGGATTTCACAAAATCGTTTATTATCTGTACAGATGCATCAGTTAAAGGATTAGGGGCTGTACTGATGCAGGAAGATAAAAGAGGAAAGAATGAACCAATTGCATTTGCCACCAGACAAACAAAAGGTGCAGAGAAAAATTATTGCACTACAGACTTAGAGGCACTTGCAGTGGTTTTTGCATTACAAAAGCTTCGAGATTTGGTATATGGTTACGAAATACACTTATTCACCGACCATAAACCACTAGTGGGTATGTTTAAAGAAAAACTCTCTGGGAGGAGAGCAAGATGGAAATGAACAATCGAAAATTACAATGTATTTATTCACTATATACAGAGCAAAATAAATATAGTAGCCGACGCATTATCTAGGAACCCGAACACAATTCAGGTTGTGGCATTAGATCTCAAAGGGGACATCCAAACCACGATGATATCGCGAAAACACAGACTTGATCCAATATGGTCTAAAGTTATATACAAGTTAGAAAGTGGAGATGACATACAATCACCCAAACTGCATGTACCACTCGAACAATTCACAATAGTCAATAATACTTAATACAAGATCAATCCAGAACAACCAAAACGCCTAAGAAATACTAACCAATTGGTAGTACTCAATGACATGATACCCTAGGTATTACGAACGATACACGATAGCCCACATGCAGGACGTCCTGGAAAGGATAGGACATTCAAACAAGCCCTGTTGTTATATTACTGGCCTTCATTACGAAAAGATATAAACAATCATATAGACAGATGCGAATCATGTGCAAAACACAAAGGATACCCAATTTCACCTGCACCGATCGGTAATTACCCTGTACCATATCAACCATGGGACGCTGTCGCTGTTGATTTACTCAAGATGCCATTATCATACAATAATAACCAATACCTATTCGTAGCAACGGATCATTTTTCCCGTTATGTAATTTTAGTTCCAATTAAAGATAAAACAGCAGAGACAGTAGCAAAGGCAATAATAGATAATGTAATATGTCGCTTTACTACCCCAAAGGTACTAATAAGTGATAATGGAGGAGAATTTAATTCTGATATCTTACAAGAAATATGTAGACAATACATCAAAAAGGTTAACGTTTTAGCCTATCACCCAACATCTAATGGGTTAGTAGAGAGACAAAAAAAAGTATTAGATGTGCTACGACACATTCTCAGTGAAAATTATACAAGCTGGGATGATTGCATTCCTAGAGTAGAAGCCTCAATTAATGGATCTATAAATAAATCCATAGATGACACACCACATTTCATTATATTTGGGACAGATAAAAAACTACCATATGAGCTCCTAGAAGGTGACAGCATGCCCATATACAATTACGATGATTACTCTAAACTCCGTTTACGTGAATTCCAGGACATACACAAACGAGTCAAAAAACAATTGACGATGTCCAAGGAAGAAATGACTGAGGCATTTAATAAAAAGGCAAGAGATTCGCATATCAGCTTAGGAGACACTGTTTATGGTATCATTCATACGAGAGACAATAAATTATCCCCAAAATTTGAGGGCCCATACAGAGTAATTAACATAAATGCAAACAAAGTTTTATTTAAGTCACTGTCAAGTGGCGAAGAGAAACAAGTTCATATTGACCATTTAAAACAAGTTTCAAGGGAACTATCCAATAATCATTCAGCCTCGGATACAACCGAACAAGCGAACGTAACTCATGAAACCAATCAAGAAAACAACTATAATTACAAGAATAAATTAAGGTCATATACCAAACAATCAAACATAGGTGCAACTGTTCCAATAAAATCTACAGTACATCATTTACGAGATTTAAATATCGATTTAAACTCCTTCTATAAATGAAATAACAATCAAGTTATTGTTCTACGTTAGTCAACCGTAACGAACATCATCACTATCATCGACCACAGCATGACCATATTAGAAAATTAATAGATTTTTTTTGTCGGTAGGTAGCGATGAAGGGACTTATGCTATGGATTCTCCTCTACATAGCAAGAGGATATGCGCACTTAGACCCCCAACACATAGTACGGCAAGGATGCCTCATAGCTCCAACAGCCTCGACGTCAATTGTGAAAGATGTCATGAGTACTGAAATAAGTATGGATTACTTATATGAATTACCTTCTTATCTAGAAAATATCGCAAGACCAATGCGAACCCTGGACTTCATGATAGGAGGCTATGTTTCACAAGCACATAACACAAAGGAAGTGGATGAAATAGTGAAGTTAGCGAAATGGAAAATAGAACAGGCTAAGTCAACTATGCTCATCATGATCCAAGATCTCCCATCTCATGGAACGGAGGTATTGAGCGACAAGAACAACTTCACACGTACTCGCCAAAAGCGCGGTTTGTTTGACCTGGGTGGCGCAGTTCTTGGGAACATCTTTGGATTGGCTACAGAGGAAGACCTTAAAGAAATAAACAACAAATTTAATAAAATAGCTCAGGTACTAACATGCCAAGATAAATTCATCACAGGACATAACTCAGCAATGAAGACAATGATGAAAAATCTGAAAAAAGGCGGAAAACATAGCTCTCGAAAGTGTAGATAAAATAAATGACATGGAAGGTAACATAACACTTTTCCAACACTTCTCTATCATCACGGAACACATTGACACAATTAATCTCCAGTTAGACAACACTAGAGTTCGTTACAGGGCACTTATGCAAGGAATTTCGAATGCCGGTGATGGCAAGATCACAAATGACTTACTTCCAGTTCATGAGCTACGTCAGATAATTAGTCAAGGCATACATAAACATAAAATGAAACCCTTGTTCCGAAGTAGGGAATTCATGCAATATTATCCATATTTGGAAGCAACACTAACACCAACATCAGTAGTAGTTTATGTACCATTCATAACTGATGACCTGTTCACAGTATACGAAATATACCCCTTCCCATCTAAGAATAATAACACTTTGGTCATCATCAACATCAACACAGACACCGACCTTATCATGGTCTCCAAGAGACGGAACACTGTCACTTTCGCAAGTGAATCAACGATTGAACGAAAGTGCCGCACATCCTTACATGCTGTTCACCTTTGTCCTGCTTACATTTTCACGTTTCAACCTACTGATACAGTCCCTTGTGGATTGGCTATCATAAGAAATAACTAGTCATAATCACTGTAACTTCACTTTTGGTCCAGATAAGCTTGTATACCATCAATGCATCAGACACTCACAGTTTTTTTATTTCACTCATAACACATCAGTTTTTACATAGTCTGTCCAGATATACCACCATCTCATACTTCTGCATCAGGATTATTCATAGCACCAGACTACTGTGTGGTATTTACACCATCCATGTCCACTTTATCCACCATTCATCAATACGCCATCCTCAATCATACACACAAACAATTTCCACCCACTGCCTGATATGGACTGAAACAAGCACAAGTATTAAGTTGACCTCACCTAAGTTTGAAACTATGCAACTGATCAATGAAACGATGAAGCCCTGGGAAGATTTGAGTTTGAGTATGTTCAACCCATATTATGTGTATAGCCCAGCACCTACTGTCTTTATAATCTTCTGTATTGTATTTGCAGTAGTGCTGTTCGCAATGCACAGAATTCATGCAAAAATTGCAAATTTGGAGTCAGTATTTAGTATATATATATATATATATATATATATATATATATATATATAAGAAGAGTGACCCATGATATAGAAGTATACAAGTATCATTATCTCAATATGAAATATTAATAACTCTTACCATAGTCTTAACTTTGAACTTTTTTTTTTTTTTTGCATATATGCATTATACTATTATTCATACACATTTTACATAATGTAATACAATAACCAATTTAACCATATTCAATTATGTATACAACTTGTTTATAATATAATATTACTGAATCATTACAATATTATACCTATACAATATTACAATCAATATTATGTATTAACCCGCGGCGTCCCGTCGACGTACTTCCACGTCCTCACGTTTTGTCACTGCCGATCCCGTTGACGTACTTCAACGTCCTGCAATTGCAAGGTTCATAATTTCCACAATTTTCAAAATTCGCGCGAGATTTTCGATTCGCCCACCTACCCAAGCCTCCCCTACCTGCCGCCAGGCGGGCAGCGTCCCAGACCCCATGTGACCCGCGCTCGCCCTTGTCTCGGTCACTCACCTGTTAGCAGTGACCCAGGTCAGACATGGCGCGGAAAGGTCTCTCAGACGACGAAATAGCATCCACCCTGGAGGCCTTCACTGGAGATAGTGATTCTCCACTTGATGATGATGTGGTGGATCGAGATTACGTCCAGCCAGATGAAAAAATAACAAGCAGTGATGAGGAGGTCCCTTCGCCCCGGAAAAAGCGGTATGTGACATATCGTAAGGCAAGGGAAGGCCAGCCTGCACCCAAACCACCTGCACGGACCTCTCTCCATCCCCTAGAGAGAGATTCTGATGAGGACGAGGACGAGGACGAGGACGAGGACGGCGGCTTAGGACGTGATGTTGCCTCGTGGTTGGGGAAGGAAAAAATCTCACCCTGAGGATCAGAAGGTGGGGCGAGAAGGCAAATAAGGTATGGTCCTAGTGTTTTGTCTGGGGAAGGTGAAAATGGTGTGGTGGGAGTGCGGGGTGAAAGGGAAAGTGGTGTGGTGGGAGCGCAGGGTGAAAGGGAAAGTGGTGTGGCGGGAGTATGGGGTGAAAGGGAAAGTGGTGTGAGGGAGGCAGCATGAGCACGTGGTGCATGTAGGCCTAGGGGAGAGGAGGTGGAGCCACTCCCCAGCACGTCTTTTGCCACACAGTATTCCCAAACTTCCTCCCCACAGCCCCAGGATGTGGGGAAAGGAAGGAAAGGGAAGGGAAAGGGTAAAGGAAAAGGGAGAGGGAAGAGAAGTGCGAGTGATGAAAGGCGCCGCTCTCCACCTCCCCAACCTCCCCCACCACCACCAATGTTGCGTTGTGCCTTCAGCCATGTTTCAGAGAGTACCATAACTTCCTACACTATTGAAACTGTGTGGGATGGCGATATGACGCTCAGTATAATGGTAAGGCCAATCAGTATTTTCTAAGTCTTATATAAAGTTGAAACGGGTGTAATGTTTGTAGGAAAGTAATGTATAAGTTGAGAAATAGTGTAAGTTGAAAGAAGTGATATCAAAACTACACCCACTGTGTAAATCTGCGAAAATATGATGCTCAGTATAACACTCTGGTCAGTAAATATGTGATAGCAAGAATATAAAGTGGAAACGGGTGTAATGTTAGCAGGAAAGTAACGTATAAGTCGAAAAATAGTGTTAGTTGTAACAAATGATGTCACGAGTACACCCACTGTGTAAATCTGCGAAAATATTACCCCCTGGGGGTAGGGGGGTTTTCAAGAATACTCCCCCAGTATCCCTGCTTGTCGTAAAAGGCGACTAAAAGGGTTGGCGGAGGGTTAGTGCCCCTCCCCGGAAAACAACAAACTAAAAAAACAAACAAGAGGCCTTGGACAAGGACTGACCAAACGTTGACGACCCAGGATCGGACAAAGGACTTGGTAATGAGTACATGGAATGTAAGAGGAGCGAATGATGAGGTGAAAGAGAGAGAGATTGTCCAGGTGCTTGAGGGTGCGAAAGTGGATGTATGTGGAATAACTGAAACAAAATGGGGGGGAGAAAGTGTGAGAGAATGGGAGTATGGATGGGGTATATGTGCAGGAGTAGGTGAGAATGAGAGGGCAAAGGAAGGAGTATGTATAGTTGTGAGTAAAAGATGGAAGAAGAGCATAAGACAGTATGGATCAGTTGGGTCAAGGATTGTGTGGGTAAAGTTGAAAGTTGGAATACAAATGTGGGTGATTGTGTGTGTGTATGCGCCAACGCAAGATCGTGCTAGAAGAGTGAGAGAAGAGTTCTGGACAAATGTGGAAGTGTGCATGGTAAAGTTTGGAAGGAATGAGAGAGTGTTTTTGATTGGTGATATGAATGGTAAAGTTGGGAATGTGAAGGTGGATGGAATAGTTGGTGAGTGGGGTGTGCCTGCTGAGATAGATGAGAATGGGAGTGCGTTAGTGGACATTTGTGCTGGGAGGGGGTTGGTGATAGCCAATACCCTCTTCAGGCATAAAATGATCCACAGGTATACATGACGAGTGATGAGAAGGGTGGGTGGTGAACTGAATGAAAGGAAGGCAATGATTGATTATGTGTGTATGGATGAAAGGATGCGAAGATCTGTAAAGGATGCAAGAGTGTATAGAGGTTGGGGGAGTGGACTTTCTGACCACTACTTGGTGGTGGCCAGAATTAGAATGCAAGTAAGATGGAGGAATAGAAGAAGGGAAAGACAAGAGGAAGGAGTAGTTGCAAGGAGAGTGGAAAGGTTACAAGAGGATGAGAAAAAGGCAGAGTATAAGAGAGAAGTGGAGGAATGATTGGGCAAATATGAATTGGAGCAGATGGGAGACGTGGAAGGTGTATGTAAGATATTTACAGAAGAAATATGTGCAGCATGTGATGTCGTGTGTGGAAGGAAGAGAAGACGGAGGGGGGTGCAAGGAACAGCGTGGTGGACTGAAGAGGTGAAACAGGCTGTGGCACAAAAGAAGAAAGCATACAATGAATGGATGAGAAATAGGGGCGTGGTAGAAGCTGAGAGGCGGAAGAGAGAGTTATATGTGGAAAGAAAGAGAGAGGTGAAAAGATTAGTAAGAGAGAGTAAGAAGAGAGTGGATGAGGAATTTGGAAGGAATTTGAGTGTAAAGTGGAGGGACTGTAAGAAAATGTTCTGGAGAGAAGTGAAAAGAGTAAGACAGGGTGGAAGTGAAGTTAGCAGGGGAGTGAAAGATAAAAATGGTAGGTTACTAGTGGAGAAGGGAGAAAAAGTGAGCAGATGGAGAGAACACTTTAAGGAATTGTTGAACGTAGAGGATGGAAGTAATGCGAGTATAAGTGGCTGGGGAATGGCTGGGAGAAGGAGGGAGGTGAGAAGACAGGAAGAAATCAGTAGGATAGAAGTTGTGGGAGCAATGAAGAAAGTTAAATCGGGGAAAGCCCCAGGAATTGATGGAGTGTGTGGTGAAATGCTGAAGCATGGGGGAGAGATAGTAGTAGAATGGATGTGGAAGATGTGCAGATTGGCCTGGGAGGAAGGTAGAGTCCCGGAGGATTGGAAGTCAGGTATAATTATTCCCTTGTACAAAGGAAAAGGGGAAAAAGAAGTGTGTGGTAATCATAGGGGCATTTGTCTTCTTAGTATAATAGGAAAAGTTTATGGTAGGATACTTATAGACAGAGTTAGAGAAAGAACAGAGAAATTAGTTGGAGAAGAACAGGGAGGCTTTAGGAAGGGAAGAGGTTGTGTAGATCAGATATTCATTCTTAGATCTTTAGTGGAAAAGTTTCTAGAGTAGGGAAAGAAGTTGTATGCGGCTTTCATGGATTTGGAGAAAGCATATGACAGGGTGGATAGACAAGGATTGTGGAAAGTGTTAAGAATATATGGAATAGATCGGAAGTTGTTGAATGCTGTGAAGAGTATGTACAATGGTGCGAAGGCTGCAGTGCGTGTGGATGGTGAACTAAGTGAATTTTTCTCTTTGAAAGTTGGTTTGAAACAGGGATGTGTCATGTCTCCATGGTTGTTCAATCTGTACATGGATGGGGTAATAAAAAGAGGTACAAGGTAGGGTAGTGGATGTTGGAGTGGCCATGGTGAGAGAGGATAGTGTTTGGAAACTCCCTGTACTGTTGTTTGCAGATGATACTGTGTTGTTGAGTGAAGACGAAGGGGAGCTGCAAGGCTTGGTGGATGAGTTTGAGAGAGTGTGTAAGAAACGGAACCTAAAGGTGAATGTGGGGAAGAGTAAAGTGATGGTCTTTGAGAGAGGTGAAGTTAGTGAATGTACAGCGAGGTTGGATGGTGAGGAATTGGAAAATGTGAGTACGTTTAAGTATTTGGGTAGTGTGATGAGTAAGGATGGAGATTTGGAGGATGAAGTGCTTGAAAGGGTACATCAGGGAAGAAAGGTTGTTGGTTCTTTGAAAGCAGTGATAAGAAACAGGGAAGTGAGCATGGAAGTGAAACATGGAAGTTACTACATGACAGTATTGTGATACCAACTCTAACGTACGGAAGTGAAGCTTGGACATTGTTGGAAGGACACAAGTCAAGAGTGAGAGCAGTGGAAATGAGTTATTTAAGAGGAGCCTGTGGAGTCACATGGAGAGACAGGCTGACGAATGAGGATGTAAAGGAGCGTTGTGGTGTGGATGTGGATGTGATAGGAAGCGTTATGAGGAACACACGGAGGTGGTTTGGCCATGTGGAGAGGATGGAGGGTGAAAGACTAACGAAGAGAGTGTATGTGAGTGAGGTGGAGGGGGGAAGAGGGAGGGGAGGCCGAGGATGAGATGGCGGGATGGGGTGGAGAGGTATGTGAGAGAGGGGGGTGTGCGTTGGGAGCAGGGCAGTGAAATGGCGGGGGACAGGGTGACTTGGAGGCGATTTGTTTGTGGCCACCCCAAACGGGATTGAGGCGTCTGGCAATAGATAGATAGATAGAACATTCTGGTCTGTAAGTATGTGATAGGAATGATATAAAGTGGAAAAGGGTGTAATGTTAGTAGGAAAGTAATTTATAAGTTGAATACTAGTGTAAGATGAAACAAATGATATCGCGATAACACTCACTGTGTAAATATGCGATAATATGACGCTCAGTAGAATAGTAAGGTCTCCTATTATGTGATAGCAATTATATCAAGTGGAAACATGTGTAATGTTAGTGGAGAAGTATTATATAAGTACAAAAATAGGTTGTAAGTTGAAATAATACTCATAGCGACTTCACCCTCTGTGTTATTATGCGCTATTATTACGCTAAATATTTACGTATGGCCTGAAACTATCTGAAAACAGTTTTCTAAAGTGGAAAAGTGTATAATGTTATTAGGAAAGTATTATGTAAGTTGAAAAAACACAATACGAGTTGAAACAACAGTCACAGCGAGTTCACTCACTACGTAAATAAGCGCTAATATTACGCTAAATGTTATCGAAAGGCCTGTGAATACGTAAAAACAGTTCAATAAAATGTAAAATGGTATAATGTTATTGGAGATGTATTATGTAAGTAGAAAAAATGATATGTATCATGATTCAGCAATGTTAGCGATTCACTGTGAACAGTTTGGCCGATTTCGCTCGGTTCGCCCGATGGTACAATGCTTATTTCACCTCTATTTTTGTATAAAATCCAATTTACTCTTGTATCACATGTTTTTATGTTTGTAATAAATACATATCTACTTACTTTCATTGGTTCCTCAGACTTATAATACCATAGAAAACGTGAGAGCCTCAGACCACCTACAGAGAACACGGTACCAGGTGTGATGAAGGTATACCTGTTTAGGCAACTTATGGACCCCGGTGAACACTTTCTTTGTGATTGACCATTGTTTCTGACCAAAAGCGAAAGTTTTAACAAAAAAAATTTGGGTCCAAAAATGGTCGGGATTGGGGGGTACCAGTGGTGAAAAAGTGGTCGGGACGGGGCAGGTTAAGACTGAAGAAGAAGACTATTATGTATTAGTAGATTAGCATATGATAATGATGATTGCTGTCGGAGGACCACCAGCAACGTGACCGATCGATGTCAGGACTCCATATTATAATTACAAATCATAATAGATAGCATGATGGATAGATAGATAGATAGATAGATGGATAGATAGACAGATAGAAGAAGCAAGTCAGGGGATGAGATAGGTAGTGTGTCAGTTAGAATCGAGCAATGGTAAACATGCTTACACACTCTAACTCAAGGAATGCTTGATAGGCACACGAGCAGTGCCTGGTGACCATACACACACATACACACAAACTCACACACAGGCTTCTAGAAGCTTCACATCAGAATATTCCACGTGACACGACCCCTGCTAAAAGAGGAATTTAGGAAGCAGAGCTCAGAAGGAGGTTAGCTTTAGAATCGACAGGTGGTGGAGAGAAGGAGAGAAGCCATAGAACCGTCAGGTATTGGAGAGAGTAAATAAGAAGAGGGTTCCAACTAGACTTACTTAGTATATTAAGTCTCTGTGTAATACATACGCTGGTCAACTTAGACATTCTCTGAAGGTAATAAATCAAGATCAACTCCCCGTATTCATCTTTAACTCCTCCTGCCTTTCAATTAAGTCAAGACTCACCTATTACAAGAATTAGAGCTACATATATAAAAATGTTGGCTACAAAGCTTTAACACCCCTGCCTCACGCGCGCTCAGCCTCACTTTGCCTGTGTGCCTCATCCAGTGCTGAACACAGTGAAGGCATTTTGTAAATGGCCGGCACTGGGGTGACCATAGCGCTAAAAATAGCCAGCATGCGGCGGGTTAAGTGTGACCTCAGGGAGAAGCAACTGAATAGGGAAGCTGCCAGAGATCAATCAGCATAAACAGCCACCATTAGGTGACCAAGACCAACGCATGCAAGCATGTTGGAACCTTCAAAAACGAAATGAAACGAGAACTCACCACACTATTGGTGAGTCACATCATTCTTGTCATTATTTCCATTATCATTATTATTATTATTATTATTATTATTATTATTATTATTATAACTCACCACACCAGTGGTAACGTTTATTGTTCTTGTTATTATTATTACATGTTACCTCACCAGTGGTGAGTTATATTGTCTTTCTCAATATAACTCACCACAGTGGGGAGTTCTATTATTCTTGTTAATATTATGATTTCTTTCCAAACCAGTGGTGAGATATACTGTTCTTATTAATAGTCTCCAACTATTACATAGGTGGATACTTTTGACTTTGCTGGTATTTTTATTATTCCATCCTCAGAGTCTCGGAACGATTCCAAGAGAACTAGATGCTGTGGATGGAATCTAAAGGGCCCCGGCTGTGTTCTGGCATGAGCCATTACCGACAGAAAAAAAAAAAAAAATCAAATACTTTACGTGCAGCGGCAGAAAGAGTCATGTCAGTGTAATGAGTGAACTAGGTAAGGTGGTCATGTCTACAACAGATTTCAATGGGACCTGAGCAAATAGTCTGAAAATGAAACTTGGTAGAACAATTCGTAATAATTTCTTTCGTTTTATTTAAAATATTCGAATCCCAATGGGGTCAAGGTCATTGTAAGAAACAGCAGTTGGAGACTATTGACTGTCCACGGGACTGCTAGAGAGTTCTAGTTATTATTTTTATTCTGTGCATGGCTCTTTCTAACAAAGAAGTAAACTGTCAGTATACGCTCAATTTCAAAGCTATGGGTATCTAACTTGGCCTTTTGAGTCCCCCACCTGGCGGCTTGATATGACCCAGTATCATCCAGTTCGCAGTACTTGTTTTCCAGTTACATCCAGAAACCTAAAAAAATAGTCAATTAGTGGATTCCCCCAAACCACCAAAGGTGCGGTCATAAAATCTTTGTGGGATATAGCCATGGGCGGGGAACAAGTCTGAAATGACTATGGACCCATTGGAGAAATAGTTTCTCAGATAATTCAGTGGCCAATGGAAAGTATGTTGGGCTATGTCATTTTTGCTCTGCAAGGATTTTGTTGCTTTCATCCTCGCCCAGTATGGTTGACAGTCTTCTTGGGTGTCCCTGTTCTTCTTCACCTCGAAGTTCTCACTATTGGAAGGGCATTGAAATAACCAGTTCCAGCGATAGATACAATTTTTGGACATTGGGGAATAAATCGACCACTGAAGTCGAATTGCGGAAGAAATTGGATGACATTGTCATGAGGTGAGTTACTGAAACTGTTAAAGGCAATTTGTATTCTCTAGTTATAATTCACCAAACCAGTGGTGACATATTGTTCTTGTCAGTATTACTAATAATAATATTAATAAAATAATAATAAGAATAATAAAAATACTTGGTCATCTAAGTCCCCCCGCTGGTGGAGTGATATGATTCAGTATCATTAAGTTCTCAGTATAGGTTTTCCAGTTATATCATCAAAAAATGTAAAAATAATCTATTTGTGGATTGTCAGAAACCCTTAATAGGGCTTAATGGAACATACTTGAAATTTTTGTGGAGCATAGCCAAGGTTGGGAAGCAGTCCTGAAATGAACATGGGTCCATTTGGGCTAGTAGGTTCTTAGATAACCCAGGGGTCAATGGAAAGCAGTTTGGGGTCTCTCAGTGCACAGTTGGAAAAAAATATATATATATAATTGAGCTACAATCACCAAACTTGCTACATTTAAAGAACTTGATATGCTGTGCATGGCTAACAAGTACGTATGACATTGACTCAAAACTCAAGGTCACAGCTGTGGACAAATTGAACTGCATAATTTAAAAATCCAAGATAGAATTGAGCTCTCAACAAACTTGGTACATTTACAGAACTTCAGATGCTAGGCATCGCTACCAAGTATGAATGACCATGACCCCAATCCCTATGTCACAGAGAAAGTCAAAGTACAAATATTGCATTATTTTATTGCATTGTGGTCACATACACAAGCCGGATGGCTACTCATGTGTTGCGTTATTGAAATTGCTAATGGTATTTTTTTCTTTTATTGTTATTATTATTATTATTTTTATGATGATGATGATGATGATGATGGTGATAACTCACCACACTAGAGATGAGTTACAATGCTCTCGACATTAGTATCATAACTCACCACACCAGTGGTAAGTTACGTTGTTCTTGTCATTATTACACCCCTCCTATGACGTAGGAGGAGCCTGTTGTTTTTAATGGTATTATTATTATTCAGGCTTCCAAGTCTTGCGATGTTCACAATAGAACCGGAAGATGTGGAATGAATCTAAAGGGATCGTTGTGCCTTGGCATGAGCCACTGGTGATTGAAAAACATATTCCAGATCTTTCATGTGCTGTGGCAGAAAGTATTTTCAGTGAACGAGATAAGGGGCTCATGCCTACTGGAGATTTCAACAGAACCTGAGCAAGTAATCTGAAAATGAAGTTCGGCGGACCAATTCCTACGAATATGTTTTCTTTAAAAAAAAAAATCCAAACTCCCCCAATGGGGTAAAGATCTCTGTAAGAAACTGGAAGTGGAGACTAGTGACTGTCCACAGGTTAGCTGCAGAGTTCAAGCTGTTATTAGTCTCCATCTATTAACCCCTTAACCCCAGGTGACGACCATGGTCTATCTAGTGAAACATGCTTTTTACCCCGGGTGATGACCATAGTCGATCTAGCAAATTTTGAAAAATCGCAAGTGTTTTCCTCCCCTCTGCCACCTTCCACCCTCATAGTCAGTAAGATATCTTAGAAAAAAAAAAAATATATATATATATATATATATATATAAAAGGAGCCTCTGTTGTATAATAATAGAGTGTGCATCTCGCATGCTGGTGGATGCAGGTTCACCTCCTGCCAGAGTTGTAGAAACTTTATGAAGCGTTCACCGAGCTACTTACTGCTTTGGCGGACATAGTGGGTGCTGTGATTGAACCAGTGTTGCATACTAGTATGCTTGCACCCAGTTGACTTAAGGTTGACCGATTACACTTGGCTCAGGGACTACACACACATCCAAAGCCACTCCAACATTACAATCACTCTCACAAGCACTTCTCACCCTACATACATTCTTAACCAGACAGCCTAAGCCACTTGGTAGAGATACATTGGCTGTATCGTCCCTGCTTTGGTAGGGATAGGCCGATCCTTCATTATTACTTAGAGAGAGAGAGAGAGAGAGAGAGAGAGAGAGAGAGAGAGAGGGAGATATTTTTGCTTTTTGTCTGAATTCACTGTGAATAAGGCATAAGCAAGAAGTTATGAGGAGCACATTACGTCCAGGCAGGCAGCAAAGTGCCGAAAAAAGTGGATTTTGGTAACTTGTTTTCCCCTCCTCCCCCTATTGTTGATTGCCTACCTACCGGTCTATTGATAACGTCATCGCATAGCCAAAGGGTTGTATTTTCATGTCCTGTTTATTTTTTGATTTTAGGTACTTTTTTTTTTTGGCAAATATTTGAAAACGGGGCAATAATTGCTGATTATCCCAGGCTGGGAGGATAAGCAACCGAGCCCTGCGCCTGGGCTTAAAGGGTTAATAGGTTAGGACTACTGTTTTTGCTGGTATTATTATTATTCCAGCTTCAAAGTCTTGCAATGATTCTAAGAGAAATGGAGGCTGTGGACGGAATCAGTTGTCATGGTATGTGCCACTGTTGATAGAAAAAAATATTACATATCTTTCTGGTTCTGTGGTGGAGTCACATCAGCATTATGATTGAACGACATAAAGTTGTGTCTACTTGAGATTTCAACGGAACCTGAGCAAGTACAGTGTGATCTCGCATCTAACGAGTTCACATCTAATGAATTCACATCTAATGACAGTATTAGACCTCTACCCATATTCATATCTAACGAGGAATTTTCGAATCTAATGAAAGAAATCCCGGGCACACGGTTCAAATCTGCCGCTACCTTGGCTGAGTCAAAAATGCAATTGACTACATGACTTTTTGCCTGAAAAAACACCACAGCCGACACAATAAAGCATGCTTGGCATGCCCTTCTCCCCGACTTGGTACCAGCCAGCTCAGGTAAACAGCAGCGCAAGGCTAAATTTCATGTGAGAGGCAGTTGCGGCAGCCAGGAATATCCCAGCACTAGGTTTTGATAAAGTTGATGAGGCCCTTGTAGCAGAATTGTTGCAACCACAGGAAACAAAAAGTGCTGAAGAGATGGTGGAAGATGTAGGGCTTGAACTGATGGCAGAAAAAGAGGAAAGCAAAGAAGAAAACAAAGTTACGGCTGGCTACCTGTCTAGGAAGCTTACCGATCTGGCACAAGTGGAAGAGTTTCTGCGTGGTACGGGCACATCAGAGTCCCTGTGGATGGGAAAGGTGTCACCTTTGCTACAGAAACTAAACCAGGAGCTCAGTTAAACCTATGCAAAAAAAGTGAATGAAAGAAGACAAACAGTTATCACCGAATATTTAAATAAACGCTGTAAGCTTGGGAAAGTTCGATGGAAATGAAGGACAAGAGACTGTGAGTGATGATGAGAACATAGAGAATCTTCTTGGTGACATTCCTCATGACTTTTCTGGATTTGTTGGGAAGGATAAGAGTACAGACGAAAAGATAAAACTCGGGGAGGCATCGCGAGATGCAGTGGAAAGCGAGAAGAGGGTGGCGGTGGTGGTGGTGGCGTAGGTGAGGAGGGAGAAGGAGCAGCCCAGTAGTCTCCCTTCCAGCCTCAGATACCACTTTGTCTTACCCACGCACCTCATTCATCACTCACAGGTGAGTTATCCACATTATTTCTTCTTTATTCCATAATTTATATCACTCTGTATGATAAATATGACTTAAATGAATGCCAGTGACTTACATAATGAGTAAAAATACGGTCAAAATATGAGTTCAGTCCAATTTTTTCTTAACTATTAGAATATCCCCCATATGTTTTATTCACACCTAACGAATTCGCATTTAACGAATCTTTTTGGTACTTTTTACTCGTTAGATGCGAGATGTTACTGTAATCTGAAAAGTGAAACATGGCGGACAAATTCCTAATAATTTATTGTGTTTTACTGTAAAAAATTTCAAATCTCCTCAGTGGGGTCAAGATCATTGTAAAAAACAGTAATTGGAGACTAAAGTCTACAGGACGGTTACAGAATTAAAATTATTATCATTATTCTATTTATTATTATGTATTGTTCTTTCTAACAAATAAGGAAGCTGTTTAAATTAATTCAGTTTCAAATCTATACCCATCATAGTTGGCCATCGTAGTCCCCCAGCTGGCAGGCTTCACATGACCCAGTCTTATCCAGTTCTTAGGACTGGTTTCCCAGTTACATCCAAAAACCCATAAAAATAGTCTATTCGCTGATTCTCAGAAACAGCCAAAGATATAGGCATGACATTTTTGTGGGACAGTCAAGGTCGAGAGCTGAAATGATCATGGACCCAGTTTGGCCAGCAGTTTTTGAGATCACCTAAGGATCAGTGGAAAGTAATTTGGGCTCTGTCATTATTGTCTGCGAGGATTTTGTTGCTTTCACTATTGCCCAATATGTTTGACATGCTTCTAGGGGGAGGCCCTACTACACCAGCTCTTCACATAGAGATGCTCACCATATACGGGGTTTTAAAATCATCAGGTTCAACGATAGCTGCAGTGTTGGGATACTGGGGAATAAACCAGTACAGCAGTCGAACTGAGAAAGTAATTGAGGGACCTTTTCATAAAGTGAGCTAATGAAATTAATAAAGACGATTTCCACTTTCTTGGTATATCTCACCATTTCAGTTGTTTGTTTTCTTGTTCAATTCATTATTATTATTATTATAATTATAATTATTATTATTATTGTTGTTCTTGTTGTTTTTATTATTATTGTTCTTGTTGTTTTTGTTATTATTGTTCTTGTTATTATTGTTGTAGTTGTTCTTGTTGTTTCTCTGAAGAAGGAAATTGCTCGTATTTGCTTAAATCAAAGCTATGCCTTCATACTTGGCCATCTAAGTCACCCAGCTGGTGGCTTCTTATTACCCAGTATCATCCAGTTCCTAGTAATGGTTTTCCAGTTTCATCCAGAAACCTATAAAAACAGAAATTAGGGAATTATCAGAACCCGCTAAATGTCTATCTATCTATCTATAGCCCGACGCCCTAATCCCGCAAAGGGTGGCCGCAGACTCAAAAACGCCTCCAAGTCGCTCTGTCACCCACCATGTTGACTATCCTCCCCCCAACTCACTCCCCCCTCCCTCATATACCTCTCAACTCCCCTTCCTCCACCTCACCTACATACACCCTCTTAGTCAGTGCACTAGATTCATTCTCCATTCTCTCCACATGTCCAAACCACCTCAGTGTATTTCCCCTAATCTTCTCAACCACATCCACATCCACCCCACAACGTTCTTTCACCTCTTCATTCGTCCACCTGTCCCTCCATGTCACTCCACATGCTCCTCTCAAGTAGCTCATTTCCACTGCTCTCACTCATGTTATCCTCTTGCAAGGTCCATGCCTCGTTTCCATACGTCAGGAAAGGGATCACAAGACAAACATGCAGTGACTTCTTAACTTCCACACTCACCTCCCTATTTCTCATCATTGCTTTCAGTGAACCAAAAACCTTCCTTCCCTGTTGTACCCCTTCACGCACTTCATCCCCCGTGGTTCCATCCTTGTCCATGACATTACCCAAGTACTTGAATGCACTCACATTCTCCATATCCTCACCATCCAACCTCACCGTACATTCTGTGACTTCATTCCTCTCAAACACCATAACTTTACTCTTGTTTACATTAACTTTCAGATTCCTCTTCCTATACACTGTCCCAAATTCATTCACCAAACCTTGCAACTCCCATTCATCTTCACTCAACAATACTGCTTATCATCAGCAAACAACAACACCTGAATCTTCCAAATCTCAGCCTCATTTATTAGAGCCACCCCCACATCCACTGCCCTACCTTTGTACACCTCCTTTTACAACCCCATCCATGTATATATTAAACAGCCATTGAGACATCGCACAACCCTGTTTCAGTCCCACACTGAGATCAAAGAACTCACTCAGTTCACCATCCACTACTCACCGTAGCGCTAGCTCCTTCGTACATACTCTTCACAGCACTCAGCAATTTCCCCTCCACTCCATATATTCTCAGTACCTTTCCACATACCTTGTCTATCTATTCTGTCATAAGCTTTCTCCAAATCCATGAGAGAGCAGCATACACTTTCACTTTCCCTTCTCTAGATACTTCTCCACTAAACATCTTGGAACAAATATCTGATCTACACACCCTTTTTCCTTTCTAATTCCTCCTAATTCTTCTTCAACTAGCTTCTCTGTTACTTAGCTGCCTTACCCTATCCAACCCAGAGTATTCTACCACATATTTTTCCAGTCACACTAAGAAGGCAAATACCCCCTATGGTTACCAAATACTTCTCTCTCCCCCTTTCCTTTGTATAAATGAACAATTATACCTGATTTCCAGTCCTCCAGAAACCCTTCCCTCTTCCTATGCCAATCTACATTATTTCTATATCCACAACACTACAATCTCACCCCCCATACCTCAGCATTTCACCACACACACTCCATCAATTCCTGGGGCCTTTCCCATTTTGATCTTCATTGCTTCCACTATTTCCGCCCTACTGATCTCTTCCTCCCTCTCTCTCATCTCTCCTTCTCCCAGCCATTCCCCAACGATTTATTCTCTCACTGCTCTAACTCTCTTCATTCAACAAATCCTCAAGTGCTCCTTCCATCTCCTCATTTTTCTCTCTCTTCTCCATCAACAATTTATTATTCCTATATTTCACTCCCTACTATTTCCCCTTTCACACTGTCTTACTTTCATTACCTCCTTCCAAAACAATTTCTTACTCTCCCTCCATTTCACACTCAGATTCCTCCCAAATTCTTCATGCATTTTCTTCTTGCTCTCCTTCACCAATCTCTTTCACCTCCCTTCTCACTGCCCACATATATCTCTCTTCTTCTCTCTCTCATCTCCTCCCCTACCTCTACTCGCTTATCCATTCCTCTATATGCCTTCTTCTTTTGTTCCACAGCTTGTTTCACCTAATCATTCCACGATTCACTGTCCCTTGCACACCCCCTGCATCTCACTCCTCACTCCACAAAACCAATTCACATGCTGCATCTATTTCTTCCCGTGAATATCTTAGCATTACGCTCTTCCACCCCTTCCATCTGCTCCTAACTCCATACCTTCCCAATCTTTCCTTCCACTATGCTCTTATACTCTGCCATTCTCTCACTGTCTCTTCCAACTTCTCCACTCCTTCTCCCACACAGAAGCTGTTTCCTCCCTGTCTTCCCTTTGTCTCTTCAACCATTTTCTTCGCAACTTTACCTTGGCCATCACTAAATGATGGTCCGGGATTCCAAATTCCCCCACCCTCTCCACACTCTTGCATCCACCACTTGTCTTCTTCATTCGCCCATCCACACACACATAGTCTATCATTGCCTTTCGTTCCAACAAGTTCACCATCCATCCTACTCATAACCCTCCACTGTATACCTGTGGATCATCTTATGCCGAAAGTAAGGTGTTAGCTATTGCTAACCCCTTACCAGCACAGATGTCCAACAAAGCACTACCATTCCCATCTACTTCAGCTGGCACTCCCCCCACTGACCCAACCACTCACATCTGACTCGTACATTCTCGACTTTTGCCATTCCATGTCTCCCAATCAAAAACACTTTCTCACTCCATCTTCAAACTTGTCCAGCCACATGCTTCCACACTCTTGCCCAAAACTCATCTTTCACTCTTGCCCACTCGGTCCTCTGTCGGCACGCATACGCACACAATCGTCCACGCTTGTATACCTAGGCTACTTTCATCCTTACCCATACAATCACTTGCACCCACTTGCACAGACTTGAATTTTTGTGGGACAGAGTCAAGGTCGAGGAGCAGGTGCTTGAATGGATATGGACCTATTCGGGCCAGTAGTTTCTGAGACTGCCCATGGGTCAATCGAGAGAAGTTTGGTATTACTGAGTGCACAAAATAATAATTTAAAAAAACGAATAGAACTGGAGCTAAAACCACTATAAACAGTCCATTAAACATAGAGACTTTGATATGCTATGCACTGGCTACTACAAGTATCAATGACCTTGAACCCAAAAGTCAAGCTCACAGCCAAGGTCAAAGTTCAATTGCAAAATTTAAAAAAATGCAAGAGCCAATCCAGAGCACTCGTACAATCACCAAAAGGATTGGTACATTTAAAGAACATCATATGTTATGCATGGCAACCAAAGTATGAATGACCTTGACTCAAATCTCAAGTTCATAAGCCAACATCACATTTCAAAATTTGCTTGTGTTTATGCACTGTGGTCACATGTACAGGACAAAAAAAAAAAAAAAGAAAAAGGAGGACCTGGTCATGGTGAGTTATTGAAACTGTCAGTGGCAATGTTCGTTTTTAATATTATTATTATTATTATTATTGTTGTTGTTGTTGTTATTATTATTATTATTATTATTATTATTATTATTGTTATTATACAAGGTGAGGGCAATGGATGTTGGGAGCGGGCCCTAATGAGTGAGGGCAGTGTTTGGAAACTCCCCATCGTACTATTGTTTGCAGTACTGTGTAGTTAAAGTGATGACGAAGGGGAGCTGCAAGGCTTGAGTGGATGAGTATGAGAGAGCGTGTAAGAAACGGAATCTATAGGTGAATGTCGGGAAGAGTAAAGTTATGGTCCTCGAGATAAGTGAAGATAGTGAATGGACAGTGAGGGTGGATGAAGAGAGGAAATGGAAAATGTGAGTGCATTCAAGTACTTAGGGCAGTGTGATGAATAAGGATGGAAATTTAGAGGGTGAAGTGCTTGGAAAGGATACAGCAAGGAAGAAAGGTTGCCGGTTCCTTGAAAGCAGTGATAAGAAACAGGGAAATGCGCATGGAATAAGGGACTACCACATGACAGTATTGTGTGATACCAGCTGTATGTAACGTATGGTAGTGAAGCTTGGACCTTGTTCGAGGGACAGAAGTCAGGGAGTGAGAAGGCAAGTGGATTTAAGAGAGGAGCATGTGGAGTCACATGGAGAATTGACAAACTGACAAATGAGGAAGTGAAGGAACATAGAGGTGTGATGTGGATGTGATAGGAAGCGTTAGGAGAAACACATTGAGGTGGTTTGGCTATGTGGAGAGTGGGGATGAAGAGTGAGAAACTGAAGAGGGGAGTGTATGTGAGTGAGGTGGAGGAAAGGAGGGGGAATGGGAGGCCAAGGATGAGAAAGAGGGATGGAGTGAAGAGGTATATGAGAGAGGAGTGTGTGAGATGGAAGCAGGGCAGTGAAATGACGGGACAGGGAGACATGGAGGCGATTTGTTTGTGGCCACCCCTTACGAGATTAAGGAGTCTGGCAATAGACAGAAAGGTAGATTATTATTATTTTCATTATTGTTATTATTATTATTATTATTATTATTATTCACCACACCAGTGGTGAGTTATAGTGTTATTATTATTCTTATGACTCACCACTGGTGCTATTATTATTATCATTATACAGCAACTCAAAACACCAGTGGTGAGTTATATTGTTCATGTCATTGGTGCTCTCTATCTGTTACACAGGTGCAGACTATTGTTTTTGCTGGCAGTACTAGCATTCCGGCCTCAGAGTCTCTCGATAATTGTAAGAGAACCAGAGACTGCAGGAAAAAAAAAAAAAAAAATAGTGCCAATTGTGTCCTGGCATGGCCCATTACTGATAGAAAAAAGTTCCAAATCCTTTACGTGCAGTGGCAGAAAAAGTCATACCATTATTATGAGTGAATGCGATATGGTGATCATGTCTAATGGGGATTTCAATGGAACCTGAACAAATAACCTGAAAATGAAACGTGGTGAACCGATTCCTAAGAGTTTATTTCGTTTGATTTTAAAAAATCCAAATCTCCCCAGGGCAGTTACAGGCTTCTAGATGTTAGTATTATTCTGTTTACTATTATGCCTCTTTCTTGTGAAGAAGATTATCATAACTACTGCTACTACTACTGGTACTACTACTACTACTACTACTACCACTACTACTACTACTACTCCTCCTCCTCCTACTACTACTACTACTACTACTACTACTCCTTCTCCTCCTCCTCCTCCTCCTACTACTACTACTACTACTACTACTACTACTACTGCTACTACTACTACTACTACTACTCCTACTCCTACTCCTACTACTACTCCTACTACGTCTACTACTCACCACACCAGTGGTGAGTTATATTGTTCTTGTCAAAATTATTATGACACAGCACCAGTGGTGAGTTATATTATTCTTTTCAATTTACCAGTTAACAGTAAGTATTCATCATGAAAGTTTTGTGATGTTTATGATACAGATTAGGTGCTGATTCCGAAAATCCCATCTCTTTTTTCCTAACACGTCGAGTTTTTATGATGGTTGATGAACCTTTATGTTGAAAAACCACATATATAGTAATATTCACATATCTTCCCTGTTCTTAACACTGCTTATTCTTTTTGAAGCTGTTGTTTGCTTATTGAATCAGTTGAAAATGTCAAGGCAGTGCAAAAATAACCCCGATTGTTTCTGCTATGGTCTGTGGTTTTGTTCACTCCCCATGGGACAACGACGCAGCATCACGAACGGCGAGATCAAGAAGGTCTATGCATCTGTACTTCAGCTGTGCTCTTATGCGGATCAAGACAGAAATTGGGCACTGCATGAAATTGTACAGCTTGTTTGAATGGACTAAAGAGATTGGCTGAATAAGAGAAAAAGGCAATGCCGATTCTGTGCGTTCCTGTGATATGGAGGGAGCCAAAAGATCATGCTACAGATTGTTACTTCTGCAAGGTTGTCACCGGAATCAATTCGCGACATTTCCCTTTTGTGAGAAGCCACGAAACTATTAGTGGAAAACTCACTGTGTATCGCTCTAGTTAATCGTTTCTCTCTCCATTTTCTGGAGTATACTTTTCAGAAACATTCGTCACTTTCAAAAGTGACTTACGATTTAATGCACGTCACTAAGTGCTCTCTGGGAGCGATACAATTCTTTCTCTTATCATTCGCCTCTGCTTGCCTAAACCGTTAGCCACGCCTTCTTCCGGTGGCTTGTGCGTCCTGCCCATACAATGTATTTGAAGGCAGTGTCGAGTGTTTGTTGTGACGGGAGAGGGTCCTGCGCTCCAGAAGTGTGAGAGGTCGCTAGCATCCCAAGCTCCACTGAGACAGTTAATCCAGTCCTCCCAATTCCCCGGGTGATACATAGCATTCATCGACTGGTATTTCTTTTTGTATAATCCTAGTTTTAAGAGTTTAGTTAAGGTGTTTTTCCTAGGCGTAAGTATTTAGCTTTTTGTGTGAGTGAGTGAAGTGCGTCTCATTGATTTTATTTGAAATGTAACGTTAAATTTATTTTTTGTAATCAATAAATTTAACAGTTTCTTTTCCTTGGAGCTTAATGTAAAGTAAAATCTTGTTTCATTTTTTCCAAATTAAGCTTATTTCCCACATAGCTCCTAGCTTGCATAGAGCGTTTTACTATTCATAACTGGTACTTAGACCAGTCTTGTTGTATTAACTTAAAATCCAAGATTTGTGCCATTAGGAGTTAAGCATCAGCAAGGACCTGATTATTATTATTAATTAGTATTAATTATTTATTGTCAGGGGTGAAGTAACTTTCTCCAGAGCCTAACAGTACAGTAATTCAGCAATTGTGAGTAATTAGTCTCTGCTGTGTACTGTTGAGAAAGTTTTTAAATTCTCGTTCTTAGAGAATCGTTGCACGATTTAGCAAGACAATCATTGTCCCTGCTCTTTAATATTATTGAATAATAATATCAATTAAATAATATTTAAGCATTTATTATAAAAACTACCGTGATATTATAAAACCCACGTGACAATTGGCATTATCATTCCAGGATGTTAACTCCTAGCCCTAAA
>NC_136968.1:27924723-27995042 GCF_032717465.1 Coenobita brevimanus | reverse complement strand
TTCACGGGCATCATTTTCGCGCTGCTGCTCCTGATTATGCCGTGAGAGTATATACTCTTTAATTTCGGTTGGGTCCGAAAGACCCATATCTTTTGGCTTCCCTGTAAAAATACGCAGCTGTAGCCATGATGCTACCTCAATTCTACTAAGTAACCAGAAACTGAGTACTGACTGCTTTAGCGACGCGAATACTAATAAACACAAGTAAAGAATACAGAGACACAAGCTAGTGTGGTGACCAGTCTTATCTAGTTAACTGGCAAAGAATTAAAGCAAAAATGCAAATAACTGAGAACTCAATAATTAACACAATGGGTACAGCGACTACCCAGGAGCGAATAAAATCGATTCTGGCGTTACTCAAGAATAAACTAGAGTTAAGTACTCTATTGATTAATAAAAGCAAAAATTCACTTGCTTAAATTAACGGTAAACACCAGTAAACTTGTGCCTATAAACTTTAATTATAAAGTCCTAAATATGAATGAGTGAGCACTATCTCGTGAATAGCTTTAGGTCTAGGAGTTAATATGCTGGAATGAGGTCGCCAATTGTCACGGGGTTTTTATAATATCAAGGTAGTTTTTATAATAAATGCTTAAATATTATTTAATTGATATTAATACATTCAATAATATTAAAGAGCTGGGACAATGATTGTTCTTCGCTAAATCAAAAAAGTGCAACGATTCTCTAAGAACGAGAATTTTTAAAAACTTTCTCTAACAGTACACAGCAGGAGACTAATTACTCACAATTGCTGAATTACTGTAAAAATTGTTAGCCTCTGGAGAAAGTTACTTCACCCCTGACAATAAATAACTAATACTAATAATAATAATCAGGTCCTTGCTGATGCTTAACTCCTATGGCACAACAGGATTTTAAGTTAATACAACAAGACTGGTCTAAGTACCAGTTATGAATAGTAAGAAACGTCTATGCAAGTCTAGGAGACTGTATGTGGAAATAAGCTTAATTTGGAAAAAATGAAACAAGATTTTACTTTACATTAAGCTCAAGGAAAGAGAACTGTTAAATTTATTGATTACAAAAAATAAATTTAACCTTACATTTCAAATAAAATCAATGAGACGCAATTCCTCACTCACTCACACAAAAGCTAAATACTTAATACGCCTAGGAAAAACACCTTAAACTAAAACTCTTAAAACTAGGATTATACAAAAAGAAATACCAGTCGATGAATGCTATGTATCACCCGGGGGTGGGAGGACTGGGATTAACTGTCTCAGTGGAGCTTGGGTGCTAGCGACCTCTCACACTTCTGGAGCGCAGGACCCTCTTCCGTCACAACAAACACTCGGCACTTGCCTTCAAATACATTGTATGGGCCAGGACGCACAAGCCACCGGAAGAAGGCGTGGCTAACGGCTTTTTTTTTGGCAAAGCAAGAGGCAGAACGATAAAAGAAACAATTGTATCGCCTCAGCAGGAGCACTTAGTGACGTTGCAGATTAAATGCGGTCACTTTTGAAAGTGATCGAATGTTTTGAAAAGTATACTCCGAAATGGAGAGAGAAACGATTAACTGAGCAATACACAGTGAGTTTTACCACTAATAGTTACGTGGCTTCTCACAAAAGGGAAATGCTCATGCGAATTGATTCGTGACAACCTTTGCAGAAGTAACCAATCTGTAGCATGATCTTTTGGCTCCCTCCATATCACACAGGAACGACGAATGGCATTGCCTTTTTCTCTTATTCAGCCAATCTCTTAGGTCCATTCAAACAAGCTGTACAATTTCATGTGCAGTGCCCAATTTCTGTCTTGATCCAGCTTAAGAGCACAGCTGAAGTACATGATGATAGACCTTCTTGAATCCGCTTTGTGATGCTGCCGTCGTTGTCCCATGGGGGTGAACAAACCACAGACATAGCAGAAACAATCGGGGTTATTTTTGCACTGCCTTTGACATTCTTCAACTGATTCAATAAGCAACAACAGCTTCAAAAAGAATAAGCAGTGTTAAGAACAGGAAGATAGTGTGAATATTACTATATATGGTTTCAACATAAAAGGTTCATCAACCATCATAAAAACTCGACGTGTTAGGGAAAAAAAGGGATGGGATTTTCAGGAATCAGCACCTAATCTGTATCATAAACATCACAAAAACTCTTCAAAAGGTGATGAATATTTACTGTTAACCGGTAAATTGAAAAAAAGAATAATATAACTCACCACTGGTGCTGTGTGTCATAATAATTTTGACAAGATACAATATAACTCACCACTGGTGTGTGGTGAGTAGTAGATTTAGTAGGAGTAGTAGTAGTAGAGTAGGAGGGTAGGAGTAGAGTATGTAGTAGTAGTAGTAGCAGTAGCTGCCGTTAGTAGTAGTAGTAGTAGTAGGAGGCAGGAGGATGGGAGGAGGAGGGAGGTGGGAGAAGGAGTAAGTAAGTAGTAGTAGTAGGTAGGAGGAGGAGGAGTAGTAGTAGGAGTAGTGGTAGTAGTAGTAGTGAAGTAAAGTAGTACCAGTAGTAGTAGCAGTAGTTATGATAATCTTCTTCACAAGAAAGAGGCATAATAGTAAACAAGAATAATACTAACATCTAGAAGCCTGTAACTGCCCTGGGGAGAGTTTGGATTTTTTAAAATCAAACAGAAATAGCCAAACTCTTAGGAATCGGTTCTGACCACGTTTCATTTTCAGTGTTATTTGTTCAGGTTCCATTGAAATCCCCATTAGACATGATCACCCATATCGCATTCACTCATAATAATGGTATGACTTTTTCTGCCACTGCACATAAAAGGATTTGGAACTTTTTTTCTGTCAGTAATGGGCCATGTACCAAGGACACAATTGGCACTATTTTTTTTTTTTTTTTCCCCTGCAGTCTCTGGTTCTCTTACAATTATCGAGAGACTCTGAGGCCGGAATGCTAGTACTGCCAAAGCAAAAACAATAGTCTGCATCTGTGTAACAGATAGAGAAAGCACTAATATGACATGAACAATATAACTTTCACCACTGGTGTGGTGAGTTGTAATAATAATGACAAAAATAATATAGCTTACCAATGTTGTGGTGAGTTAAGTAATGAGTATTGAAAATAACAAGATAACTCACTCACTGGTGTTTTTGAGTTGCTGTATAGAATGATAATAATAATAAGCACCAGTGAGTGAGTCATTAAGAATAATAATAACACTATAACTCCCTACCACTGGTGTGGTGAATAATAATAATAATAATAATAACAATAATGAGTAATAATAATAATCTACCTTTCTGTCTATTGCCAGACTCCTTAATCTCGTAAGGGGTGGCCACAAACAAATCCGCCTCCATGTCTCCCTGTCCCCCGTCATTTCACTGCCCTGCTTCCATCTCACACACTCCTCTCTCATATACCTCTTCACTCCATCCCTCTTTCTCATCCTTGGCCTCCCCCATTCCCCCTCCTCTCCTCCCACCTCACTCTACATACACTCCCCCTCTTCAGTTTCTCACTCTTCATCCTTCTCCACATAGCCAAACCACCTCAAGGTGTTTCTCCTAACGCTTCCTATCACATCCACATCACACTCCTCTATGTTCCTCTTCACTTCCTGCATTTGTCAGTTTGTCTCTCCATGTGACTCCACATGCTCCTCTCAAATCCACTGCTCCTCACTCCCTGACTTCCTGTCCCTCGAACAAGGTCCAAGCTTCACTACCATACGTTACAGCTGGTATCACAATACTGTCATGTGGTAACTTATTCCATGTGCGCATTCTCCCCTTGTTTCTTATCACTGCTTTCAAAAGGAACCGGCAACCTTTCTTTCCTTGCTGTATCCTTTTCAAGCACTTCACCCTCTAAATTTCCATCCTTATTCATCACACTGCCCAAGTACTTGAATGCACTCACATTTTCCATTTCCTCTTCATCCACCCTCACTGTCCATTCACTATCTTCACTTATCTCGAGGACCATAACTTTACTCTTCCCGACATTCACCTTTAGATTCCGTTTCTTACACGCTCTCTCATACTCATCCACCAAGCCTTGCAGCTCCCCTTCGTCATCACTTAACTACACAGTACTGCAAACAATAGTACAGGGAGTTTCCAAACACTGCCCTCACTCATTAGGGCCGCTCCAACATCCATTGCCCTACCTTGTATAATAACAATAATAATAATAATAATAATAATAATAATAATAACAACAACAACAACAACAATAATAATAATAATAATAATAATAACGAACATCGCCACTGGCAGTTTCAATAACTCACCATGACCAGGTCCTCTGTCCTGTACATGTGACCACAGTGCATAAACAATAAGCAAATTTTGAAATGTGATGTTGGCTATGAACTTGAGATTTGAGTCAAGGTCATTCATACTTGGTTGCCATGCATAACATATGATGTTCTTTAAATGTACCAACTTTGGTGATTGTACGAGTGCTCGATTGGCTCTTGCATTTTTTAAATTTTGCAATTGAACTTTGACCTTGGCTGTGAGCTTGACTTTTGGTTCAAGGTCATTGATACTTGGTAGCCATGCATAGCATATCAAGTTCTATAAATGGACTGTTTATAGTGGTTTTAGCTCAGTTCTATTCGTTTTTTTAAATTATTATTTTGTGCACTCAGTAATACCAAACTTCTCTCGATTGACCCATGGGCAGTCTCAGAAACTACTGGCCCGAATAGGTCCATATCCATTCAAGACCTGCTCCTCGACCTTGACTCTGTCCCACAAAAAATTCAAGTCTGTGCAAGTGGGTGCAAGGATTGTATGGGTAAGGATGAAAGTAGCCTAGGTATACAAGCGTGGACGATTGTGTGCGATATGCGCCGACAGAGGACCGAGAGTGGCAAGAGTGAAAGATGAGTTTTGGGCGAGTGTGGAAGCATGTATGGACAAGTTTGAGTGGAGTGAGAAAGTGTTTTTGATTGGAGACATGAATGGCAAAGTCGGGAATGTACGAGTCGATGGAGTGGTTGGTCAGTGGGGAGTGCCAGCTGAAGTAGATGGGAATGGTAGTGCTTTGTTGGACATCTGTGCTGGTAAGGGGTTAGCAATAGCTAACACCTACTTTCGGCATAAGATGATCCACAGGTATAGATGGAGGGTTATGAGTAGGATGGATGGTGAACTTGTTGAACGAAAGGCAATGATAGACTATGTGTGTGTGGATGGGCGAATGAGAAGACAAGTGGTGGATGCAAGAGTGTGGAGAGGGTGGGGGAATGGAATCCCGGACCATCACTTAGTGATGGCCAAGGTAAAGTTGCAAAGAAAATGGTTGAAGAGACAAAGGGAAGACAGGAGGAAACAGCTTCTGTGAGAAGAGTGGAGAAGTTGAAAGACAGTGAGAGAATGGCAGAGTATAAGAGCATAGTGGAAGAAAGATTGGGAAGGTATGAGTTAGAGCAGATGGAAGGGGTGGAAGACGTATGTAAGATATTCACGGAAGAAATAGATGCAGCATGTGAATTGGTTTGTGGAGTGAGGAGGAGATGCAGGGGTGTGCAAGGGACAGCATGGTGGAATGATTAGGTGAAACAAGCTGTGGAACAAAAGAAGAAGGCATATAGAGAATGGATAGCGAGTAGAGGTAGGGGAGGAGATGAGAGAGAGAGAAAAGAGAGATATATGTGGGCAGGAGAAGGGAGGTGAAGAGATTGGTGAAGGAGAGCAAGAAGAAAATGCATGAAGAATTTGGGAGGAATCTGAGTGTGAAATGGAGGGAGAGTAAGAAATTGTTTTGGAAGGAGGTAATGAAAGTAAGACAGTGTGAAAGGGGAAATAGTAGGGGAGTGAAATATAGGAATAATAAATTGTTGATGGAGAAGAGAGAGAAAATGAGGAGATGGAAGGAGCACTTTGAGGATTTGTTGAATGTAGAGAGTTAGAGCAGTGAGAGTATAAGTGGTTGGGGAATGGCTGGGAGAAGGAGAGATGAGAGGAGGGAGGAAGAGATCAGTAGGGCGGAAATAGTGGAAGCAATGAAGATCAAAATGGGAAAGGCCCCAGGAATTGATGGAGTGTGTGTGGTGAAATGCTGAGGTATGGGGGTGAGATTGTAGTGTTGTGGATATGGAAATTATGTAGATTGGCATAGGAAGAGGGAAGGGTTCTGGAGGACTGGAAATCAGGTATAATTGTTCATTTATACAAAGGAAAGGGGGAGAGAGAAGTATTTGGTAACCATAGGGGTATTTGCCTTCTTAGTGTGACTGGAAAAATATGTGGTAGAATACTCATTGATAGGGTAAGGCATATAACAGAGAAGCCAGTTGAAGAAGAATTAGGAGGAATTAGAAAGGAAAAAGGGTGTGTAGATCAGATATTTGTTCCAAGATGTTTAGTGGAGAAGTATCTAGAGAAGGGAAAGAAAGTGTATGCTGCCTTCATGGATTTGGAGAAAGCTTATGACAGAATAGATAGACAAGGTATGTGGAAGGTACTGAGAATATATGGAGTGGAGGGGAAATTGCTGAGTGCTGTGAAGAATATGTACGAAGGAGCTAGCGCTACGGTGCGAGTGGATGGTGAACTGAGTGAGTTCTTTGATCTCAGTGTGGGACTGAAACAGGGTTGTGCGATGTCTCAATGGCTGTTTAATATATATATGGATGGGGTTGTAAAGGAGGTGCAAGGTAGGGCAGTGGATGTGGGGGTGGCTCTGATGAATGAGGGTGAAATTTGGAAGATTCCGGTGTTGTTGTTTGCTGATGATTGTGTTGTTGATGGAAGATGAATGGGAGATGCATGGGTTGGTGAATGAATTTGAGACAGCGCATAGGAAGAGGAATCTGAAAGTTAATGTAAACAAGAGTAAAGTTATGGTGTTTGAGAGGAATGAAGTCACAGAATGCACGGTGAGGTTGGATGGTGAGGATATGGAGAATGTGAGTGCATTCAAGTACTTGGGTAATGTCATGGACAAGGATGGAACCTCGGGGGATGAAGTGCGTGAAGGGGTACAACAGGGAAGGAAGGTTTTTGGTTCACTGAAAGCAATGATGAGAAATAGGGAGGTGAGTATGGAAGTTAAGAAGTCACTGCATGATAGTCTTGTGATCCCTATCCTGACGTATGGAAACGAGGCATGGACCTTGCAAGAGGATAACATGAGTGAGAGCAGTGGAAATGAGCTACTTGAGAGGAGCATGTGGAGTGACATGGAGGGACAGGTTGACGAATGAAGAGGTGAAAGAACGTTGTGGGGTGGATGTGGATGTGGTTGAGAAGATTAGGGGAAATACACTGAGGTGGTTTGGACATGTGGAGAGAATGGAGAATGAAAGACTGACTAAGAGGGTGTATGTAGGTGAGGTGGAGGAAGGGAGTTGAGAGGTATATGAGGGAGGGGGGAGTGAGTTGGGGGGAGGATAGTCAAATGGTGGGTGACAGAGCGACTTGGAGGCGTTTTGTCTGCGGCCACCCTTTGCGGGATTAGGGCGTCGGGCTATAGATAGATAGATAGACATTTAGCGGGTTCTGATAATTCCCTAATTTCTGTTTTTATAGGTTTCTGGATGAAACTGGAAAACCATTACTAGGAACTGGATGATACTGGGTCATAAGAAGCCACCAGCTGGGTGACTTAGATGGCCAAGTATGAAGGCCATAGCTTTGATTTAAGCAAATACGAGCAATTTCCTTCTTCAGAGAAACAACAAGAACAACTACAACAATAATAACAAGAACAATAATAACAAAAACAACAAGAACAATAATAACAAGAACAATAATAACAAAAACAACAAGAACAATAATAACAAAAACAACAAGAACAACAACAATAGTAATAATAATAATAATAATAATAATAATAATAATAATAATAATAATGAATTGAACAAGAAAACAAACAACTAAAATGGTGAGATATACCAAGAAAGTGGAAATCGTCTTTATTAATTTCATTAGCTCACTTTATGAAAAGGTCCCTCAATTACTTTCTCAGTTCGACTGCTGTACTGGTTTATTCCCCAGTATCCCAACACTGCAGCTATCGTTGAACCTGCTGATTTTAAAACCCCGTATATGGTAAGCATCTCTATGTGAAGAGCTGGTGTAGTAGGGCCTCCCCCTAGAAGCATGTCAAACATATTGGGCAATAGTGAAAGCAACAAAATCCTCGCAGACAATAATGACAGAGCCCAAATTACTTTCCACTGATCCTTAGGTGATCTCAAAAACTGCTGGCCAAACTGGGTCCATGATCATTTCAGCTCTCGACCTTGACTGTCCCACAAAAATGTCATGCCTATATCTTTGGCTGTTTCTGAGAATCAGCGAATAGACTATTTTTATGGGTTTTTGGATGTAACTGGGAAACCAGTCCTAAGAACTGGATAAGACTGGGTCATGTGAAGCCTGCCAGCTGGGGAACTACGATGGCCAACTATGATGGGTATAGATTTGAAACTGAATTAATTTAAACAGCTTCCTTATTTGATAGAAAGAACAATACATAATAATAAATAGAATAATGATAATAATTTTAATTCTGTAACCGTCCTGTAGACTTTAGTCTCCATTTACTGTTTTTTACAATGATCTTGACCCCATTGAGGAGATTTGAAATTTTTTACAGTAAAACACAATAAATTATTAGGAATTTGTCCGCCATGTTTCACTTTTCAGATTACAGTAACATCTCGCATCTAACGAGTAAAAAGTACCAAAAAGATTCGTTAAATGCGAATTCGTTAGGTGTGAATAAAACATATGGGGGATATTCTAATAGGTAAGAAAAAATTGGACTGAACTCATATTTTGACCGTATTTTTACTCATTATGTAAGTCACTGGCATTCATTTAAGTCATATTTATCATACAGAGTGATATAAATTATGGAATAAAGAAGAAATAATGTGGATAACTCACCTGTGAGTGATGAATGAGGTGCGTGGGTAAGACAAAGTGGTATCTGAGGCTGGAAGGGAGACTACTGGGCTGCTCCTTCTCCCTCCTCACCTACGCCACCACCACCACCGCCACCCTCTTCTCGCTTTCCACTGCATCTCGCGATGCCTCGCCAAGTTTTATCTTTTTCGTCTGTACTCTTTATCCTTCCCAACAAATCCAGAAAAGTCATGAGGAATGTCACCAAGAAGATTCTCTATGTTCTCATCATCACTCACAGTCTCTTGTCCTTCATTTCCATCGAACTTTCCCAAGCTTACAGCGTTTATTTAAATATTCGGTGATAACTGTTTGTCTTCTTTCATTCACTTTTTTTGCATAGGTTTAACTGAGCTCCTGGTTTAGTTTCTGTAGCAAAGGTGACACCTTTCCCATCCACAGGGACTCTGATGTGCCCGTACCACGCAGAAACTCTTCCACTTGTGCCAGATCGGTAAGCTTCCTAGACAGGTAGCCAGCCGTAACTTTGTTTTCTTCTTTGCTTTCCTCTTTTTCTGCCATCAGTTCAAGCCCTACATCTTCCACCATCTCTTCAGCACTTTTTGTTTCTTGTGGTTGCAACAATTCTGCTACAAGGGCCTCATCAACTTTATCAAAACCTAGTGCTGGGATATTCCTGGCTGCCGCAACTGCCTCTCACATGAAATTTAGCCTTGCGCTTCTGTTTACCTGAGCTGGCTGGTACCAAGTCGGGGAGAAGGGCATGCCAAGCATGCTTTATTGTGTCGGCTGTGGTGTTTTTTCAGGCAAAAAGTCATGTAGTCAATTGCATTTTTGACTCAGCCAAGGTGGCGGCAGATTTGAACCGTGTGCCCGGGATTTCTTTCATTAGATTCGAAAATTCCTCGTTAGATATGAATATGGGTAGAGGTCTAATACTGTCATTAGATGCGAATTCATTAGATGTGAACTCGTTAGATGCGAGATCACACTGTACTTGCTCAGGTTCCGTTGAAATCTCAAGTAGACACAACTTTATGTCGTTCAATCATAATGCTGATGTGACTCCACCACAGAACCAGAAAGATATGTAATATTTTTTTCTATCAACAGTGGCACATACCATGACAACTGATTCCGTCCACAGCCTCCATTTCTCTTAGAATCATTGCAAGACTTTGAAGCTGGAATAATAATAATACCAGCAAAAACAGTAGTCCTAACCTATTAACCCTTTAAGCCCAGGCGCAGGGCTCGGTAGCTTATCCTCCCAGCCTGGGATAATCAGCAATTATTGCCCCGTTTTCAAATATTTGCCAAAAAAAAAAAAACGTACCTAAAATCAAAAAATAAACAGGACATGAAAATACAACCCTTTGGCTATGCGATGACGTTATCAATAGACCGGTAGGTAGGCAATCAACAATAGGGGGAGGAGGGGAAAACAAGTTACCAAAATCCACTTTTTTCGGCACTTTGCTGCCTGCCTGGACGTAACGTGCTCCTCATAACTTCTTGCTTATGCCTTATTCACAGTGAATTCAGACAAAAAGCAAAAATATCTCCCCCTCTCTCTCTCTCTCTCTCTCTCTCTCTCTCTCTCTCTCTCTCTCTCTCAGTAATAATGAAGGATCGGCCTATCCCTACCAAAGCAGGGACGATACAGCCAATGTATCTCTACCAAGTGGCTTAGGCTGTCTGGTTAAGAATGTATGTAGGGTGAGAAGTGCTTGTGAGAATGATTGTAATGTTGGAGTGGCTTTGGATGTGTGTGTAGTCCCTGAGCCAAGTGTAATCGGTCAACCTTAAGTCAACTGGGTGCAAGAATACTAGTATGCAACACTGGTTCAATCACAGCATCCACTATGTCTGCCAAAGCAGTAAGTAGCTCGGTGAACGCTTCATAAAGTTTCTACAACTCTGGCAGGAGGTGAACCTGCATCCACCAGCATGCGAGATGCACACTCTATTATTATACAACAGAGGCTCCTAATATATATATTATATATATATATATATATATATATATATATATATATATATATATATATATATATATATATATATACATATATATATATATATATATGTACACTATTTTCTAAGATATCTTACTGACTATGAGGGTGGAAGGTGGCAGAGGGGAGGAAAAAAAACACTTGCGATTTTTCAAAATTTGCTAGATCGACTATGGTCATCACCCGGGGTATAAAGCATGTTTCACTAGATAGACCATGGTCGTCACCTGGGGTTAAGGGGTTAATAGATGGAGACTAATAACAGCTTGAACTCTGCAGCTATCCTGTGGACAGTCACTAGTCTCCACTTCCAGTTTCTTACAGAGATCTTTACCCCATTGGGGGAGTTTGGATTTTTTTTTTAAAGAAAACATATTCGTAGGAATTGGTCCGCCGAACTTCATTTTCAGATTACTTGCTCAGGTTCTGTTGAAATCTCCAGTAGGCATGAGCCCCTTATCTCGTTCACTGAAAATACTTTCTGCCACAGCACATGAAAGATCTGGAATATGTTTTTCAGTCACCAGTGGCTCATGCCAGGGCACAACGATCCCTTTAGATTCATTCCACATCTTCCGGTTCTATTGTGAACATCGCAAGACTTGGAAGCCTGAATAATAATAATACTATTAAAAACAACAGGCTCCTCCTACGTCATAGGAGGGGTGTAATAATGACAAGAACAACGTAACTTACCACTGGTGTGGTGAGTTATGAAACTAATGTCGAGAGCATTGTAACTCATCTCTAGTGTGGTGAGTTATCACCATCATCATCATCATCATCATCATCATCATCATCATCATAAAAATAATAATAATAATAACAATAAAAGAAAAAAATACCATTAGCAATTTCAATAATGCAACACATGAGTAGCCATCCGGCTTGTGTATGTGACCACAATGCAATAAAATAATGCAATATTTGTACTTTGACTTTCTCTGTGACATAGGGATTGGGGTCATGGTCATTCATACTTGGTAGCGATGCCTAGCATCTGAAGTTCTGTAAATGTACCAAGTTTGTTGAGAGCTCAATTCTATCTTGGATTTTTAAATTATGCAGTTCAATTTGTCCACAGCTGTGACCTTGAGTTTTGAGTCAATGTCATACGTACTTGTTAGCCATGCACAGCATATCAAGTTCTTTAAATGTAGCAAGTTTGGTGATTGTAGCTCAATTATATATATATATATATATATATATATATATATATATATATATATATATATATATATATATATATATATATATTTTTTCCAACTGTGCACTGAGAGACCCCAAACTGCTTTCCATTGACCCCTGGGTTATCTAAGAACCTACTAGCCCAAATGGACCCATGTTCATTTCAGGACTGCTTCCCAACCTTGGCTATGCTCCACAAAAATTTCAAGTATATTCCATTAAGCCCTATTAAGGATTTCTGACAATCCACAAATAGATTATTTTTACATTTTTTGATGATATAACTGGAAAACCTATACTGAGAACTTAATGATACTGAATCATATCACTCCACCAGCGGGGGGACCTAGATGACCAAGTATTTTTATTATTCTTATTATTATTTTATTAATATTATTATTAGTAATACTGACAAGAACAATATGTCACCACTGGTTTGGTGAATTATAACTAGAGAATACAAATTGCCTTTAATAGTTTCAGTAACTCACCTCATGACAATGTCATCCAATTTCTTCCGCAATTCGACTTCAGTGGTCGATTTATTCCCCAATGTCCAAAAATTGTATCTATCGCTGGAACTGGTTATTTCAATGCCCTTCCAATAGTGAGAACTTCGAGGTGAAGAAGAACAGGGACACCCAAGAAGACTGTCAACCATACTGGGCGAGGATGAAAGCAACAAAATCCTTGCAGAGCAAAAATGACATAGCCCAACATACTTTCCATTGGCCACTGAATTATCTGAGAAACTATTTCTCCAATGGGTCCATAGTCATTTCAGACTTGTTCCCCGCCCATGGCTATATCCCACAAAGATTTTATGACCGCACCTTTGGTGGTTTGGGGGAATCCACTAATTGACTATTTTTTAGGTTTCTGGATGTAACTGGAAAACAAGTACTGCGAACTGGATGATACTGGGACATATCAAGCCGCCAGGTGGGGGACTCAAAAGGCCAAGTTAGATACCCATAGCTTTGAAATTGAGCGTATACTGACAGTTTACTTCTTTGTTAGAAAGAGCCATGCACAGAATAAAAATAATAACTAGAACTCTCTAGCAGTCCTGTGGACAGTCATTAGTCTCCAACTGCTGTTTCTTACAATGACCTTGACCCCATTGGGATTCGAATATTTTAAATAAAACGAAAGAAATTATTACGAATTGTTCTACCAAGTTTCATTTTCAGACTATTTGCTCAGGTCCCATTGAAATCTGTTGTAGACATGACCACCTTACCTAGTTCACTCATTACACTGACATGACTCTTTCTGCCGCTGCACGTAAAGTATTTGAGTTTTTTTTTTTCTGTCGGTAATGGCTCATGCCAGAACACAGCCGGGGCCCTTTAGATTCCATCCATAGCATCTAGTTCTCTTGGAATCGTTCCGAGACTCTGAGGATGGAATAATAAAAATACCAGCAAAGTCAAAAGTATCCACCTATGTAATAGTTGGAGACTATTAATAAGAACAGTATATCTCACCACTGGTTTGGAAAGAAATCATAATATTAACAAGAATAATAGAACTCCCCACTGTGGTGAGTAATATTGAGAAAGACAATATAACTCACCACTGGTAAGGTAACATGTAATAATAATAACAAGAACAATAAACGTTACCACTGGTGTGGTGAGTCATAATAATAATAATAATAATAATAATAATAATGATAATGGAAATAATGACAAGAATGATGTGACTCACCAATAGTGTGGTGAGTTCTCGTTTCATTTCGTTTTTGAAGGTTCCAACATGCTTGCATGCGTTGGTCTTGGTCACCTAATGGTGGCTGTTTATGCTGCTTGATCTCTGGCAGCTTCCCTATTCAGTTGCTTCTCCGTGAGGTCACACTTAACCCGCCGCATGCTGGCTATTTTTAGCACTATGGTCACCCCAGTGCCGGCCATTTACAAAATGCCTTCACTGTGTACAGCACTGGGTGAGGCACACAGGCAAAGTGAGGCAGAGCGCGCGTGAGGCAGGGGTGTTAAAGCTTTGTAGCCAACATTTTTATATATGTAGCTCTAATTCTTGTAATAGGTGAGTCTTGACTTAATTGAAAGGCAGGAGGAGTTAAAGATGAATACGGGGAGTTGATCTTGATTTATTACCTTCAGAGAATGTCTAAGTTGACCAGTGTATGTATTACACAGAGACTTAATATACTAAGTAAGTCTAGTTGGAACCCTCTTCTTATTCACTCTCTCCAATACCTGACGGTTCTATGGCTTCTCTCCTTCTCTCCACCACCTGTCGATTCTAAGGCTAACCTCCTTCTGAGCTCTGCTTCCTAAATTCCTCTTTTAGCAGGGGTCGTGTCACGTGGAATATTCTGATGTGAAGCTTCTAGAAGCCTGTGTGTGAGTTTGTGTGTATGTGTGTGTATGGTCACCAGGCACTGCTCGTGTGCCTATCAAGCATTCCTTGAGTTAGAGTGTGTAAGCATGTTTACCATTGCTCGATTCTAACTGACACACTACCTATCTCATCCCCTGACTTGCTCCTTCTATCTGCCTATCTATCCATCTATCTATCTATCTATCTATCCATCATGCTATCTATTATGATTTGTAATTATAATATGGAGTCCTGACATCGATCGGTCACGTAGCTGGTGGTCCTCCGACAGCAATCATCATTATCATATGCTAATCTACTAATACATAATAGTCTTCTTCTTCAATCTTAACCTGCCCCGTCCCGACCACTTTTTCACCACTGGTACCCCTCAATCCCGACCATTTTTGGACCCAAATTTTTTTTGTTAAAACTTTCGCTTTTGGTCAGAAACAATGGTCAATCACAAAGAAAGTGTTCACCGGGGTCCATAAGTTGCCTAAACAGGTATACCTTCATCACACCTGGTACCGTGTTCTCTGTAGGTGGTCTGAGGCTCTCACGTTTTCTATGGTATTATAAGTCTGGGAAACCAATGAAAGTAAGTAGATATGTATTTATTACAAACATAAAAACATGTGATACAAGAGTAAATTGGATTTTATACAAAAATAGAGGTGAAATAAGCATTGTACCATCGGGCGAACCGAGCGAAATCGGCCAAACTGTTCACAATGAATCGCTAACATTGCTGAATCATGATACATATCATTTTTTCTACTTACATAATACATCTCCAATAACATTATACCATTTTACATTTTATTGAACTGTTTTTACGTATTCACAGGCCTTTCGATAACATTTAGCGTAATGTTAGCGCTTATTTACGTAGTGAGTGAACTCGCTGTGACTGTTGTTTCAACTCGTATTGTGTTTTTTCAACTTACATAATACTTTCCTAATAACATTATACACTTTTCCACTTTAGAGAACTGTTTTGAGATAGTTTCAGGCCGTACGTAAATATTTAGCGTAATAATAGCGCATAATAACACAGAGGGTGAAGTCGCTATGAGTATTATTTCAACTTACAACCTATTTTTGTACTTATATAATACTTCTCCACTAACATTACACATGTTTCCACTTGATATAATTGCTATCACATAATAGGAGACCTTACTATTCTACTGAGCGTCATATTATCGCATATTTACACAGTGAGTGTTATTGCGATATCATTTGTTTCATCTTACACTAGTATTCAACTTATAAATTACTTTCCTACTAACATTACACCCTTTTCCACTTTATATCATTCCTATCACATACTTGCAGACCAGAATGTTCTATCTATCTATCTATTGCCAGACGCCTCAATCCCGTTTGGGGTGGCCACAAACAAATCGCCTCCAAGTCACCCTGTCCCCCGCCATTTCACTGCCCTGCTCCCAACGCACACCCCCCTCTCTCATATACCTCTCCACCCCATCCCTCCATCTCATCCTCGGCCTCCCCCTCCCTCTTCCCCCCTCCACCTCACTCACATACACTCTCTTCGTTAGTCTTTCACCCTCCATCCTCTCCACATGGCCAAACCACCTCAGTGTGTTCCTCATAACGCTTCCTATCACATCCACATCCACACCACCACGCTCCTTTACATCCTCATTCGTCAGCCTGTCTCTCCATGTGACTCCACAGGCTCCTCTTAAATAACTCATTTCCACTGCTCTCACTCTTGACTTGTGTCCTTCCAACAATGTCCAAGCTTCACTTCCGTACGTTAGAGTTGGTATCACAATACTGTCATGTAGTAACTTCCATGTTTCACTTCCATGCTCACTTCCCTGTTTGTTATCACTGCTTTCAAAGAACCAGCAACCTTTCTTCCCTGCTGTACCCTTTCAAGCACTTCATCCTCCAAACCTCCATCCTTACTCATCACACTACCCAAATACTTAAACGTACTCACATTTTCCAATTCCTCACCATCCAACCTCGCTGTACATTCACTAACTTCACCTCTCTCAAAGACCATCACTTTACTCTTCCCCACATTCACCTTTAGGTTCCGTTTCTTACACTCTCTCTCAAACTCATCCACCAAGCCTTGCAGCTCCCCTTCGTCTTCACTCAACAACACAGTATCATCTGCAAACAACAGTACAGGGAGTTTCCAAACACTATCCTCTCTCACCAGGGCCACTCCAACATCCACTACCCTACCTTGTACCTCTGTTATTACCCCATCCATGTACAGATTGAACAACCATGGAGACATGACACATCCCTGTTTCAAACCAACTTTCAAAGAGAAAAATTCACTTAGTTCACCATTCACACGCACTGCAGCCTTCGCACCATTGTACATACTCTTCACAGCATTCAACAACTTCCCATCTATTCCATATATTCTTAACACTTTCCACAATCCTTGTCTATCCACCCTGTCATATGCTTTCTCCAAATCCATGAAAGCCGCATACAACTTCTTTCCCTTCTCTAGAAACTTTTCCACTAAAGATCTAAGAATGAATATCTGATCTACACAACCTCTTCCCTTCCTAAAGCCTCCCTGTTCTTCTCCAACTAATTTCTCTGTTCTTTCTCTAACTCTGTCTATAAGTATCCTACCATACACTTTTCCTATTATACTAAGAAGACAAATGCCCCTATGATTACCACACACTTCTTTTTCCCCTTTTCCTTTGTACAAGGGAATAATTATACCTGACTTCCAATCCTCCGGGACTCTACCTTCCTCCCAGGCTAATCTGCACATCTTCCACATCCATTCTACTACTATCTCTCCCCCATGCTTCAGCATTTCACCACACACTCCATCAATTCCTGGGGCTTTCCCCGATTTAACTTTCTTCATTGCTCCCACAACTTCTATCCTACTGATTTCTTCCTGTCTTCTCACCTCCCTCCTTCTCCCAGCCATTCCCCAGCCACTTATACTCGCATTACTTCCATCCTCTACGTTCAACAATTCCTTAAAGTGTTCTCTCCATCTGCTCACTTTTTCTCCCTTCTCCACTAGTAACCTACCATTTTTATCTTTCACTCCCCTGCTAACTTCACTTCCACCCTGTCTTACTCTTTTCACTTCTCTCCAGAACATTTTCTTACAGTCCCTCCACTTTACACTCAAATTCCTTCCAAATTCCTCATCCACTCTCTTCTTACTCTCTCTTACTAATCTTTTCACCTCTCTCTTTCTTTCCACATATAACTCTCTCTTCCGCCTCTCAACTTCTACCACGCCCCTATTTCTCATCCATTCATTGTATGCTTTCTTCTTTTGTGCCACAGCCTGTTTCACCTCTTCAGTCCACCACGCTGTTCCTTGCACCCGCCTCCATCTTCTCTTCCTTCCACACACCACATCACATGCTGCACATATTTCTTCTGTAAATATCTTACATACACCTTCCACGTCTCCCATCTGCTCCAATTCATATTTGCCCAATCATTCCTCCACTTCTCTCTTATACTCTGCCTTTTTCTCATCCTCTTGTAACCTTTCCACTCTCCTTGCAACTACTCCTTCCTCTCGTCTTTCCCTTCTTCTATTCCTCCATCTTACTTGCATTCTAATTCTGGCCACCACCAAGTAGTGGTCAGAAAGTCCACTCCCCCAACCTCTATACACTCTTGCATCCTTTACAGATCTTCGCATCCTTTCATCTACACACACATAATCAATCATTGCCTTCCTTTCATTCAGTTCACCACCCACCCTTCTCATCACTCGTCATGTATACCTGTGGATCATTTTATGCCTGAAGAGGGTATTGGCTATCACCAACCCCCTCCCAGCACAAATGTCCACTAACGCACTCCCATTCTCATCTATCTCAGCAGGCACACCCCACTCACCAACTATTCCATCCACCTTCACATTCCCAACTTTACCATTCATATCACCAATCAAAAACACTGTCTCATTCCTTCCAAACTTTTCCATGCACACTTCCACATTTGTCCAGAACTCTTCTCTCACTCTTCTAGCACGATCTTGCGTTGGCGCATACACACACACAATCACCCACATTTGTATTCCAACTTTCAACTTTACCCACACAATCCTTGACCCAACTGATCCATACTGTCTTATGCTCTTCTTCCATCTTTTACTCACAACTATACATACTCCTTCCTTTGCCCTCTCATTCTCACCTACTCCTGCACATATACCCCATCCATACTCCCATTCTCTCACACTTTCTCCCCCCCCTTTTGTTTCAGTTATTCCACATACATCCACTTTCGCACCCTCAAGCACCTGGACAATCTCTCTCTCTTTCACCTCATCATTCGCTCCTCTTACATTCCATGTACTCCTTACCAAGTCCTTTGTCCGATCCTGGGTCGTCAACGTTTGGTCAGTCCTTGTCCGAGGCTTCTTGTTTGTTTTTTTAGTTAGTTGTTTTCCGGGGAGGGGCACTAACCCTCCGCCAACCCTTTTAGTCGCCTTTTACGACAAGCAGGGATACTGGGGGAGTATTCTTGAAAACCCCCCTACCCCCAGGGGGTAATATTTTCGCAAATTTACACAGTGGGTGTACTCGTGACATCATTTGTTACAACTTACACTGTTTTTCGACTTATACGTTACTTTCCTGCTAACATTACACCCTTTTCCACTTTATATTCTTGCTATCACATATTTACTGACCAGAGTGTTATACTGAGCATCATATTTTCGCAGATTTACACAGTGGGTGTAGTTTTGATATCACTTCTTTCAACTTACACTATTTCTCAACTTATACATTACTTTCCTGCAAACATTACACCCGTTTCAACTTTATATAAGACTTAGAAAATACTGACTGGCCTTACCATTATACTGAGCGTCCTATCGCCATCCCACACAGTTTCAATAGTGTAGGAAGTTATGGTACTCTCTGAAACATGGCTGAAGGCACAACGCAACATTGGTGGTGGTGGGGGAGGTTGGGGAGGTGGAGAGCGGCGCCTTTCATAACTCGCACTTCTTTTCCCTCTCCCTTTTCCTTTACCCTTTCCCTTCCCTTTCCTTCCTTTCCTCACATCCTGGGGCTGTGGGGAGGAAGTTTGGGAATACTGTGTGGCAAAAGACGTGCTGGGGAGTGGCTCCACCTCCTCTCCCCTAGGCCTACGTGCACCACATGCTCATGCTGCCTCCCTCACACCACTTTCCCTTTCACCCCGCACTCCCGCCACACCACTTTCCCTTTCACCCTGCGCTCCCGCCACACCACTTTCCCTTTCACCCCGCACTCCCACCACACCACTTTCACCTTCCCCAGACAAAACACTAGGACCATACCTTATTTGCCTTCTCGCCCCACCTTCTGATCCTCAGGGTGAGATTTTTTCCTTCCCCAACCACGAGGCAACATCACGTCCTAAGCCGCCGTCCTCGTCCTCGTCCTCATCCTCGTCCTCATCAGAATCTCTCTCTAGGGGATGGAGAGAGGTCCGTGCAGGTGGTTTGGGTGCAGGCTGGCCTTCCCTTGCCTTACGATATGTCACATACCGCTTTTTCCGGGGCGAAGGGACCTCCTCATCACTGCTTGTTATTTTTTCCTCTGGCTGGACGTAATCTCGATCCACCACATCATCATCAAGTGGAGAATCACTATCTCCAGTGAAGGCCTCCAGGGCGGATGCTATTTCGTCGTCTGAGAGACCTTTCCGCGCCATGTCTGACCTGGGTCACTGCTAACAGGTGAGTGACCGAGACAAGGGCGAGCGCGGGTCACGTGGGGTCTGGGACGCTGCCCGCCTGGCGGCAGGTAGGGGAGGCTTGGGTAGGTGGGCGAATCGAAAATCTCGCGCGAATTTTGAAAATTGTGGAAATTATGAACCTTGCAATTGCAGGACGTTGAAGTATGTCAACGGGATCGGCAGTGACAAAACGTGAGGACGTGGAAGTACGTCGATGGGATGCCACGGGTTAATACATAATATTGATTGTAATATTGTATAGGTATAATATTGTAATGATTCAGTAATATTATATTATAAACAAGTTGTATACATAATTGAATATGGTTAAATTGGTTATTGTATTACATTATGTAAAATGTGTATGAATAATAGTATAATGCATATATGCAAAAAAAAAAAAAAAGTTCAAAGTTAAGACTATGGTAAGAGTTATTAATATTTCATACTGAGATAATGATACTTGTATACTTCTATATCATGGGTCACTCTTCTTATATATATATATATATATATATATATATATATATATATATATATATATACTTCATACAGGGGGGTTTGCATGGATGCTTATTCTACCCCCACTAAATACTGACTCCAAATTTGCAATTTTTGCATGAATTCTGTGCATTGCGAACAGCACTACTGCAAATACAATAGAGAAGATTATAAAGACAGTAGGTGCTGGGCTATACACATAATATGGGTTGAACATACTCAAACTCAAATCTTCCCAGGGCTTCATCGTTTCATTGATCAGTTGCATAGTTTCAAACTTAGGTGAGGTCAACTTAATACTTGTGCTTGTTTCAGTCCATATCAGGCAGTGGGTGGAAATTGTTTGTGTGTATGATTTAGGATGGTGTATTGATGGATGGTGGATAAAGTGGACATGGATGGTGTAAATACCACACAGTAGTCTGGTGCTATGAATAATCCTGATGCAGAAGTATGAGATGGTGGTATATCTGGACAGACTATGTAAAAACTGATGTGTTATGAGTGAAATAAAAAAACTGTGAGTGTCTGATGCATTGATGGTATACAAGCTTATCTGGACCAAAAGTGAAGTTACAGTGATTATGACTAGTTATTTCTTATGATAGCCAATCCACAAGGGACTGTATCAGTAGGTTGAAACGTGAAAATGTAAGCAGGACAAAGGTGAACAGCATGTAAGGATGTGCGGCACTTTCGTTCAATCGTTGATTCACTTGCGAAAGTGACAGTGTTCCGTCTCTTGGAGACCATGATAAGTTCGGTGTCTGTGTTGATGTTGATGATGACCAAAGTGTTATTATTCTTAGATGGGAAGGGGTGTATTTCGTATACTGTGAACAGGTCATCAGTTATGAATGGTACATAAACTACTACTGATGTTGGTGTTAGTGTTGCTTCCAAATATGGATAATATTGCATGAATTCCCTACTTCGGAACAAGGGTTTCATTTTATGTTTATGTATGCCTTGACTAATTATCTGACGTAGCTCATGAACTGGAAGTAAGTCATTTGTGATCTTGCCATCACCGGCATTCGAAATTCCTTGCATAAGTGCCCTGTAACGAACTCTAGTGTTGTCTAACTGGAGATTAATTGTGTCAATGTGTTCCGTGATGATAGAGAAGTGTTGGAAAAGTGTTACGTTACCTTCCATGTCATTTATTTTATCTACACTTTCGAGAGCTATGTTTTCCGCCTTTTTTCAGATTTTTCACAATTGTCTTCATTGCTGAGTTATGTCCTGTGATGAATTTATCTTGGCATGTTAGAACCTGAGCTATTTTATTAAATTTGTTGTTTATTTCTTTAAGGTCTTCCTCTGTAGCCAATCCAAAGATGTTCCCAAGAACTGCGCCACCCAGGTCAAACAAACCGCGCTTTTGGCGAGTACGTGTGAAGTTGTTCTTGTCGCTCAATACCTCCGTTCCATGAGATGGGAGATCTTGGATCATGATGAGCATAGTTGACTTAGCCTGTTCTATTTTCCATTTCGCTAACTTCACTATTTCATCCACTTCCTTTGTGTTATGTGCTTGTGAAACATAGCCTCCTATCATGAAGTCCAGGGTTCGCATTGGTCTTGCGATATTTTCTAGATAAGAAGGTAATTCATATAAGTAATCCAGACTTATTTCAGTACTCATGACATCTTTCACGATTGACGTCGTGGCTGTTGGAGCTATGAGGCATCCTTGCCGTACTATGTGTTGGGGGTCTAAGTGCGCATATCCTCTTGCTATGTAGAGGAGAATCCATAGCATAAGTCCCTTCATCGCTACCTACCGACAAAAAAATCTATTAATTTTCTAATATGGTCATGCTGTGGTCGATGATAGTGATGATGTTCATTACGGTTGACTAACGTAGAACAATAACTTGATTGTTATTTCATTTATAGGAGTTTAAATTGATATTTAAATCTCGTAAATGATGTACTGTAGATTTTATTGGAACAGTTGCACCTATGTTTGATTGTTTGGTATATGACCTTAATTTATTCTTGTAATTATTGTTGTTTTCTTGATTGGTTTCATGAGTTACGTTCGCTTGTTCGGTTGTATCCGAGGCTGAATGATTATTGGATAGTTCCCTTGAAACTTTTTTTAAATGGTCAATATGAACTTGTTTCTCTTCGCCACTTGACAATGACTTAAATAAAACTTTGTTTGCATTTATGTTAATTACTCTCTATGGGCCCTCAAATTTTGGGGATAATTTATTGTCTCTCGTATGAATGATACCATAAACAGTGTCTCCTAAGCTGATATGCGAATCTCTTGCCTTTTTATTAAATGCCTCAGTCATTTCTTCCTTGGACATCGTCAATTGTTTTTTGACTCTTTTGTGTATGTCCTGGAATTCACGTAAACGGAGTTTAGAGTAATCATCGTAATTGTATATGGGCAGGCTGTCACCTTCTAGGAGCTCATATGGTAGTTTTTTATCTGTCCCAAATATAATGAAATGTGGTGTGTCATCTATGGATTTATTTATAGATCCATTAATTGAGGCTTCTACTCTAGGAATCCAATCATCCCAGCTTGTATAATTTTCACTGAGAATGTGTCGTAGCACATCTAATACTTTTTTTTGTCTCTCTACTAACCCATTAGATGTTGGGTGATAGGCTAAAACATTAACCTTTTTGATGTTGTATTGTCTACATATTTCTTGTAAGATATCAGAATTAAATTCTCCTCCATTATCACTTATTAGTACCTTTGGGGTAGTAAAGCGACATATTACATTATCTATTATTGCCTTTGCTACTGTCTCTGCTTGTTTATCTTTAATTGGAACTAAAATTACATAACGGGAAAAATTATCCGTTGCTACGAATAGGTATTGGTTATTATTGTATGATAATGGCATCTTGAGTAAATCAACAGCGACAGCGTCCCATGGTTGATATGGTACAGGGTAATTACCGATCGGTGCAGGTGAAATTGGGTATCCTTTGTGTTTTGCACATGATTCGCATCTGTCTATATGATTGTTTATATCTTTTCGTAATGAAGGCCAGTAATATAACAACAGGGCTTGTTTGAATGTCCTATCCTTTCCAGGACGCCCTAGATGTGGGCTATCGTGTATCGTTCGTAATACCTAGGGTATCATGTCATTAAGTACTACCAATTGGTTAGTATTTCTTAGGCGTTTTGGTTGTTCTGGATTGATCTTGTATTAAGTATTATTGACTATTGTGAATTGTTCGAGTGGTACATGCAGTTTGGGTGATTGTATGTCATCTCCACTTTCTAACTTGTATATAACTTTAGACCATATTGGATCAAGTCTGTGTTTTCGCGATATCATCGTGGTTTGGATGTCCCCTTTGAGATCTAATGCCACAACCTGAATTGTGTTCGGGTTCCTAGATAATGCGTCGGCTACTATATTTATTTTGCTCTGTATATAGTGAATAAATACATTGTAATTTTCGATTGTTCATTTCCATCTTGCTCTCCTCCCAGAGAGTTTTTCTTTAAACATACCCACTAGTGGTTTATGGTCGGTGAATAAGTGTATTTCGTAACCATATACCAAATCTCGAAGCTTTTGTAATGCAAAAACCACTGCAAGTGCCTCTAAGTCTGTAGTGCAATAATTTTTCTCTGCACCTTTTGTTTGTCTGCTGGCAAATGCAATTGGTTCATTCTTTCCTCTTTTATCTTCCTGCATGAGTACAGCCCCTAATCCTTTAACTCATGCATCTGTACAGATAATAAACGATTTTGTGAAATCCGGATATGCCAAACAAGGTGCATTTGTTAGTTTAATTTTTAGTTTTGTAAATGCTTTTGTTTTTGCTCTTCTTCCCATTGGAATATAGCATCTTTTTTGAGTAGTTGGAATAGAGGAAAGGCTATATGAGAGAACTGTGGTACGAATGACCTGTAGGACCCAGCTAGACCTAAAAATTGTCTAACTTCGTCAGTCGTAGTGGGTTCAGGAAAATCTCTCACTGCCTGTATTTCGTCATCAGTGGTGTGAATACCATTAGAACTTAATTTGTGGCCTAAGATTTTTATTTCCTTAAAGCAAAATTTGCATTTAGAAAGCTTAATTTTTAAACCAGCATCACCAAGCTTTTGTAAGAGTAAGTCTAATTTCTTGAGATATTCTGTGATATCTTTCGTTGCGATTATAATATCGTCAAGATAAACAATTATTCTTTGTCCTAAAATTCCGGACAATACGTAATTCATAAGACGCTGGAATGTGCCCGGGGCTGTCCTCAGTCCCATGGGCATCCTTCTATATTGACAGTGTCCTCTATCTGTGGAAAAGGAAGTGTATTTACGTGACTCCTGTTGTACCGGAATTTGATAATATCCACTTAGAAGATCGATTGTGGAAAATACAGTATTTTCTGGTCCAATATTCTGTAGGATGTCTCTTAGCACTGGCATGGGAAATCGGTCTGGGATTGTGTGATTGTTTAGTTTACGGTAATCTACTACAGCACGCATTTCTCCATTCGTTTGGGCACGAAGAATAATGGGGCATTCCACGGGGAGACTGATGATTCAATAATTCCAAGTTTTAACATTTCAACGACATACTGGTTTGCGAGTGTACGCTGAAATTGTGGGATTCTGTATGCTGGAATGAAAATTGGTGGTGTAGCTGGGTGCACATTAATCTTGTGATTAATCAGGTTTGTACACCCTAATTGTCCTCCGGGTAATGCTACGGTGTCTCTGTGTGTTTCCAGCAGGGTTAACAAATCATTTTGTTCATCAAATTCACCTGAGTGGATTAAATTCTCTTTTATGCTTTCTCTATCCGTAGACTTTATTGCGCTTGTCACTCCAGCTATAACTATTTCCTTCACAGGGGAGGGACATTTTTCAATATTAACTGTGCAAGTCCCTTTTTTCAACTGTACTTCCCCATTCATGGGATTAATTATGAATATCTGAGTTTGCCCTTCGTCGTTCATCTGACATTATGCGTTTTCTACTGACAATTCCTTTACATAATTCTTCTAAGACCAGAACAGTACTATTCCGTAATTTGCTTTTTATGATAACTTTCATATAGGAATTAGGTGGTATAACTAAATCATTGGTGAGATGGGCGGGAAAAACTGATAAATCAGTACTGTTACAAGGGTCTCTAATCATGGAGGCTGGGGCTGGTGGTGTGAGTGGATTTATACACTCATCTGTTTGTGTATGTTTGTTTAAGCTTTTAATATTACCAATTCTTTTTGGTTCTCTTTTACTAATCAGTGAGGGCTCTGATGGTATTTCCTTTATGAATTCATTGTCAAAGTCTATTCCATTCATTTGTGGGAGTAAGTTATTTTCTCTGTTCTCATGCATCTTAAGCCCAGTAACATAGGAGCTTTAATCACTAAGTTTTCAACGATACAGAAAAATGCAGAGATTGGTCTTGTAGTCTCTGTGAAACTGATGTTTAACCTTATCATACCTTTTACTGTGATTTGTTTTCCATCTACTGTATATAAATCTAAGTCAGATTCTTCCAGAAAAGTTACTTTCTTCTTATTTCTAAAAAATTCTATTTATTTCTTCTTGTGTTATTAAGTTCACTGGAGAGCCTGTGTCTAAAAATAAAGGAAACGTTTTGATCCTCACATACAGCTGGTATCAAGATACACTCATTTCCCAACATGCCTCCTATGTGAATTTTAGACTTGCTTTTCTTTACGTTTGTTCGTTTTTTGTCATGATTTGGTCTTCCCCCGTTTTGAACATAGACACTAATTTTTCTACCGTTTTGCAGTTACTGGTCCAGTGCCCTTGGCACCTATGATGTCTACAGAATGGACCAAATCCTTGTGTCTATTGTCTATCCTCTTTTGTTTTGATAAAGCATTCATTCCTAGTGTTTCCTGGTTTTGCACAATAATGACATAGAATGGACATATCTCTTGACTGTGATCTACGAGGTGACTTCCCATATTTAGTGGTGTCTGTGGCGCGAGATCTGCTTGGGCGCACAGAGACTTATGAAACTGCCTGTAGCCTGGTGTTTGTGATCGTACCCTTGACAAGTTTAGTTGTTTGCTCTGCCTGCTTTCGGTTCGTGATCGATTTTGTTCTCTGTTTGGGGTAGTTGTAGCTGTTTTCACAGCTGATACTGTCTCAGACACTCTCATTCTACTAGAATTTGACTGAGTTTCAACCATCCCTGTTTTACTACACTTCATCTCTACCTCGTTCATTAAGTCTATTAAGCACATGCCTGGGGTGTACGCGATCGTCTTGGCGATCTTAAGGGTCCTATCAGGTAATTTACACAAGGCACCTATATAACCAGTGATGTGCACGACAAGGTCTGGGGACTTCTTTCCATTTCCTGTTATCCAGTTTGAGTTTTCTAAGGTAGCTAATAATGTCCTTTTGATCGTGGAGACATCAGCAGTTATTTCACTGAGCACAAGATTTGTAGTGTGCTCCCTTACAAGATCCACAATCTTATGTAATTCTGTAGTGCCACAAATTTAATATTCATGTATGTGTTTAGAGGTACTGTAATTTTTAAGTTAGATAGGATGTAACCTGAATACTAGTCTATAAATTCCTGTCCTAAGTAGTAATTCATATGTTAATGATTAATGTAGGGTTAACTTTATTTTTATATGTATGCATCTCTGTATCTATGCATTGGGTGATGTAACTGTGGATGTTGAGCTATGGGAATTCCTCCATCTGGTTGAGTAATGAATAACAGATGTGCGCAGCTTCTCCCCTTGTCGTTGTTGGGCGCCGAGTTTAAACCTTAAACAGAGTAATGATGAGTATACAATATTTTCCGTATCCTAGTTGTGAAATGTTTACTAATGAAGCTGCTAGAACCCAAATATGTGAGATTAACAGTCAAAAAGGCCTAAATAATGTCATTTGTGAGGATTTAATGGTCCTGTTTGCCTTAGCCGTCACTAGATGGCATAAGCTGCCCCAAAATTCAAGGCAGGATAGTGGTAAAATCAGTATCTAAATTAAGTAAGGATTGAATCCCAAATTTTCCCCAATTCAATCAAAAGTCCTGGCGTCATGTGTACACTGCTAAATAAATTGTGAAGAGAACTGAAACCCACCATATTTCAAAAACACCAACTCATTTGACCTAGCAGTAGCGTCTCTGGCGTACCCAGGAAGCAGCACTTGAGGCCCAGACGTCGTGTATAATGGATGTTGGTTCAGGTGAGCTGTCCACATTTTTCCTTTCCCCCCCTTTTTTCTTTGTTTAATCCTTACTTGGCATGGACCATATGAAGTAATATTGTTGAAAGCTTAACGTAGACTTGAGGCCCAGACGTCGTGTATAATGGACGTTGGTTCAGTCCCCAGACACCGGCGACGTCAGTGTGAGCACGAGGCCTTCCCGTGGTATTGTCCATAGACTCGTCTGCATACACACTTACACTACCCATGAATTATTTTATAAACCAAATGTAACTGAAATAGTATCTGTTATGCTGAGTGTTTTTAGGTCGACTCCTCGCCCTAAAAACACTAGCGACTGAGCGGGGTCCTCTTTCTGGACCGCAAGTAAAGCATCAACAAAGGAACAGGGCATAAAAACTAGGCAGTATACCTTATCACATCGATTACCTTAATTCTAACACCGTTACAATATTACATAGAGTGATATTTAGGATATGGGATACAGATATACAGAGTTATGTTAGGATGACACGGGATATTCAACACACACTATGATCACATATAACAATGGCTTGTGGTTCTATAAGTGAAGGTGATTGTATTTCATCAAAGCCCAAAATGTCTATACTCACAGTCATAAGAGGAATATACAAGATTAATAGTCTAGGGGCGGAGTATTACTATAAGAAAGGCAGGGGGTGGATCACGACACTCGACTTGGTTAACTAGGCGCGGCGACACTCGCCCGCGCACCCGGCTGCTGTTCGCACTGACGGGGAAACTCCTCTATTCTGGGAGGGGGGAACAACAATAGATTTACTATTATAGAATTACTGTCTTTAAAAGGGGCAGTTGAGTTTATTGGGATCACGAACACTTATTTGTTGACTTCCTCTAGATCGTACTATGTCACTCTGTCACTGTTCCTGTTCCACTTTCTCGGGTACATTGAGATTGAAAAGGTGTCACTGATCTTACCCGTTTTTCTTGGGTTATATCATTCTGTCACTATAGCAGGGGGGGGGGACCTCCAGGGACTCTACGCGTGGCGTGCATCATACTACCCGCAGGGGGAGTCACTACCCGGGTCCGTTCCGTCGGTGCGTTGCAGGGAGGCCCTCTTGTCTAGGGGCCTCGACCTGATGTAGACCCTCAGCTCAGGGTCTCGTCGTCGTGGTGCAGGGAGGCCCGCCTATGTGGGGCCTCGACCTGGAGTGGTGGCCCTCGGGACTGGGGCCAAACAGTTGGAGGAGGCGTGTCTGGCGTCGGAGGCTCTGCGGTGTGAGGAGGGCAGCGCTGGTAGGCTGCTGGGCTTGCCTGGGGGTCCTGGGGCTGCGGAGGTCTGCCAGGGGATGCGCCGTCAGGTGTGGGCTGCGGCCTCATCTCCTGCTGGTGCCTGGGGGAGACAAGAATTTCCCAGGAGTAGGAGGCAGGCCCCGACTGGGACTTTGTCTCCGCTCCGGTGACACCTTCGGGGCAACTCTCCCGAGTGGTGTCCAGCTACTCCCACAGGAGATCGCTGAAGGTAGAGGACACATGGAGACCGTGTTTTCTCTCCTATATAGGGAGGGTAGCATGGAGGCGATTCTCTCTCCTGTCTCCATCACAGCCGTGGCTCCAGGTTGTTTTACCCTGGGACCCACTTTTGGCTCTCTACAAGGGACTCTTACCCTTGGGGTGGCTGAGGGTACTGGCCCCATACAGCTCACTATTGGGCCTCCTGCCAAGTTTGTGGCAGAGGGTATTTCTCCCTCGTGGCTCACTGTGGCAGAGGGTACTAGCCCCTCGTGGCTCACCAAAGGTGTGGCAGAGGGTGGTGTTCCCTCGTGGCTCACCAAAGGGCCTCCTGCCCTGTTTGTGCCAGAGGGTATTTCTCCCTCGTGGCTCACTGTGGCAGAGGGGACTGGCCCCTCGTGGCTCGCCAAAGTTGTGGCAGAGGGTGGTGTTCCCTCGTGGCTCACTGTGGCAGAGGGTACTAGCCCCTCGTGGCTCACCAAAGTTGTGGCAGAGGGTGGTGTTCCCTCGTGGCTCACTGTGGCAGAGGTACGGATGACGGTGGTAAAATGCCCGCTGCCGGACCCTCCGCCCCGCCACCCCCCCACCCACCACCGGGCCACCACCACCCCACCACCCTAGGAAGGGATAATGGGGGGGCTAATGACCCAGGGCATGAGGGTCATCCAAACACCACTGACCTGTGCCCCTTCTCCCTGCAACTGCCCCAACGCCAGGTGAGCCTAGATCCGCAACAACCTCAACAGCGGGCTAACCATTGACAGCAGTGGGGTGGGACTGATACAAAATCAGTCCCTGGTAGCTTTTTGGCAACGGTCATAGTTACACCCCTTAAGGGCAGGAGGTCCTCGTGGCTCACTGTGGCAGAGGTGGGGACACCTCGTGGCTCACCAAGGGACCTCCTGCCCTTAAGGGGTGTAACTATGGCCGTCGCCAAAAAGCTACTAGGGACTGATTTTGTATCAGTCCCACCCCACTGCTGTCAATGGTTAGCCCGCTGTTGAGGTTGCTGCGGATCTAGGCTCACCTGGCGTTGGGGCAGTTGCGGGGAGAAGGGGCACAGGTCAGTGGTGGTTGGATGACCCTTTTGCCCTGGGTCATTAGCCCCCCCATTATCCCTTCCTAGGGTGGTGGGGTGGTGGTGGCCCGGTGGTGGGGTGGGGGGTGGCGGGGCAGAAGGTCCGGCCGCGGGCATTTTACCACCGTCGTCCGTGAAAAAGTCACGACCCCATGACTGCAGGTGGTAGGTGGTGGTAGTGAATGTCTTGTTGATTGGGGTGCGGTGTTGCAGGAGGTTCATCCAGTGGTTGGTCATGGTGTTTGGTTCTTGGGCTTGGTTGAAAAAGAGGCGGATGGAGGATGGGCGGTTTGTGTGGCGTAGGCGGCGAAGAAGCTGGGGCGTCTGTCGGATCCTGTTGGGTTGCTGGTTGTAGGGTAGCCACTGGACTCGGGTGATCCTCATGTTGGTGGTTGGTGCCTGGTGTGAAGGCAGTAGCTGAATGCTGGCGAGTGCTGGTGGGTAGGTGCTTTTATGGGGAATGGGTCTGTGGGTGGAGGATTTCACTTTAGGGAATTGGGATTTGTGGGTTTTCCATCGTGCTTGGTGGAGAGGGAGGGTGATGGGGGAGGTGTTTGGGGGAGGGGGGGTTTGTGGTGGTGGGTGGCGGGCTGGGTGTTTACCGGGGGGTGGTGTTGGGGTGTATCTGGATGGTGGATGTGAGAGGCGACCAGACCTGGTAGTGGTGGTGGTGAGTGTGGGTGTGGGTGGTGAGGGTGGTTGTGCACGTGGAGGTGGTGAGGGTGTGCAGCTGTTGGGGGGTGAGGTGGGTGGCAGTGCGGTTTGCGGGTATAGTGAACATGGTCGCAGGGGAGAGGGGAAGCGTTTGATGGGGTAGGTATGGGCGTGGTGCGGGCGCAGGTGGGTGGGGGTTGAGGAGTGTGGTTTGAGGAGGTAGTGGCTTGGGGTGGTGGTGGTGAGGCAGGTGGTGGAGGCGACGTTGTGTGGGGGGTGGTATGGGGATGGGTGGTAGAGGGTGGTGTGGAAATCGGTGAGTGGGTGGCGGTGCTGAGCGGGGGTGGTGATGGGGGCAGTGGATGTGGTGAGTCAGGATCAGGTGTGATGGGGGGTGGTGTGGTTGTAGGTGAGGTGCTGGGTGGGGGTGAGAAATAGTAGGCGTAGGAGTTTGGGGGGTAATTCTCGGAAGTGTCGGTGTGGCTAGGTGGTCGCGCAGAGGTGCGGGGCGCGCGGGTGTGGGAGTGGTCATTGTTGGGTGGCTGGAAGGGTCACACATGGCGATTCCGATACGTGCGTTGTTGGTCTTGCTGATTGATGATTACTTGATACGGGTTGGGGACTTGGGTTATGGTGAAGGGTCCGATGTATCGGGGTGAGATCTTATTTGGTGTAGGGAGTTGTGCCACGACAACGGATTGGCCAGGTTTGTAGGGGTTGGTGTATTTGGTGTTGGGTGTAAGGTCCTGTTGTGTTTGCAGGTGGTGGAGGTGGCATTTGAGGTGGTGGAGAGGGTCTGTGGTGGAGGATGGGGTGGGTGGCTGGAGGTGGTGGCGGAGTGGGAGGAAGAGCGGGGTTTCCCCGAATACTCGCTCGTGTGGTGTTATGCCGTCTTCTCGTGGGCATGTGTTTAGGCCCCATTGAACAATTTTGACATGAGCAGGCCAGTCTCCATTCCCTGTTTGCATGATGCGAGTGCGGACCTGATTGATGAGGGAGCGATGACTTCTTTCACTGATGCTGTTGCCTTGGGGCCAGTAGAGGGATGAGTGGGAGATGTGGAATCCAAATATTGTAGCTATTTCTTGCCAGACTTTTCCTGTGAATTCTGGTGCATTGTCGGAGTGTAATGCCTGGGGAATGCCAAAGTATGGGAATACGTGATGGGTCAGAGCATCTGCGACGGCTACTGCACTGTGATCTTTTGCGGGACATGCTATTATGAACTTGGAATAGACGTCAGCGAAGGTGATTATATATTTATATCCTGCTTTGGGGGTGAGGGGTCCGACGACGTTGAGGGAAAGTAGTTGCCAGGATTTTGTTGCTGTTAGTTTTCCGGATGGGCCTGGCATGCGGGTGATATCTTTTCCTAGAGCACAGGCACAGCAGGATTATATAATGTTCTTGGCGATGGTGGTGGGGTTTGGTGTCCAATACACGTCACTGAACACTTGAGTGAGTTTCTTAGCGCCTAGGTGAATGCTGTTGTTGGCATGAAGGCGCAGCATGGTGTCGTGGGCGGTGGTGGGGCTTAGGACGATGTGGCCATTGGGGTCGAACAGGTGTTCCCCGTGCAGGTGGAGTTTGCTGAAAATGTTCGGCGGGATCCAGGTAGGGCGTTGCTTATCTTGCCACATCTTGATCAGGTCTGGTTCTGCTGAGATGGCGTTGATGGGTAATCTTGATAGGGCGTCGGCGTTCGTGTGGAGCTTGCATGGACGATATGATATTTCAAAATCGTATTCTTCGAGGGTTTCTTGCCATCTTGTGAGCTGTGTGTTTGTGGTGTTGGATTGGCACAACCACTGTAGGGACTGGTGATCAGTAATGACGATCACATGGGTGCCTGAGATGTACGAGTGGAAGTACTCGAGTGACCATATAATTCTGAGGCATTCACGTTTGGTGGCCGCGTAATTCCTTTCCACAGAGTTCAGGGTGCGGCTGGCGCAGGCGATGATGTGGTCGCGGCCGTCTTGGACTTGTGCAAGGACTGCCCCTATGGCGTGGAGTGAGACGTTGGTATACAGGCGGAACGGCAGGTTGTAGTCTGGGAAGGCGACGACTGGGGCGGAGGTGATTTTGGCTTTGAGGGTGGTGAATGCATTGTTTCTGGGTTCTGTCCAGACAAAGGGTTCTCCCTTTTTTGTAAGGTCGTGCAAGGGTTTGGCGATGTTCACGAAACCTTTCACGAAACGCCGGTAATAGGAGGTTAATCCTAGGAAGGCCCTGGTTTCGTGCACATCGCGGGGTGGGGGAATGTCGGCGATTGCACGTAGCTTGTCGGGGTCGGGAGAGACGCCCTCTGCGTTGATCAGGTGTCCGAGGAAGGAGACTGATCATTCAGCTAGAACACATTTTGCGGGTTTTAGCTTGAGCCCGGCCTGGCGTATACGCTGGAATACCTGTTTGAGGCGGTGGAGGTGGTCAACCCAGGTATGGCTGAAAACTATTACGTCATCTAGGTAAGCCAAACAGTTTTCCCAGGTGAGTCCGCTCAGCACAGATTCCATGAGGTGGGAGAATGTAGCAGGGGCGTTGCAGAGTCCGAAGGGAAGGACGTTGAATTCGTAGTGCTTCCCGTTTGACGTCGAGAAGGCGGTTTTGTGTTTGTCATCGGGGTGGACTGGAACCTGCCAATAGCCTGATTCCAGGTCTAGGGTAGAGAACCATGTCGATCTGTGGAGAGAGTCTATGGAGTCGTCGATCCTGGGTAGTGGTGTAGCGTCTTTGATGGTAATGTCGTTTACTTTGCGGTAATCGACGCAGAAACGCATGGTTCCGTCCTTTTTTCGCACGAGTACTACAGGTGAGAACCATGGGCTAGTGGAGTTTGATATGACACCGGCATCGAGCATTTCCTGGACCTGCCGGTCTTCTGCCCGTTGTTTGGGATTTTTTCTGCGAGATGGTTGGCGAATGGGAGGTCCGGTAGTATGGATCTCGTGGCTTAGGTAGGTGGTGTGGCCAAGATCGGTCGGGCAAGCGGAGAATAAGTCCTGAAAGTCCAGGAGTAATTGGTGGAGGCTGTTTGATTGGGAAGGGGATAGATGTGGTGGTATGTTGGGGAGAGTGGGGTGATCAGGGGGTGGTGTTGAGCATGGTTCTGCCTCTTCTGTATCACCAATGATGAGTCCTCGAGGCAGAGTTAATGGTGTTGTGGCGAGATTCGCGATACGGATTTGGTGGGCGTGGGAGGGGAGGAAAGTAGGGAAAACTAAACAGGATGATAGGGGTCCGGTGGGGATGGATGGTGAAAAAAAGGACTGATGTGCCTGAGGGTCTGGTGAGTGTGACCCACGCTTCGTGGTGAGGTGGAATGGTAATGGTGGCAGCAATATCGGCGGGGTATGAGGGAGTCTGGGGTAGCAAGGGTGGAATGAGGGATGGGGTTGGAGGGGGATGAAGCGAGGCATTTAGGGAGGTTAGGGTGGGGTTACATGTACAGGTGGGTTGGGGAGGGTGAGTGTTGTAGGGTGGTGTGTGTGTGGCGGTGTGGTGGTGGTGGTGTTGTTTTTTCTTCTTTTTTTTTTTTTTTCCTTGTCGGTGGATGCTTGGTAAGGGTGGGCCGGACTGAAGTGGAGGCGACACTGATAACAGTCAATGGTCGCGTGGAGTTTCTGAAGGGGTCCAGGCCGAGGTATCCATCATATTGACTACATGAAGAGTCAAAAATGATGAATGGGTGGTTGGTGGAGACTCGTTGGTGGGTGGTGGTTTGTAGGGCCCTGGTTTCCCCACGGATGGGTTGGGCGCCATCTCCGGCGTCTACGAGGTTGACTGAAGTGGGGAGGAGTGGGCCGAATGCTGAGATGTGGCAGGAGTAAAAATGGAAGTAGAGGCAAGACCTGGCTGCTCCCGTATCCACCAGTAATCTTGCCTTGACCCCGTTCAGCCATATTTTGTTGTAGACTGGGGGCCTGTAGTTATGTGAGGTGTCCCCCGCCACCGTGGGGAGGTGCGGGGGCGGGCCTAAAAATCCATCTGCTGAGGATGGGTGTAGTCATCGTGTTCGTCGTCATCCGGTCCTTGGTAGAGCAGTGGTGGCACGTCGTCCTCCTGGGCGTCGTTGTCAAGGGAGGAGACTTTCCTAAGCCCTTGTTGGGGATTTTTGCGCCTACTCACCTTGAGTTGCTTCCTTATGTCATGAAGGGGGCAGGTGCGACTGCAAGCTGTGAACTCCCAAGGGTTTATGGTAATTAAGTTGCCTTGTTCCCTGGGGTTATGGCGCTTCCTTTGTGGGTAAGCCCTGGGTACTGTGGGAGGCGGTTCTGCAGGCGACTGGTTAGGCGGCGGCTTGGGTTTTGGTGAGGAGTTGTGATTTGTAGGGAATTTTGTTACTGTGTGAAGTGGTTGTGGAGTGGGACGAGCGGCAAGGAGACGTCTGACGAGTTGCAGGTCCTGATCCATGTTTCCTGATGGATCATAAATGGAGAAGTGCTCCCTGACTATGCTAGGGAGAATCCTCAGTAGGGCGTTGAATGTATGGGTATCCCGAGTATTCATTTCTGCCTCGGGATAAGCGGCGCTGACAAGGCGCCGAGCCTGGACGAAAGTGTCGTCCAAGTTACCATCGTAGGTGAGGGCGTCGAGCTGTGAAAGAGCGACAACTCTGCCCATACAAGGCATGAAAGCCTGTTTCCCTATTTGTGTGAACTGGTCCCATGACAGTTCTGGGACTATTTTGGGTGCGACATTTATGATAATTTTTCCCAGGTTAGGTAATGTGACTGCAATTTTCTCCTTATCTGAGTCAAACCCTATGTCCAAGAGGGGTTTGATCATATCCAAATATACATCCATGTCACATTGGTCCGGGTTGAATTTTGCCATTGTGCAAGTTTCCTTCTATGTTCCTCCGTGCATTTACTCGGATCCAAAACCACCGCTTGCCACCAGCGTTATGCTGAGTGTTTTTAGGTCGACTCCTCGCCCTAAAAACACTAGCGACTGAGTGGGGTCCTCTTTCCGGACCGGAAGTAAAGCATCAACAAAGGAACAAGACATAAAAACTAGGCACTATACCTTAACACATCTATTGCCTTAATTCTAACACCGTTACAATATTACATAGAGTGATATTTTGGATATGGGATACAGATTTTTTTTTTTTTTTTTAATGCGAGGAAGAAGGAACCTAAGGCCATGAGCCCGCAGTAACAGTTCCCTCCAAGAGAAAAACAAAATACAATAGAGAGCCAAATTCAAGATCCGATCATTTTGAGATGCCTGGACACACTGCGTTTGAAAGACTGGAGATCATAGGCAGGAGGAAATACAGACAGAGGGAGACAGTTCCAGAGCTGACCTGTTGCATGAATGAAAGACTGGGAGTAACGGTTAACTCTTGCATTAGAGAGTTGGACAGAAAAGGGATGAGAGTTTGCTGCCAGACGGGTGCTACGCGCCCGTCGTAGAGGTGGAGGAATGCAAGCAGACAGTTCAGAGGAGCAGTGACCATTAATATAGCGATAGAAAAGAGATAAAGATGCAACAGTCCGGCGAAGAGACAGACGTTGAAGGGAGTCAGTAAGAGGAGGAGAGTTAATGAGACGAAAAGCCTTTGACTCCACCCTATTGAGAAGAGCTGTATGTGGGGAGCCTCCCCACACATGAGAGTTGTACTCCACACAGGGGCGGATAAAACCCCTGTATAGAGTCAACAATTGTGCAGGGGTAAAGGAAGAGCGGAGTCGGCTTAGCACACCCAATCTCTTGGAAGCAGATTTTACAAGAGATGTAATATGATCTTTCCAAGATAAGTCCCGAGTAAATGAAACCCCAAGCATGTTCAAGGATGATGCAGGATTAATCTGAATATTATTAAACATTAGTGGGTATACCTGTGGAAGATTTTGTCGGGTTGATAGGTGTAAGAACTGAGTCTTAGAAGCATTAAAGACAACCATATTATTTTTCCCCCAGTCAGAGATATGAGCCAAGTCAGACATTAGGTGTGCCATAGCCTCATCCCTTGTTTCTTGAAGTAACTGTTGAGATGGGCGTTGCGGGAACCGAATGGAAAGGTGAAGGGTGGAGTCATCAGCGTATGAGTGGATAGGGTTAGATGTACAGCTTAGAAGATCATTGATGAATAAAAGGAAGAGAGTTGGTGATAGGACAGAGCCCAGAGGAACACCACTGTTGATAGATCTAGGAGAAGAACGATGGCCGTCTACGACAGCAGCTATAGAACGACCAGAAAGGAAGCTAGCGATGAAGGTACAGATAGAAGGATAGAAACCGTAGGAGGGCAGTTTGGAAATTAAAGATTTATGCCAGACTCGATCGAAAGCCTTTGAGATGTCAAGTGCAATGGCAAAGCTTTCGCCAAAGTCCCGAAAGGAGGATGACCAGGAGTCTGAAAGGTAGGTGAGAAGGTCGCCAGTGGAGCGTCCCTGACGGAACCCATACTGACGATCGGAAAGAAGGTTGTGATAGGAAAGATGCCTTAAAATTTTTTTATTAAAAATTGACTCGAAAACTTTTGAAATACAGGACGTTAAAGCAATTGGACGATAGTTGGAGGGTTGGGAGTGGTCACCCTTCTTTGGGACTGGCTGAATGAGAGCAAACTTCCAGCAAGAAGGAAAGGTACAAGTTGACAGACAAAGGCGAAATAGTTTGCCTAGGCAGGGTGTAAGCACAGAAGCACAGTTTTTGAGAACAACAGGAGGGACGCCATCAGGCCCATATGCCTTGTTAGTACTGAGGCCAGTAATGGCAGAAAATACATCAACTGAAGAAATTTTAATGTCAGCCATGAGGAAGTCAGAGGGGGGAAGTGATGGAGGAACAGCACCGGAATCGTCTAAGGTGGAATTGGAGGAGAAAGTCTGTGCGAAGAGATCTGCTTTATCAGTAGAAGAAATAGCTACAGAACCATCAGAGTAGAAAAGAGGAGGGAAGGATGATGAAGTAAAGTTGTTAGAAAGATTTTTGGCAAGGTGCCAGAAGGAGTGGGAAGAATTCGAGTTGGAGAGTTGAGAGCATTTAGTATGGATGAAATTATTTTTAGTAGAGCGAAGAACAGACTTAGCACGATTCCGGGCAGAAACGTAAAGAGTATGTGATTCAGGGGTGGGTTGGCTCCGGTACCTTTTGTAGGCCTTCTCCTTGTTGCGGACAGCATTAGAACAAGCGTGATTAAACCAAGGCATTCTTGCGTTAGTCAAAGGATATGAGAAAGGAATGTATGCTTCCATGCCCGAGAGAATAACCTCCGTAATGCGCAAGGCACACTCAGATGGCTCACGGCCATGGAAGCAATAATCATTCCAGGGAAAATCAAAGAAGTACTGCCTGAGGGCCTCCCAGTCCGCAGCTCCAAAATGCCAGAGACGACGTTTCCCTGGAGGGTCCGCAGGCCGTACTGGAGCGATAGGGACAGGTTAAGGTAATAAGGTTGTGATCGGAGGAGCCCAACGGAGAGAAAAGATTAACAGAGTAAGCAGAAGGATTAGTTGTGAGGAAGAGGTCAAGTATGTTGGAGCTCTCTCCAAGGCGGTCAGGGATACGGGTAGGGTGCTGTACAAGCTGCTCTAGGTCATTAAGGATAGAAAAGATGTAGGCTTGTTCACCAGGTGGATCCGTGAAAGGAGAGGAGAGCCAAAGGTGGTGGTGAACATTGAAATCTCCAAGAATGGAGATTTCAGAGAAAGGAGAAATGGACAGAATGTGTTCCATCGTAGAAGTAAGATAGTCGAAGAATTTTTGATAGTCAGTAGAATTAGGGGATAAGTAAACAGCACAGATATATTTAGTCAGAGAATGACAGGAAAGCCGAAGCCAGAGAGTGGAGAATTCAGAAGAATCAAGTTCAGGAACACGAGAGCAAGATAAGTCGTTGCGTATGTATACACAACAGCCACCTTTGGCTTTGAAATGAGTATAGAGAAAGTAGGAGGATACAGAAAAGGGTTTGCTGTCAGTTGCCTCAGACAGCTGAGTCTCCGTTAGAAAAAGAAGGTGAGGTTTAGAGGAGGAGAGGTGGTGCTCAACAGAGCGAAAGTTAGATGAAAGGCCGCGAATGTTGTAGAAATGAAGAAGAAGAGAGTCAGACAGTGGTTCCAGGCACCTCGAGTCGTCACCGGGAGAGGGGCAGATGGCGGGGGCATTTATGGCCCCCCCCCCTGGGGACTCCGAGGCTAGGTGAATTGACGCCATTTTGGTAAATTTTGAATAGGAAGTGTAGTGTGTACTGTGCATGTAGTTTGGTGAAGATAGATAGAGAAATTTGTACTGGAGAGCATGCTGGCCTACTCTCTGTGTAACTGAGACACTGAAAAAGTTCAGCAAAGGGGGATGGTCAGGAACTAGTCCTGAGGGCTGATGAAACGGGAGCTCCACCACTCCCTGTCATCAGCTTTCCATCCACCTCGGGAGTACTGGCCTGCTCGACTGGTGCTACAGAGTTACGTTAGGATGACACGGGATATTCAACACACACTATGATCACATATAACAATGGCTTGTGGTTCTATAAGTGAAGGTGATTGTATTTCATCAAAGCCCAAAATGTCTATACTCACAGTCATAAGAGGAATATACAAGATTAATAGTCTAGGGGCGGAGTATTACTATAAGAAAGGCAGGGGGTGGATCACGACACTCGACTTGGTTAACTAGGCGCGGCGACACTCGCCCGCGCACCCGGCTGCCATTCGCACTGACGGGGAAACTCCTCTATTCTGGGAGGGGGGAACAACAATAGATTTACTATTATAGAATTACTGTCTTTAAAAGGGGCAGGTGAGTTTATTGGGATCACAAACACGTATTTGTTGACTTCCTCTAGATCGTACTATGTCACTCTGTCACTGTTCCTGTTCCACTTTCTCGGGTATATTGAGATTGAAAAGGTGTCACTGATCTTGCCCGTTTTTCTTGGGTTATATCACTCTGTCACTATAGCAGGGGGGGGGGACCTCCAGGGATTCTACACATGGCGGGCGTCACACTACCCGCAGGGGGAGTCACTACCCGGGTCCGTTCCGTCGGGGCATTGCAGGGAGGCCCTCTTGTCTAGGGGCCTTGACCTGATGTAGACCCTCAGCTCAGGGTCTCGTTGTCGTGGTGCAGGGAGGCCCGCCTATGTGGGGCCTCGACCTGGAGTGGTGGCCCTCGGGACTGGGGCCAAACAGTTGGAGGAGGCGTGTCTGGCGTTGGAGGCTCCGCGGTGTGAGGAGGGCAGCGCTGGTAGGCTGCTGGGCTCGCCTGGGGGTCCTGGGGCTGTGGAGGTCTGCCAGGGGATGCGCCGTCAGGTGTGGGCTGCGGCTTCGTCTCCTGCTGGTGCCTGGGGGAGACAAGAATTTCCCAGGAGTAGGAGGCAGGCCCCGACTGGGACTTTGTCTCCGCTCCAGTGACACCTTCAGGGCAACTCTCCCGAGTGGTGTCCAGCTACTCCCACAGGAGATCGCTGAAGGTATAGGACACACGGAGACCGTGTTTTCTCTCCTATACAGGGAGGGTAGCACGGAGGCGACTCTCTCCTGTCTCCGTCACAGCCGTGGCTCCAGGTTGTTTTACCCTGGGACCCACTTTTGGCTCTCTACAAGGGACTCTTACCCTTGGGGTGGCTGAGGGTACTGTCCCCTTACAGCTCACTATTGGGCCTCCTGCCCTGTTTGTGGCAGAGGGTATTTCTCCCTTGTGGCTCACTGTGGCAGAGGGTACTAGCCCTTCATGGCTCACCAAAGGTGTGGCAGAGGGTGGTGTTCCCTCGTGGCTCACTGTGGCAGAGGGTACTGGCCCCTCGTGGCTCACCAAAGGGCCTCCTGCCCTGTTTGTGGCAGAGGGTATTTCTCCCTCGTGGCTCACTGTGGCAGAGGGGACTGGCCCCTCGTGGCTCACCAAAGTTGTGGCAGAGGGTGGTGTTCCCTCGTGGCTCACAGTGGCAGAGGGTACTGGCCCCTCGTGGCTCACCAAAGTTGTGGCAGAGGGTGGTGTTCCCTCATGGCTCACTGTGGCAGTGGGTACTAGCCCCTCGTGGCTCACCAAAGTTGTGGCAGAGGGTGGTGTTCCCTCGTGGCTCACTGTGGCAGAGGTGGGGACACCTCGTGGCTCACCAAGGGACCTCCTGCCCTTAAGCGGTGTAACTATGGCCATCGCCAAAAAGCTACTAGGGACTGATTTTGTATCAGTCCCACCCCACTGCTGTCAATGGTTAGCCCGCTGTTGAGGTTGCTGCGGATCTAGGCTCACCTGGCGTTGGGGCAGTTGCGGGGAGAAGGGGCACAGGTCAGTGGTGGTTGGATGACCCTCTTGCCCTGGGTCATTAGCCCCCCCGTTATCCCTTCCTAGGGTGGTGGGGTGGTGGTGGCCCGGTGGTGGGTTGGGGGGTGGCGTGGCGGAAGGTCCGGCGGCGGGCATTTTAGTATCATTGATCTATCAAGTGAACTTTTTTTGTAGATAAGGAATAGAAATTTAAAAGTGATGTGATCTGGTAACGGAAAGGCGAAATTCAAATCCATTAACCGTTTTCTTTCTCTTAAATTAATGTTAGGAAATTAGGAGTGTGGAAGGGAACTTAGTGGTTGTGAGCAATAATGTAATTTTTGAATTGTACCTCGAGGCTAAACAAGCCCGAGTGATAATGTATTCTTGGTGATTATGCAATTTTTGAATTGTTCCTCGAGGCTACACAAGCCCGAGTGATTATGCATTTTGGTGATTATGTAGTAATGATGATTATGAACTATTAATAATTATGAATTGAAAGTGTTTGTGGATTATCGAGACTTACATGATGAGAGTAAACATTTCGGACGAAATAGAACACGAGTAATTATTATTATTGGTTCGAGGCTATGCCAGCCCGAAAAGACAACCCAAGCTCGTAAAAAGGTCCCTGTCTTGAGGCTATTGTCGAGCCCAAGAATATCTGACAAAAAGAAAGTAAGGTACAATGACCTCAGAAATCTCTTGTATGTACCAAATTGTTTTCGCCTGGTGACAATGTTGGAGGAATGATCACCCAAACCATGGTTTTAATGTACAATCTTCTTTCATATGATAAAGGGTCATGTAATTGAAAATGCCATTTGAAAACCAGCATAAAAATTATTAAAGTAGAGTAAAGTATATGTCATTTTCTTTCTTGGTGTACCTAATCAAGGGAATTATGTCCTCATGCCTAATTCACTCCCCTTCCAATTCAAGATGCCTTCGCTGAGGGAACGACGACCACCTGTGGTACTGACTTAATCTAGGCTCGGCCAAAAACTATAAACGCTACCAAAATTTTCGTAAACCATTATCATCTACCATACCAAGTCAAAAACACTACCCCCTCCCCCTTTTCTTTTATTGAAGTGAATTTTCTATTAACCAAGGAGGGGAGACTAAGTCGAGTACCACCTGTATTATCAATGGGTAAGTTGACCAGCACCAACAACCGATAAGATTATAAATCCTAATATTACACTGATTGAAAAATAACGGCGGAAGAAAATTCGTACAGTTACACTGGTGTCAACCGGTGGGATATAAATTCTTACCATTACAATTCTGGGATTATACTTGGCAATAAGTTCATACCTCCAGAATATTTCTTCAAAAATTCAGTTTTAAATTCATCATATGTCTTAGCTCTGAGGAGCTTATTTGACCTTAATAAGTCGCTTGCCGGACATCTTTCCTGGCTTATGGAAGATGAAAAAATTGCAATTTTCTCTTGTTCATCTTTGATATGTCGTTTGATGTAGATTTGTTCACACTGATTGACCAATGAAATGACGTCAATATGATCTTTCTCTGTGCCAGAGAATTGTGGGGCAGTTTTATCTTCATGATAAACAAATATCTGAGCTTGATCTGTGGTGTTCATTTTCACTAGTTGCTCTGTTAATTTAACTTGGACTTGTTCATCATTGTGTGAGGGAATAGTGGAAAAGGATTTGCCGGAGCAATGAACCCTGTTAAGAATATTTTCATAGGTATGCAAGTCAGAGACAAAGTCCTCACTTGCTATGTCAGAGGGGGTTTGCCACTCATCATCTAGAACTGACGTATTTGTTTCTTGATCTTTAGTTTGTGTTGAGGTTTGTACAATGGGTGTGTTGCCTTGGTGCTCTCCAAATTATGTATCATCTGGTATTAACACGGGTGGGGGCGAAAATATCCCTGTCATATCACTTAGCTAAAAAGAACTCATGTTGCTAGGGTATGGTGTTATGAAATAAGTCTTTTGTTTATGTCCTTACTAAACAGATGAGTAATCGAGTTGTAATAAATGATAGATAGTGAGTGTATAAGTGTATATATAAAAATAAGTAAAGGAGTTGAATATACCTAATTTTAGCACTGAGAAGAAATGAGTAAGTATAATTTCACCCACTTGATACAGATCGGAGAGGAGTGTCGACGCAACTGTTGATCTCGGAAAATCAGAGTTGAATGAAGATCTCCTCTCGATAATTCTAGGGCTGTGTTGATGGACGATATTGCTCAGGAAATTCCATGGCCTGGTGCATGTATCAGTTAACAGCTGTAGTCACAGGCAAACCTCATCATAGAACGTCAAATTCCAACCCAATACTGTGGAAATAAATGAGTATGAGTAGGAGCTATGTGAATAATGAGTAATGAGTAGTGGGTGAGAAGTGCCTGGTGTCAGTCACACGTTGATTGGCGTGGCGTTGTCTCAGCAAATACACATGGTGACGTCTGCTTCCCACACTGGTAGCTGTGGTGAGTAACTGAGTAGCGATGAGTACCCTGAATGAGGAAAGGTGAGTAAGAGGCGTTATAAATGTGGTTCTGGTGTTTTGCCGTGTGTCTTGACCTCTGCGTCAGCGATGGAGGTAGGCGGGAGAGAGTGTTGGTTTTTTTTTTGCCTGTTGCTCTGGTCTTTCTTTTCCTTTACTTGCTTTGTTTTTTTTATATTCTTCTTGCTGCTGCTTGAAGTTGCGTGAAGATTATAGAGTTGTCTTGTAGACTTGTTATTTGTAATTAATCGTAGAGCTTGTTGATCCTCACTCGTAACTCGTCATTGCTACTGTATGCTCGTAGACTCATAGGCTCGTACTCTCGTAGACTGCCACCATTTAATGTTAAACCTTTGTAGCCAACATTTTTATATACGTAACTCTTAATTCTTGTAACAGGTGAGTCTTGAGTTAATTGAAGGGCAGGAGGAGTTAAAGATGAATACGGGGAGTTGATCTTGATTTATTATCTTCAGAGAATGTCTAGGTTGACCAGCGTATGTATTATACAGAGACTTAATATACTAAGTAAGTCTAGTTGGACCCCTCTTCTTATTCACTCTCTCCACTACCTGACGGTTCTATGGCTTCTCTCCTTCTCACCACCACCTGTCGATTCTAAGGCTAACCTCTTTCTGAGCTCTGCTTCCTAAATTCCTATTTTAGCAGGGGTCGTGTCACGTGGAATATTCTGATGAGAAGCTTCTAGAAGCCTGTGTGAGTATGTGTGTATGTGTGTCTATGGTCACCAGGCGCTGCTCATGTGCCTATCAAGCATTCCTTGAGTTAAAGTGTGTAAGCATGTTTACCATTGCTCGATTTTCACTGACACTACCTATCTCATCCCCTGACTTGCTGCTTCTATCTGTCTATCTATCTGTCTATCTATTTATCCATCATGCTATCTATTATGATTTGTAATCATAATATGATGTCCTGACATGGGCGTACCTAGAGATTTGGGGGCCTGGGGGGCTAGGTTCTTTGCGGGGCCCCCCCCCTGAAGGGGGGTCCTGCAAAGAACCTAGCCCCCCTAATTCTCAAAACTTGTCTAATATCTCAACCGGGATTGTCGGGATGATAAATATATATAAATTTTAGATATTAATAAAAAGGCTTATAAATTTTTAAGGCATTTCCTGGGGGGCAGTTTCAAACAGCCCTCTCCCCACTGCCCCCCCTCAGGTACGCCATTGGCGTGAGGGGGGAGCGAGTTAGTGTATGGCAAGCCTGGGGGATGGTAGAGGAACAGTTACCTTACATGCCTGCCAATTTTTACCTGCAAATCTTGAAAAATACAGTCACAGTGAAGTTTCTTATTTTAAACCATTATAGAACAGCACTGGCACTGGCCGCAACATTATGTCAGACCGTTTTAAAACGGCACTGGCATGCAGCGGGTTAATGACCTCCTCCCAGGTCTTTTTTGATGTACCTCTCGCAAAACTACCCTTAACATTAACACTTTTCACCTTCTCCACCTAATTATCTCCCATCCTCTCCACATGCCCAAACCATCCCAATCTAACTCTTGTCATCACAACATCAATACACTCCAGTCCCATCCTACCCCTCAACTCCTCTATCATGAATCTAGCCCCTCCAGGCCTCACACTCAGTGCTGTATTGCACATCTGCCTAATCCTTGTCATTTCTGTAGGTTTGAGCCTGCCAATAATTTTTTCCTTCACTGCCCAGGTATCAAAAATGGCGGATCCCAAACTAACCATGCTTTCAACTGACACTTGAGCGATCTCAGAAACTACTGGCCCAAATGGGCTCATAGTCCTTTCAGACCTGCTCCCGAACTGTGGCTATATCCATCAAGAATTTCAAATCTGTACTTTTAGCGGTTTTTGAGAATCTGCAAATAGGCTAGACTATTTTTATAAGAGTTTGTACATAACTGGAAAACTAGTCCTAGGAACTGGATGATACTGGGTGATATGAATCCTCCAGTTGGGGAACGTGGATGGCCAAGTATAATGGCCGTAGCTTTGAAATTGAGCGAAAACAGGCAATTTACTTCTTCACAATAATTATTATAGTAATAATAATTAAATTTTACTAGTAATAATTGTAATTATTTAATTCCATTAAAAGTAATATGTTGATTTAATTAATGACAACAAGTAGGCTGGTGGAGGCTTAGTGTCCCTCCCCAGAAGAAAACGAGCTAAAAATACTAACAAGAAGCCTAGAACCAGGACTGACCAAAAGGTGACGACTAAGGACAGAATACAGGACATGGTATGGATAGCTACATGGAATGTGCTAATGATGACGTGAAAGAAAGAGAGAATGTCCAGGTGCTTGAGGTGTAAAACTGGATATATGTGGATTAACTGACGCTAAATGGTGGGTGAGAGTGTGAAAGAATGGGAGTATGGATGAGGTACATGCGCCAGAGTTGTTGAGAATGAGAGGGCAAAAGAATGAGTGTGTACTGTTGTGACTAACAGATGGAAGGAGAATAAAAGACAGTATGGATCAGTTGGTTCAAGGATGTAGTGGGTAAGCTTGAAAGTTGGACTACAAATCTGGGCGAGTGTGTGCGTGTATGTGCCCAAGCAAGGTCGTGCAAGCAGAGTGAGAGACGAGTTCTGGACAAATGTGGTAGCTTGCATGGAAAAGTTTGAAAGGAATGAGAGAGTGTTTTTGATTGGATATATGAGTGGCAAAGTAAGGAATGTGAAGGTGGATGAAGTAGTCAGTAAGAAGGGCGTGCCTGCAGAGATGAATGGGAATGGCAGTGTTTTAGTGGATATTTGTGCCAGGAGTGGGTTGGTGATAGCCAATAACCTCTTCAGGCACAAAATGATCCATAGGTATACGTGGCGAGTGATGAGAAGGGTGGGTGGTGAACTAAATAAACGGAAGGCAATGATTGATTATGTGTGTGTGGATGACAGAATGAGAAGGTGTGTAATGGATAAAAGAGTATATAAATGTTGAGGAAGTGGACTTTACAGGATCAAGGTCTGAATAAAATGGAGAATTAGAAGAAGGGAAGGACAAAAGAAAGTAGTTCATACAAGAAGGATGGAAGGGATACAAGAAGAAGGAAAAAAGGAGGAATATAAGAGGGAAGTGAAGGTGCGATTAAGTAAATAAGGATTGGAGCCGATGGGGGACGTGGAAAGTGTGTACAAGATATTCACATAAGAAATCTGTGCAGCATGTGAGGTGGTGTGCGGGGTGAAGAGAAGACGAATGGGGGTGCAAGGAACAGCATGGTGGAATGAAGAGGTGCGACAAGCTGAGGCACAAAACAAAAAAGCATATAGTGTATGGATGAGAAACAGGGGCGCAGAAGAAGTTGAGACAAGGAAGAAAGAGTTACATGTAAAAAGGAAGAGGGAAGTGAAAAGATTAATATGAGAGAGTAAGAAGAGAGTGGATGAGGATTTTGGAAGGAACACCAGTATAAAATGGAGGGAATGTAAGAAAATAATTTGGAAAGATGTAAAGAGAGACAAGGTGCCAAAGAAGTTAGCTGGGGAGTGAAAGATAAAAATGGTAGATTATTAGTGGAGAAGGGAGAAAAAGTGAGTAGATGGAAGAGAACTCTCTAAGGAATTGTTGAACATAGAGAATGAAAGTAATGCGTGTGTAAGTGGCTGGAGAATGACTGAGAGACGGAGGGATGTGAGATGAGAGGAAGAAATCGGTAGGATGGAAGTTGTGGAAGCAATGAAGAGAGTTAAAATGGGGAAAGCCACAGGAATTGATGGAGTGTGTGGTGAAATGCTGAAGCATAGGGGAGAGATAGTAGTAGAATGGACGTGGAAGATGTAAAGATTGGCCTGGGACGAAGGCAGAGTCCCGGAGGATAGGAAGTCAGGTATAATTATTCCCCTATGCAAAGGAAAAGGGGAAAAAGAAATATAAGGTAATAATAGGGGCATTTGACTTCTTAGTGTAATAGGAAAAATATTTATGGTAGGATACATATTGACAGATAGGGAAATAACAGAGGAATTAGTTGGTGAAGAACAGGGTGGTTTTGGAAGGGAAAAGATATTCATTTTTAGATCTTTTGTGGAAAAGTTTCCAGAGAAGGGAGATAAATTGTATGCGGCCTACATGGATTTGGAGAAAGCATATGACGGGGTGGATTGACAAGAATTGTGGAAAATATTAAGAATATGTGGAGTAGATGGTAAGTTGTTGAATGCCATGAAGTGTGTGAAGATGCTAAGACTGCAGTGCATGTGGATAGTGAACTGAATGAATGTTTCTGTTTGAAGGTTGGATTGAAACAGGGATGTGTCATTCCTCCGTGCCTGTTCAGTCTGTATATGGATGGGGTTATACAGGAGATACAAGATAGGGCAGTGGATGTTGGAGCGGCCCTACTGTGTGAGGGCAGTATTTGGAAATACCCTGTACTGTTGTTTGCAGATAATACTGTGTTGTTAAGGGGAGGTTGTGAGCGAGTTTCGACTAAAATTCGAGTTTTTTTTTTTTTTTTTTTTTTTTTTTTTTTTTGCCTAAGTGATTCGTCTGTGACTGCTCCACATATGTGATACATATTACTGTCCTGTTTCATTTATAAGCAGGTGTTCTGGCCCATTTTCGTATCCGAATCGCGGTAGTTGCATGAGGAGCAGGGGGCGCACGTAGAGCCGTACTCTATCGGGGGGAGGGGAATGAAATAGGCCATTTGTTTAAGCTGTATTTTCCTTAGCTAGCCCTTAGCCGTTCTCTTTGACACATGAATGAGAGAAAACTATGTTAACAAACAATTTTATTTATTTATTTATTTTTTGTACTTTGATAATTTATACAAAATTTCAGCTGCCTAGGACCAGCGGCATGGAATTTCTAAAGGATGTATACCTGCAATAAAGTGTTATGGATTTTTATACATTATGATCATTCTTGTCAAAATTTCAGCTGCCTGTGATCAGTGAAATATGATTTACAGTACTGAACCAGTATTCCGATACTCAAAATAGCTACATATGGGAAGCAGTTTATGGGAAAAACCTGGGGTAATTATGTGTTTAAAGCTTTGAACTTTCTGAAGATCCTGGTCATATATTGCTGAAATTCCTAACAAAATATTGGCTACCTGTGACAAGTGGATCAAGAGTTACAGGTCTGCGAAGTTTTCAGGCGTTTCGAAGTGCCACACTGTAAACAATTACGATTTTTTTGGAAAAAAAGTACTTTCTCGCCAATTTCCGGATGGATTTTGATCGGTAAAAAAAACACTTTGTTCAGAATATTATGGTAGATAATCTGTTGGAAATGGATTGTGGATAAATACAATACTTTCTGCCATATTTGTATAAATATATTGGTTGCTTACTCTTTTACATATTTCCTAATTTTCCCCCTAAAATAAAGGATTATAAGACAAACGCTTTCCAACAATTTGTTCTCCTTGAAATTGTGAACAAAATGGCATTTGAATGGTAGAAATTGATGAAAAATTACAAGAGAAAGAACAAAAAGTGTTAACATGTGGTTTCAATTACTCTCAACCTCTCCTGTGAAATTAAGGGGAGCTGCAAGGCTTGGTGGATGAGTTTGGGAAAGCGTGTAAGAAACGGAATCTAAAGGTGAATGTAGGGAAGAGTAAAGTTATGGTCGTCGAGAGAGGTGAAGTAAGTGAATGTACAGTGAGGTTGGATGTTGAGGAAATGGAAAATGTGAGTACTTTTAAGTACTTGGGTAGTGTGATGAGTAAGGATGGAAGTTTAGAGGGTGAAGTGCTTGAAAGGGTACAACAAGGAAGAAAGGTTGTTGGTTCCTTGAAGGCAGTGATAAGAAACAGGGAAATGACCATGGAAGTGAAAAAGTTATTATATGACAGTACTGTGGTACCAACTCTAATGTACGGAGGTGAAGCTTGGACGTTGTTGGAGGGACACAAGTCAAGAGCGAGAGCAGTGGAAATGAGTTATTTGAGATCATGTGGAGTCACATGCAGAGACAGACTGGCAAATGAGAATGTGAAAGAGCATTGTGATGTGGATGTGGTTATGCGTTAGGAGAAGCACAATGAGATGGTTTGGCCATGTGGAGACGATAAAGAGTGAGAGACTGACGAGGAGTGTATGTCAGTGAAGTGGAGGGGGAGAGTGGGAGGGGAAGGCCAAGGATGAAATGGAGAGTTGGAATGGAGAGATATATGGGAGAGGGGAGTGTGAACTGCGAGCAGGGCAGTTAAATAGCGGGGGATAGGGTGACGTGGAGGCGATTTGTTTGTGGCCACCTCGTATAAGGGATTAAGGCATTTGGCAATAGATAGATTGATTTGTAGTAGTAGTAGTATTTTAGTAATAGTAGTAGTAGTAGTGGTAGTAGTAGTAGAAGTAGTAATAGCAGTAGTAGTAGCAGTAGTAGTTTTTTGTGTCCAACTCTGGGCATAGGCTACACAGCCTGCTCTCAAGGCCCAGTAGTCCTCCTACATATTAGTAGTAGTAGTAGTAGTAGTACAGCATTCTAATAATAATAATAATAATAATAATTATTATTATTATTATAAAAGTAATAAAATAGAAGTAGTAGTAGTAGTAGTAGTACTAGAAGTAATAATAATAATAATAATAATAATAATAATAATATAAATCACTAGATAACGGAAAATGCCATTAGCAATTTCGATAATTCACCACATGAAGAGGTCATCCAATGTCTTCCTCAGTTCAACTTCAGGAGCCGATTCATTCCACAATGTCCCATCACTGTAGCTATCGTTGGGCCTAGTGATTTGAACGTCCTTCGTATAGCGAGCACTTTGAAGCGAAGACTAGTAGGGACCCCCCCTAGCAGACTGTAAAACACGTTGGGCAAAAGAGAAAGTAACAAACCCTTTGCAGCTAAAAAATGGCAGAGACCAAATAATTTTCCATTGACCCTTGGGCAATCTCAAACTACTGGACCAAATTTGCCCATAGTCATTTCAGACCTGCTCCCCAACCTTGGCGACGTCACATAAAAAATTCTTATCTGTACGTTAGGCTGTTTCTGAAAATCCACAAATAGACAATTTTGCATGTTGTGGAATTTACCTTGAAAATCAGTATTGAGAACTGGATGATACTAAGTCATATGAAGTTGCCAGGTGGAGGCCTCAGACGGCCAAGAATGATGGCCATAGTTTTGAAACTGAGTGAATTCGAATAATTTATTTTTTCGTAAAAATAATAATACCAAATAGAGAAACAATAATAACCAGAACTCTGTAACTGTCCTGTGGACAATCACTAGTCTCCACCTGCTGTTTTTTTTTTTTTTTTTTTTTTTTTTTTTTTTACAGTGCTCTTAACCCATTGGGAAGATTTTGAATTCTTTAAATAAAATGAAATAAACACTTTGGATCGGTCCACTAAGATTTATTTTCAAATTACTTGCTCAGGCCCCAGTGAAATATTCACTCATAATACTCATATGACTCTATGCCACTGCACGTGAAGGGTTAGGATTTTTTTTTCTATCAGCAATGGCCCATGGCAGGATGCACCCTGGGTCCTTTAGGTTCTTCCCGCAGCCTCCAGTTTTCTTGCAATCATCGTGAGACTCTAAGGCCGGAATAATAATAGCAGCAAAAAATAATACTCTGCACCTGTCACATAGGTAAAGACTAATAATGATAGGAACAATACAACTCACCTTTTTGTGTGGTGCATTACAACAATATTGACAAGTAAAATATAACTCACCACTGATGTGGTGAGTTATAATAATGAGAAGAACACTATAACTCACCACTGGTGTGGCAAGTAATAATAATAACAAGAACAATATAGCTCACAACTGGCGTGGTGAGTAATAATAATAATAATGATAATAATAATAATAATAATAATAATGACATGAACAATATAACTCTCCACTGGTTTGGTGAATTTTAATGATAATAATAATTATAATAATAATAATTATTATTATAATAAAATAATAATAATTAGAAAACAGAAATTGGCATTAGCAATTTCAGTAATTCACCAAATGACAAGTTCATCTCTCTTGTGCATGTGATGTCCGTACATAAAAAATAAGCAATTTTTGAACTTCGACCTTGGCTGTGACCTTGAGTTTTGGGTCAAGGTTACTCATATTAGGTAGCAATGCATAGCATACGACGTTCTATAACTGTGCCAAGTTTGGTGATTGTAGCTCAATTCTATCTTGGTTTTTTAACCCATTGCATCTAACATATATATTTCCGCCAACATTTCTCCCAGCCAGGCATTCCTGAGAAAATCGTCTATTTTTAAACATTCATATCTCAGCTAAAACTTAACCAAGAATTTAAAAAAAAAAAAAAAAACTGTCATGATATTTATCAATCCTTTGATTTCCAGCAGATAGCCCCAAATTGTCCATGAAGGGCATGTAGTCAGAGAGAGTGGGGAAAGGGGGCAACTTTTGTTGTTTTTTTGCATGTCCATATGCGTGGCAGATGTGCAGTGACACAATTAAGGCTTCTGCTAGCCTTCCATAATGATAACACTTCCAGAAGACCCCAGTCCACCACAAACACCATTTCCATGCATGTTTTTCAAAAATGTGGCAGGAGTGCTGCTGTGAATCTGGTAACTCTGGCAACGGATTTTGAGTCAGGCTGCCTCAGGTACTGGTATGTGCGTTTGCTCACCTCACCACCATTTCACTACCACCACCTTACACACACACACACACACACACACACACACACACACACACACACACACACACACACACACACACACACAGATGTATGTTTGGTTTGCACTGTTGCTCGATTCTAGCACTGATGTGCTACTAGAAGTCTGGGTATTACAACAATTATTACAAATACTAATACTACTATTATCACTACAATTACCATTATTACAACTACTACTGCTACTACAACAACTACCATTACTACAACAACTACTACTACTACAACTACCACTACTACAACTACTGGTACTATTACTACTACCACTACTACTACAACTACTACCACTACTACTACTATATAAAACCTAAAAAAAAAATAAATGCAAACAAAATAGTTATTCACCCACTGCACATAATCGAAAATATTTTTCACAATAACATATTTTTTTTTTTCCTGTGATGTAGACTTTTTCATCATAATAAATAAACACACACCAAAACTTTCAGTAAAAAATAAGGTACTGACTTCACCATGAAACATACTTTTTGCTTCCATTATTCACATTATTAGACATAATGTTGGCACGAGGCACAGTTTTTCCTTCTCCCTCCTCTTTCCCTCCTCCCTTTCTCCACTAAACTGTATTTTCCACTATAACAAAAAATTTTTTCCTGTGGTTTGTACTTTTTCATCATAACAAACATACACACATGAAAACTTTCAAAAAAAATAAGGCACTGATTTCATCATGAAACAAACTTTCCGCTTCCATTATTCACATGAATTGACACAGCGGTGGCACAAGGCTTGGCACACTGTGTTTCCTCCTCTCTCTCTCTCCTCCACCTCCTTCTTCCTCCCTCCCTCCTCCACCTCCTCCCTTTCTCCACTCGATTATCACTTATTAGTACCTTTGGGGTAGTAAAGCGACATATTACATTATCTATTATTGCCTTTGCTACTGTCTCTGCTGTTTTATCTTTAATTGGAACTAAAATTACATAATGGGAAAAATGATCCGTTGCTACGAATAGGTATTGGTTATTATTGTATGATAATGGCATCTTGAGTAAATCAACAGCGACAATGTCCCATGGTTGATATGGTACAGGGTAATTACCCATCGGTGCAGGTGTGATTGGGTATCCTTTGTGTTTCGCACATGATTCGCATCTGTCTATATGATTGTTTATATCTTTTCGTAATGAAGGCCAGTAATATAACAGCTGGGCTTGTTTGAATGTCCTATCCTTTCCAGGACGTCCTGCATGTGGGCTATCGTGTATCGTTCGTAATACCTAGGGTATCATGTCATTAAGTACTACCAATTGGTTAGCTCCAGCTTATGATAGGGCTTTAACAAACTGCTTCATTAATCCAGGCTTAATATGAAGCGGTGGTATCTGCATTTCATTTGGATTCACCAAGCTAGGTCTAATGTTCTTGGCACCATGCTGCAGATTTTTTTTCTATTTGGGCATTCCTTCTGAACTCTATATAAATCCTTGGCTCTGATATCCCACTTATAGAGAAAACATGGAAATTTTGTACACCCTGACTGCTGACACAGTAAGATACACAGAACTTTCAGCCCCCCACATATGAACCAACAGCATTCACTGTACCTGATCTCGAGAAGCTTTGCCAAATTCTGGTATGTTTCTTTTATATGCACAGAATGGGTAATAGGTATTGATGCATATGTGTTGCCATATTGGAGAATTGCCCCTTTCAGGCGTGTGTTAGATGAATCTATAAATAGCCTTCATTCTGCTGCATTATAATATCTGCCAAATTTCTGTACTAGGACACTGCCATCAGTGCAATAAACCACTATTTGCAATATATATCACTGTGATGAAAAAAAGAAACACTCATCTGAAAATAATGTACAAGTGCATTAATTAACTAACTGAGTCACACTAAGATATGTTTGCTGCACTCCAGTATTGGTATGACTCATCACTGAGATGTGTTCCAGGTATATTCTTTCTTATCAAATAAAATAACTTATTTGAAACAAGGATTTTTATATTGGAAAATACTAAACTGAAACCGATTATCACTGTAATAAAATATCTATATACAAATAATTACATGGTGTGAAAAAAGAAGAAGCTATAATTAAAACTAAAAAATGGATTATCTGAAAAAAAAATCATTTGGGTTGGAGAAAAATGATTTATATTTTTTAATTCAACGCCCAGAATTATGTAAAATAATTTGAAATAATACAAATATATTTTTCCAATGTATACCTGTGTAATAATAATAATAATAATCATCATCATCATCTATCTACTGCCAGACTGTTAATCCCATAAGGGGTGGCCACAAACAAATCGCCTCCATGTCGCCTGTCCTCTGCCATTTCACTGCCCTGCTCTCAGCTCAACCTCCTATCTCATATATCTCTTCAATCCATCCCTCCATCTCATCCTTGGCTTTCCACTCCCTCTCCCACCCTTCACCTCACTCACATACACTCTTCTCGCCAGTCTCTCGTTTTCCATCCTCTCCATATGGCCAAACCACTTTAGTGTATTTCTCCTAACGTTTTCTATCACATCCACATCCACACCACAATGCTCCTTCACTTCCTCATTTGTCAGTCTGTCTCTCCATGTGACTCCACTTGCTCGTCTCAAATAACTCAGTTCCACTGCTCCCACTCTTGACTTGTGTCCCTCCATCAAGATCCAAGCTTCGCTTTCATACATTAGGGTTGGTATCACAAATTGTCAGGCAGCGGCTTTCTTACTTCCATGCTCATTTCCCTGTTTCTTATCACTGCTTTCAAAGAAGCAGCAACCTTTCTTCCTTGCTGTACCATCTCAAGCACTTCACCCTCCAATCTTCCATCCTTACTCATCACACTACCCAAGTACTTAGGCACACTCATATTTTGCATTTCATCATCGAACTCCACTGTACATTCAAGGACTTCATTTCTCTCGAAGAAGATAACTTACTCTTCCCTACGTTCACATTTAGATTCCGTTTCTTACACACTTCCAAACTCATTCACCGTGTCTTGCAGCTCCCCTTCGTCTTCACTTAACAACACATTATCATTTGCAAACAACAGTGCAGGATGTTTCCAAACTACTGCCCTCTCTCATTAGGGCCACTCTAACATCCACTGACCTACCTTGTATCGCTTTTATAAACCCATCCATATACAGACTGAATAACCATGGAGACATGACATCCCTTTTTCAATCCAACCTTCAAATAGGAAAATTCACTCAGTTCACTGTCCACACGCACTGCAGCCTTAGCACGCTCATACATACTCTTCACGGCATTCAGTAACTTCCCATTTACTCCATATAATAATAATGATAATAATAATAACAATAATAATAATAATAATAATAATAATAATAATAATTGCGAGATGTAAACCCAGTAATAAATTATCAGAAACTCAGACTTTTCTTGAAGACTCTGTGCTACTACTGAGCGCTGTATTGGGAGAGAGTTGTGTTACACCCACAGAGTCTAGCAGTTCTCTGTCTCTCCTACATTCACTCAGTGGTAGGTGAGTTTCCGTTTCTACCGAATGCCATTGCGTTACGTTGACTTGAGGAATTGTCACCTGTTTACACACAGCAGTCTTCTCAGCATTTCTTTCCTGAAACTGCAGATTTGCCCGAGTCAGCAATCACTGTCAATTCATCGCATTCTTGCGGCGTCTGAGTCGTGATAATTAAGTAACAAAACAATTATGGATTACTAACATTTGTCTCCCCCTGGGTAATTAAGATGTCTCCCGACATGTTACAGACATAGTAATTAATAAACGACAATTCAAATAATAAAACAACACTAATACTGTAAATGAATGCTAAGAAAATTACATAACATCATAAATATACTATACTAATAATAGGAGCATAATAGTTAATAGTGAGATATTTCACTAAACAAGAAGCAGTTCAAAGCCTCAGCAAACTCTTTTCCGGCAGTCATTTTAGTGTTGACATATAAACACAACAGGATATCTATTCAAAAATATCACATCAAATATGGCGTAAATCACGTGAAAATTGACGATTTTATGCCCATTAGATATTTTAGACCCAACCCACCTGACATTGAACCCCCCGCCACTAACTGGGGGGTGACCACCCTGATGTGGTGAGGCGTGTTATAGGATGGAGATTTGAAAGATACACCTTTAAGTTTTGGTTTCATGTCGATATGACGAATTTGAAAGGAGTTATGGTAAACAAAAATGTTTTTCTGACTTTTTTTGTACATTTTTGGGGCCTACAGCCTGGACCTTAACCCAGTTTAGCCTGAAATTTAAAAAGATGATCAGAAGGGCATACCCCATTGTCCCTGTAATTATAGTCAAAATCGCACAGGTAGTTATAGCATAAAGTTGTTAACAGAAAGACACAGACAGACAAATAAACATAAGTAGACAAACCGAGTGAAAACAATATCCGTCCCCGAGACCCTATGGAGGGGACGGGTAATTAATGTATACCCAGGTGACAATGATAAAATACAGATTTACAGTATGTTATAATGATTATTAAATCTACATTAATATATTAGCTGGTTATATGAGATATCGGTATCTTATCATTATGAGAATAATATCTCATAACAAACAAGAAGCGGTACCAAGACACAGCAAATCCGTTTGCGGCATTCATTTAAGTACTGACACATAAACACGATATGTAGTCAGAGATGTCACATATAAAATTAGGAGTAAATTGGCTGAAAATTTACGATTTTATGCCCATTCGAAATTTTAGGCCCAACCCACCTGACACTGACCTCCCTACTGCCACTGTAACTGAGGGGTGACCCCCCTGAAGTATTGAGACATGTTATAGGATGAAGATTTGAAAGATGCACCTTTTGGTTTTGGTTTTATGTGAATATGGCGAATTTGAAGAGTTATGGCGATTATTTCTTTTTTTACATTTTTGGGGCCTACAGCCTAGGCCTTGGCCCAGTTTGGCCCAAAACTTAGTCAGATGATCAGGAGGTCATAACCTATCATCCTTATTATTTGAATCACAATTGCACCAATAGTTTTCACATTAAGTTCTTAACAGACAGACAGACAAACAAACAGTGTGAAAGCAATACCCATCCCTGACATGGCAATAATAAAATACTGATATATATATCAAAGTGATCAATAAATCTACATTAATAATAAATTATTGGTGATATTATTATTATGACAATAAAATCTCATAATAAACAAGAAGCAGTGCCAAGGCACAGTAGACCCGTTTCCCGCAGGCATTTTAGTCCTGACGTATAAACACAACATGATATATAGTCATACATGTCACATATCAAATTAGGAGAAAATCGGGTGAAAACAGACGTTTTTATGCCCATTTGAAATTTTAGGCCCAACCCATCTGACACTGACCCTCTCTACCACTAACTAGGGGGTGATCCCCCTGATGTAATGTTGTATGTTACAGAATGAATGTTTGCAAGACGCACAATTAGGTTTTGGTTTCATGTTGCTATGACGAATTTGAATGGAGTTATGGCAAAAAAACGATTTTTTTGCCTTTTTATCCACCTACTACCTAGGCCTTGGCCCAAAATATCATCAGGTGATCAGAAGGTCACAGTCCATCATACCAGTAATTTTAGCCAAAATCGCACCATTAGTTTTTGCGTAAAGTTGTTAACCTCTTAACTGTGGGGTGTCACTTGCGTGATGCTTAGGAGCAAGGGATCAATACCACAGGACGTCACTTTTGTGATTCTGTGTTATTTTGAATCTGCCTGGGCTTTCAGATGGTGGCTTGTATCATCTATCAGTACTACCAGTGTCCAGCTATACTTAGTTCTGTCAATGTCATCGGTACTCCCATCCACTGTTGACAATTTAGCCATTTTTCCCCTGTCTTTGACTCCCCTCCTTACCTCTCCTCCATTACCTCTCCTACCGCCTGCCCAGCCGCACTGTGCTACGCAAATCCTGGACAGATTTTTCCACTCATTTTATCCATTGAAATGTGCCCTATGCCCTGTTCTTATACAAAATAATAAATAAAAGAAAGAAAATGTAATTGATACTGCCGTACATCTGGAATGTGCTAATTATCAACTGGCAACACCCCACGTGCACTCGTTCACTAATTTTCTGTTTATTTCCCCTTGAAATATGCCGTATGACCTATTCTTGTAATAGAAATATATATAAGAAAGGAAGGGAGAAGCCTAAGTGATATTTACATTCACCTGGAACTGACTAATTTATTATGTATTGTCTAGATTTCCTGCCAATCATTTCATAGCATATAAATTAGCAGCTGCCACCACGCTGACATTTTCAACTCTTCCCTGCCCAAAATATGCCACATCATTCAGCTTACTGTCATCTTTCAAGGTGTCCGCTGCTTCTTAGCCCCCTAGCAAAGGGCCCTGTGACCTCTACCCCTACTAAACTTCGTGTGGGAAGGGGTAAGGGCTAAGTGACTCTGCTGTGGAACGTCTATCTATCTATCTATAGCCCGACGCCCTAATCCCGCAAAGGGTGGCCGCAGACAAAACGCCTCCAAGTCACTCTGTCACCCACCATTTGACTCCCCTCCCCCCAGCTCACCCCCCCCTCCCTCATATACCTCTCAACTCCATCCCTCCACCTCATCCTCGGTCTACCCCTCCCTCTCCCTCCCTCCACCTCACCTACATACACCCTCTTAGTCAGTCTTTCATTCTCCATCCTCTCCACATGTCCAAACCACCTCAGTGTATTTCTCCTAATCTTTTCAACCACATCCACATCTACCCCACAACGTTCCTTCACTTCTTCATTCGTCAACCTGTCCCTCCACGTCACTCCACATGCTCCTCTCAAGTAACTCATTTCCACTGCTCTCACTCTTGACTTGTTCCCTTCTTGCAAGGTCCACGCCTCGCTTCCATACGTCAGGGTAGGGATCACAATACCATCATGCAGTGACTTCTTAACTTCCATACTCACCTCCCTATTTCTCATCACTGCTTTCAGTGAACTGGCTAATTTATCAGTGATAATGATGGACAGTGACTACGATCTTTCTAGTGACTAAAACAGTGCTAGTGGAAATGTAAATATGTATAAAAAGCAAGTGAAAGCAATGAATGTAAATATAACTGAACAGTGGAAAATAGTTTTATAAGTTACTGCAAGTGACAGTGCATAACATAGTGTAAATATAATAGAAATGTAAATAATATAAATAAAATAGAGAATGTAAATAGAAATAGAAATAATTAGTAATATAAGAATACGAGTACCGGTATAAATACTTGGAGTAATGAAAGTGAAAGTGAAAGCTTCACTCTAGCGTGTATAAATACTTGGAGTAATGAAAGTGAAAGTGAAAGTTTCGCTCTCTACGCTAGTTTACTGAACGAGAAAGTGAATGCCTGGAGTGAAAATAAACGACTAGTACTGAAAGAAACTTATGGATAAATATTGTATATATAAATATGTCATAAACACTAGGAATATAATGTGTGAGTGTGTTTATAAATAATAAATGACAGCTCCACCTCAGAATACCGTCAGGGAACGAGCGCGGGTGGAAAGCTCTTATGCACTCGTAATTTACATTGCTTTCACAGTCAGTCTGTTTGTGTGTTTTTTTTTTAATATGGATCCTAAACTGCTTGAAATTCATAGAACAGTGTTTGTAGTTAAAATATCATGCAGTGGTAACCATATCACAGAGTATCTGGAAGTGTAAAGTGGAGACTTCGTTACCCAACTTCGGAAGTCTCCACAAGTCCTACGGTAGTCGTCGAAGGCTCAACAAACATCCCAGGAAAAAGTTGAAGGTATGTGCCATGTGCTATTTAATTTTAGTGTTCTAGGACAAATAACTGATTTTTGGCAAATATTTTTAAAAAGTCAGTCGGAGTGTGATTATCCCCGTGGGACGCACACAGCACACTCCCGACATCTCCGCAGTTAAGAGGTTAACAAACAGACAAACAAACAGACAGACTGAATGGGTGGGGATGGGTAACAAAAAATGTCCACATAATTAGTTGGATATCCTCACGTCTTCACACAAATCAACACTGTATGGAATGAGTCCTGGGTTGTCCGGTTCGTCCAGCTCTCACTCATATTTCTCCAACTTCAGCATCAGGTTGCACTTTCTTCACGTCACTTTCAGATCAACAAGCTTCATTGTTTTCCCTGCTCCATGTGGTAACATAATTTCAAGTTTTTTTTTTTTTTTCATACGTTTAACACAATAATGGACGAAACCACTATTGTATGATAAAGAAAAATCCTACTGAGGTGAAGCAATAGGAGGATATTCGAAATCCGGACTTAAAAGAGAATGATGAAGGAAGTGAGGCATATCAACACCCAAAAATTTAGAATTCTTTAGGTAATCAATCATGTCTGGCTGAGGAGAGGTAATACTTATATTATCAATGGGGAAAATACAAGATATATTTATAGGTGCAAAGATTTCAAAGTTATGTAAACTGATACCATATGCGTAGTGTTGACGTGTTGGGTATGCAGAGAGAGAATTTGACTTGATGGAAAAATAGTCTGGGTCAATGTAAAGATCAGAAGCTTTGAGTGACTTGACAGGAATGTTTGGCCAGGTAACACTAACAAGTGACGGTATATCAAAATGAAAGTAATGTTCTTGGTCTCAGTGAGTGTGGAAAACGTTTACGTTGGGAGAAAGAATATGCAGAAACGATAGGGTTGTCTTGACTGTATGGTTATGGACTAAAACATTTTCACAAGGGACAGTTGTGATAGGAAGGATATTAAAGAGAAATGCAGGACAAAGACGAAGAGTTTGAGAAATGGACGAACATAAGTGTAAGAGATCTGACTGGACAAACGCCACAGACTGTAGCGCCAGTCGAGCAGGGAATTACTCCCAATGTGGATGGAAAGCTGATGACAGGGAGAGCTGGAACTCCCGTTTCATCAGCCCTTGGGATAGTTCTTGACCAACCTCCTTTGCTGAACCTTTTCAGTGTTTCAGTAACGCAGAGAGTAGGCCAGCATGCTCTCCAATACAAGTTCTCCACCCATCTTCCTCTAAACCTCACCTTCTCTTCTTAATTGAGGCTTAGCTGTCTGAGGCAACTGATAGCAGTCTTTTCTGTATCCTCCTACTTTATCTATACTCATTTCAAAGACAAAGGTGGCTATTGTGTATATGTATGCAACGATTTATCTTTCTCTTGTGTTCCTAAACTTGATTCTTCTGAATTCTCTACTCTCTGGCTTCGGCTTTCCTGTCATTCTCTGACTAAATATATCTGTGTTGCTTACTTATCCGCTGATTCTACTGACTATGAAAAATTCTTCGACTATCATACTTTTGAGATGGAACACATCCTATCCATTTCTCCTTTCTCTAAAATCTCCATGCTAGGAGATTTCTACGTTCACCACCACCTTTAGCTCTCCTCTCCTTTCATTGATCCACCTGGTGAACAAGTGAACATCTTTTCTACCCTTAACCCCTTAACCGCGGGCTTGTTTTGCTCTGTCTTGTGTGTCCCATGGGCATATTCGAGCTCCGACAGACTCTCAAAAAATATTTGCCAAAAATCAGTTCTTAGTCCTAGAATATTAAAATTATATATGCCTATGGCACATACCTTCAGCTTTCTCCGGGATGTTTGTTGAGCCTTCGTCGAGTACCGTAGAACTTGTGGAGACCTCTGAAGTTGGGTAACGAAGTCCACTTTATACTTCCCGACAACCCGTAATACGATTACCACAGCCAGATATTATCACTAGAAACACTATTCAATGATAATCAAGTAGTTTGGAATCCATACTAAAAAAAAAAAAAAAACACTGTGAAAGCAACGAAAATTGCGAGCGCGTAGGACCTTCCCACTTGCGCTAGTTCACCGCTGGTATTCTGTCATTTATTATTCAAACAAACGCTCACCCTTTATATTCCTATTATTATATAACACTTATATATATCTGGTCTTTATCCATAAGTTTCCTTCAGTACTATTAGTTTATTGTCACCGTAGTCATTCAATTTTTCATTCAGTAAAATACGTAGAGAGCCACGGATTCACTTTCACTGTTATAACCTCAAGTATTTGTACTCATATTCTTATATTACTAATTATTTACATTTCTATTTACATTTTCTATTGTATTTTCAATATTTACACTGCTATTTTACTTACACTATGTTATTCACTGTCACTTGCAGTAATATAAAACTATATTACACTGTTCAATCATATGTACATCCATTGCTTTCACTTGCTATTTACACATTATATACACATTATTTTCATTTCCCACTTGCACTTTTAGAACTGCTTCTGGCTGTGGTAATCAAAGAAGCAGGTAATGCAGAGGAGAACCTGGCACTCACCACACTGCCAAGAGGTGCGTTTGTGCTCAGGTGTGCGTCGGGTGGTATGTGCACACACATGGCACCTGCGGATTGCAGCCTTCCTCTTGGTTGTGGCAGGCATTTGCACCAGTCTGTGCCGATCCATGTACGCCCTCTGCTCAAGTCTGTCGGGAAGTCTTACTGCATGGTGCCTTGGGGCTACTGCTGTCACCTTACCATATCTTTCAAGCAGCTGTTGAACACAAGTCCTGGCGAACAACCTCAGGGAGAAGGACTTGGGTGGCTTGACCTTCATCTTGTACAGGATGAAGGCGTTCAGCATCGTCATATCTATGAGATGCAGAAAAACTTTCCTGTACCACCTAGTATTCTTTCTGAGGCAGTCGATCTCTCTAATCATCATGTCGGACTTGTCCACCAGCCGCATGTTGATATTGTAGTCTAAGACAGCATCAGGTTTCCTCACAGGTTCGCCTGTCCTACAGTCGACCTTCCCACTGTCTTTCAGTTCCCCCTTGTGTACGGTGGTGAACATGTGTGCAACCCTCTTGTCATGCCACCGTATTGCCAGCATCTTCTCAGACTTGCGTAGGTGCACGTCTCCTCGCTGCGAGGTTCCTGCTTCTGGGAATTTAGGGAAGTGGGCACAATTACTCTTGACAGTGCCGCAGGAGCCAATGCCATGCTCTGAAAGGTATTTGGCAAGTTTTGGTGCTGTATAATAGTTGTCTGTATACAGCACATGATTCCCACCAAAATACCTTTCAAGGAGCACTTTCATTACACGGCCTGAGAAGCCAAGGGGGTGTGTTTTATCAAGATCGACAGTGCTGGCTGAATAAATGACGAAGTCAAGGATGTACCCCATCTTAAAGTCGCACAGTACAAATAACTTGATTCCAAAGCGATGGCGTTTGCTTGGAAAGTACTGCACAAACGTAAGAAGTCCTCTGAACAAAACCAAGGATTCGTCAATGACAACCTTCTGAAAGGGGTGCAAGAATGTCATAAACTTATCCTTCATTCTGCTCAAAATCTCCCGGATCTTCCAGAGTGGGTCGGTTTGGGAAGGTACATCGTTGTTGGCAAAGTGCAGGTTTCCCATGATGTTCCAGAAGCAATCTCCGGCAGTGTACTTATTGAAGGTGGGTGAGGGTAGTAAGGGGTCCATGGACCAGTATTCTTCCAACTCATGCTTCTTTGAGTGTGGCATGAGAAGCATGTGAGTGAAGAACACATACAGCTCCTGCATTCCCAGCATGGACCACTGTTGCATCTTGGCTGCACCTGTACCACTTGCAGCACGTTGTGATTCATACCTGTTGGTCTCATCACATAATTATGTGCTGCATGACTTTGTCATCGAGGAAGGCCAAAAGGAAGTCAACACACTCAGCATCCTCGTTAAGACTGAAGGCAGGCTTTATCCCTGAGGAACTCTCGTTGAAATCAAGAAGTTCTGGGACAAAATCGGACCCTTCCGTCCATGCGAAGGCATCCAGGATTCCCTGTCGTGGCAGTGTAGGGTGGATGAGGGTGGAGGGTGACTGTGAGGCATATTTATCAGGTTCAAGGTCACTCGCACTGACCCTGGGTTGCCATACACAACTAACAGCCCTTACTCTACTGGCAACTCTACTTTTACGGGTCAGGGATTTATCTCTTCCTCTATGGCCTGCCTTCATTCTTGATGCTGGTGGCGACTCCGACGTTGAAGATTCCGGAGAAAATTCAGCAGAAAAAGAGGAAGAAATGAGTGATGTGGGGCTTGGGGAACGGGGAGGTGATTCACCTCGGGACTCATGGCAGGCTGGGTCATGCGGGACCATTGTTCTGGGGCTAACCCGTCGCTCCCTTCCCAAATTCCTTTCCTTGCTGCACTAAGGGCTCCTTTCCTTTGGAGCTTGGAATAACTTGGGACACTGAAGCACTTGTACTAGGAGTTTCTGGCACGATTTCCTCACCCGGCTCATCACACGAATCACCCAAAGGATCATAGTCACTATCCATCATTATCATTGATAATTCGGCTAGTTCACGTTCCACTGCAGAGTCACTTAGTCCTTTCCTGCTTCCCACACGAGTTTTTCTGGGGGTAGAGGTCACGGGGCCGTTTGCAATGGGCGCAGAAGCGGCGGAAATGGCGGGGCGTGAGTGCAACATGCTTTGACCACTGAGGAGGACAAGGAACTGAATGGCGCGGCTTATCTGAGAAGGCAAGGGTTGACAGTGACAATGGGGCTGACAGCTGCTAACTTACATGCTAAGAAATTATTGGTAGGAAATCTCGACAATACATAAAGAAATAGGTAGTTCCAAGTGAATGTAAATGTCACTTAGGCTTCTCCCTTCCTTTCTTATATATATATTTTTATTACAAGGCATAATTCAAAGGGGAAATTACCGTGGGAATTTAGCAAAGGAATGCATGTGAGGTGTTGTCAGGTGATAATTAGCCAATTCCAGGTGTATACCACTATCACTTACCTTATTTCTTTTTGGTATAATATTATTTTGTATAAGTATAGGGCATAGGGCTTATTTCAATGGATGAAATCAGTGGAAAAATCCGGGGGAGATTTGCTTTAGTGCAGCGCAGCAGGGCAGGCAATAGGAAAGGGTAAAGGAGGTGAGGCAGGGAGGGGTGAGTGGGTACTGGAGGGGAGGTAGGGAGGGGAGTCAAGAACGGGAGAAAATGGCTAAATTGTCACCAATGGATGGGATACAGATGAGATATAGAAGTGCTGACTATTGGTGGACAGTAGCATTGCATGCTAAAAAATGATCAGTAGGAAATCTTGAAAATACAGAAAAAAGTAGGTAGTTCCAGGAGAATGTTTAAATGTCACTTAGGCTTCTCCCTTTCTTTCTTATATATATTTTTTTATTACGAGAATAGATTATACTGCATATTTCAAAGGGGAAATTTCCATGGAAAATTAGCGGACGAGTGCACGTGAGGTGTTGTCAGGTGACAATTAGCCAAATCAAGGTGTATAGCACTATCTCTTACCTTATTTCTTTTTGGTATATATTATTTTGTATAAGAATTGGGCTTAGGGCTTATTTCAATGGGTGAAATCAGTGGATAATTCCGGGGGAAATTTGCTTTAGCACAGCGCGCCAAGGAAGCAAGAGGACAGGGTAATGGAGGGGAGGTAGGGAGGGGAGTCAGGAACAGGGAAAAATGGTTAAATTGTCAACAATGGACGGGAGTACAGATGAGATTTGGAATGCTGACTAGTGTTGGATATTGGCAGTACTGATAGATGATACAATCCACCACTTGTAAGCCCGGGAGAATTCAAAATAACACAGAATCACAAAAGTGATGCCCCGCAGTATGATCCATTGCGCCCAAGCGTCACGAAAGTGACTTCCCGCGGTTAAGGGGTTAATGACTTAGAGCAGCTTAAACAACATCCTACCCGTATCCCTGACCACCTTGGAGAGAGCTCCAACAGACTTGACCTTTTCCTTACAACTACTGTAACCCTTCTGCTTACACTTAACCCTTTCGCGCACGGTAAGTTTCAATAAGTTTTCTGATCCCGTAATTTTCACTACGAAGCCGCCCGGCCGGTGAGCGTGCGCGCGGGCAAATTGAGCGAATGAAACACATTCTTGCCTTATTTTCGCCCCCCAAAAATCAATGTATTCCCATGAAACCTATGTCGATGTATGCATGGATGTTTGTTTTATCTGATAAACATGACCAGAACACAGGAAAACAACAGCACAGAAAGTTATGAGCCAGGGAAGGCATGTCGAGTAAACATTTTTGAGTTCCCAACATCGCCGTTTGAATGTTTTCCATCCTACAGGAAAATGATCTAAATATTTTTTATAGAGAATTTCATCAGCTTTCAAACGAAACCAATCTGGTTTAGATACGATGTATACTTTTCGAGAAAATGGTCAAAAACTGAGAGCCATTTTCGAAAAATTTTCACTGACCTCTGAGAGCTAAGTTTTCCCAGGGACCTAACGTTTTTATTACATAGTAATATGCCCCCATTATCAAGCTTTCCCACTGTGACGGGAAAACCCCATACGCCTCATAGTTCTCGAGTAAATCGAAAAAAGTACAAGGCACTCCGATGCGTTATTGACTTTCAAGTTATGCGCGCATGGCGTACGCAATGTTCCTGTCTACGTAAACACGAATTATTATGAGTAATATTACATATTTATGTATTGTACATATATAGAATTTCCTGCTCTTCATCATGGTTCAAACTTGAAATCGATACGTCAAATAGTTTCCGAGTAATTGGCAGAGAAAATGAGAGTATTACTACGAGCCTTTCTCAATGGTAACAGCCGGGAAGAGACACTCATTTCCACCGTCTTTTATCGCACAACACGTAACGTAATGCTTACATTTTGGTATTGATCATACGTAGAATTTAGTGGTATAGATCATGGTTGTTACAGAAAATCGATAAGTCAAACAGTTTTAGAGTAATTGGCCGACAAAGTTAGGTGATTACTCCGAGCGCTTTTCACTGATAACAACCGCGAGTGAAAAAAAACATTTCCCTCGCCTTTTCCCCCCAAAAAAGCTTCCCAATGCTTAGATTCCGATATGGATCATACGTTTATTTTTGTGGTATTGATGATGGTTGTAACAGGAAATCTGAAAGTCTCATATTTTTCGAGTAATTGGCAGACAAAGTAAGGTTACTCTTCCGATCGCAAACAACTTTTACACACACTGTAATTTCCTTGCACACTTGCCAGAAGACTATGCTACCAATTGTTTTTCCCACTATCTGTACATACTATAACATCTTCCATGGGTGTTTTCCTATGGTTATAACCTACTACACATAAACATTACTTCTAATTTTATTGCTGTGGAGAATTACTTTCTTTCATATGTGTTATCTGATGGAGGAAATGGTTATTTCTCTGGAAATTGGAGAGGTTATGGTAATAGATTATCATATATATAAAAAAAAATTTGAAGAACTCACTTCCTCCAGGGGTGTTGATCCACTTTGACCAGGGATTTGAAGATGAGGAGTTATGTAGTGTGAGTGTGTGAGTGTGTGTGTGTGTGTATGTGTGAGTGTTTGAGTGTATGTGTTAGTGTGAGTGTGTGTGTGAGTCTGTGTGAGTGGGTAGGTATGGTGTGTGTGAGTGTGTGTGTGAGTGTGTGTGAGTGTGTAGGTATGGTGTGTGTGAGTGTGTGTGTGTGTGTGTGTGTGTGTGTAAGTGTGTGTGTCTTGGTGTGTGTAAGTGTGTGTGTGTGTGTGTGTGTGTGTGTGTGTGTGTGTGTGTGTGTGTGTGTGTGTGTGTGTGTGTGTGTCTGTGTGTGTGTACACTCCACTAGGGAATACTTTGCACGGTATGGAACCGTTCAAAGCAATCACCTACACAAAGTGGCACATCACAAACAGGACACATGTGACTTGTGTCCCTCCTCATCTTGCCCAGGGAACACAGGGTGCACCGCAGCCTTCTCCTGCCAGGGATCCTCTCCCGACGGTGCCCCAGTGTGTTGTCCAGCCGCATCCTATGGTTGACAAAGCGACGTCGCCTGCTGGGCTGGATTCCTGGGTGTCCCTGGTCCTCTTCTCCTGGAGGTGCAGCTGCAGGCCCGGGCATCACAGCGACAGCGGGTTCTCCCGACGGACCAGGAAGTGGTGATGGCTCCCTCTCCACCTGCACTGGTTCCTGAACTGATGTTGGTGGTGGCTCCTGTGCTGGGACTCCTCCTGCAGTTGGTGCTCCTGGCTGGTCCTCCTCCTCTTGGTGGCGCAGGAGCCATTGGTGTGGGCAGCTCTGTGGTTGCTGCATCAGGTGCTGGGAGTCCTCCTGGCCGTTGGGTTGGAAGATCAGGGGCGTGGTGGATGACATGCCCTGACGGAGGCCACTCTGCTTCGTCGAAGAAAAGGAGTTTGTCGATTATTTCTTCGAGAAACTCCAGCAGAGTGACCTGCCTCCGTACGGTCTTTTTGTACAGGGCGAAGGCATTAAACAACGCCATCTGGATGAGGTAGAACGTAACCTTCTTGGTCCACTTGACGGTCCGGCGTTGCATAGGGTAATATTGGACCATTTGGTCAAAGTGGTCTACCCCACCCATATGGCGATTGTAGTCAACCACCACGACGGGCTTGTTGATGGTCTTCTGGACGTATCTGGTCGTCCCGTCACGTGCCCTGGTCTTCCCTCGAACCCGCTTTGGGATGGTGTCTTCGCTGTGGAAGGTGGAGATCATGTTGACGATGCGCTTGTCCTTCCACAGCAGCACCATCACATTATCCTTGCTCATCCATGTGATGCCCGGCGCCGGTAGATCCCTGCCCCGTGCGATGTCCTGCAGCTGCTTCGGTGCTCCTCTAGCCAGGCGTAGGGTCCCACACACGTAGGTTCCTGCAGTGAAGAGGAGTTTGCACAGGGATACAGAGTTGTAATAATTGTCCATGTAAACTTTGTATCCCTGATCCTTCAGCGGCTCTACGAGGCCCATGACCGTCTGCTCCAAGGTCTTCCTCTGCCCCGTATACACATCAAAGTTGAAGATGTAGCCCGAACAAGCCTCAGCCAGGATGTAAAATTTGATGGCATACTTGGCAGGCTTCATTGGGTTGTAGACGCGGAAGCTGAGCCTCCTTCCAAGCCAATGATCCTCATCCAGGCTGAGATTTTCTTCGGGCTGGTAGGTGTTCCTGAACCGCTGAAGGAGGTACTCGAGTACCGTGCGAACCCTGATGAGCCGGTCTTGACTGTCCCCGGGGATGGCAAGCGAGTTGAACGCGTGGAAGTGTTTCAAGATGGCCCGAAACCGCCTTCCACTCATCACTTGCGAAAACATGGGGTAGTTGTGCACCCTGGACCGATGCCAGTAATGCCTGATGGTCGGCATTGTAACTACCCCCATGAGTAAGTAAATCCCCAGGAACCTGGCCATCATCTCTTCACTACAGATAAACCATGAGTCCAAACCAGTCCCCAAGAATGCTGCGTAGTTGTTTGTCTCGATGGTTAAGTACACCAACAACTACATTGTGTAGAACAGTTTGAAAAACTGCAGCGGAGTTGTTGGCGTCTCAACCTTCATCCCAGGGGATCCGGTAAAGGGCCCATTTGCTGGCGTGAATGGGCCACTGCTCCACCCTCGTCACGTGCGTCAACACCAGTCGCACGGGTCGCAGTGGGTCGGGGTTCCGACACCCTTGTGCCTCCTCGGCGACCCCTTGGCCGGCCTCCATGGCCACGCTGAGGACCGCGGCGTCTTCGTGGCGGGGAAGGTGTCGGTGATGGAGAGGACGACGACACTATCTCCTCTTCGGGGTCGGCGCGTGGTTCTCCTCTTGGGGCCCGGCCAGGGGAGGATGACACAGTCGCATCCTGCACCAGTTCCAGTGCCGAAAGTGCACGACGTGCAGGTGCCAGTGTCATGTAACTCGGCCCTGACGGGGACGTTAGGCCGGCAAAGGGGTACCTGGAGGCAAAAGGAGGAGAGACAGCGGTCGCTCTTGGTCCCACTGGACCGATAGGAGGCGATGCCTCTTCTTCAAGTGGGGACAACGGCTGGGTTGAACCATGGGACACCGGTGGTGTTGGTGTCCGCTCCCGTCTTGTCAGGCGTGGTGTTTCAGACGCC